>NC_056742.1:83979534-84089534 GCF_019279795.1 Protopterus annectens
GCCCATGTGTGTTGTTTCACTGGACATGTATTTATGGTTAACTCTGAAATTACTGAACTTTGAGGGGGAAAAAACAGCTAACACTGAGACCTTTGAACTTTTATGGGAAAAGGCATTTCCCTTTGCCTCTGAGTTTGAATGTCATGACCTAGTGTACAGGAAGTCACAGTGTGTCTGTTTGTGTGTGTGTGTGTGTGTGTGTGTGTGTGTGTGTGTGTGTATGTGTGTGTGTGTGTGTGTGTGTGTGTGTGCGTGTGTGTGTGTGTGTGTGTGTGTGTGTGTGTGTGGGTGTGGGGGGGTGGGGGGGGTTGCTTGCCAGACAGTACTTTTTTTCCTTAATTGCACACTTGATGTGCTGTTTTTAATGGTTTGGGAGTTGAACAGATCAAAAAGGAATTTATACTTCTTTGTCAGTCTCTTCTCTGTGGCACGGTTAGATTGCCCCCCCCCCCCGAGACTTAGTTGCTTTACACTGCACACTACTCACCCTCTAGTGGTGAAGTGAGTACCTTGCTTCATTAAGGTGCACTGGTGCTGGATAACAGAAGAGACCCAATATTTGTCCAGCATCTGATTATGCTTTTATTTGCAGAACACCTTACTTTCTTAATATGCCTTGGCTGACTGTTGACTCCATCTTGACATTCTGAGAGTGCATGTGGACACTAATCCCATTTCATCACAAAGGCAATAGCTGGCATATGTAACAGCAATCATTACCAGTTTAAAGCTATAAACATGAAGTACTTTATTAACCTGAGTCCAGCTTCCATTTGCATGCTTTAAGCATTGAACAAGTCACTTAGCTAGACCAAACCTCCGGAATTAGTTGTGATTTGAAACTATTATGTGCAATGAGTCTTACCAAACTTAAAAAGAATAAAATAAAAATAAAAATAGATAAATAAATGGAAGGGCTGTACTCTCACTTTTAGTATAGAAATTTAAAAGGTATTCCTTATGGTTGGGTTACCGTGCACTGACCAGTGTTTAACTTATCTAAAGCCAACTCATTTTCACTGTAGTCTAATCTTTCATCTTTGGCAGACTGAATGGTATGGCGTGGCCAAATACATTACAGAAGGTCGCACTCTAAGTCAGGGATGCTGTGTTTCTAAAACCTGTGTTTTTTGCCTTCACACTTCCTGTTGAGCTAGCAGATGCACTACCAAATGTAGTTGCTAATTAGCTCAGGCAGCCTTATGGAGAGAAATCTGTCTTTTGTGCAGCCAGCCCTAAAATGAAGGTACAGAAATCACAAATAAAAAGTTAACAAGAGCATCTGGGTAATGTACTGCTTAAACAGTTTTAGATGAAGCAATAACTTAGGACTGCCTGCACTAGTAAGTCTTAAGTAAATACTATTGATTTCATATAAACAGTGCATCAGAAGTGGAGGCCAGCAAGGCACAGAATCAAAGTAAACAATGACTCCCATAAGAAAAAAAAACTTGAATATGTTTGATGTCTACATCAGTCTAGCAGTCTTTTAAATAGTAGCTGAATACAAAAAAAAGTTCTCCAAGGGTGTTTTATTAGACTGCTGAAATTATAGCGCTTGCTTATTGTTAGTGGCAGAACTTCAATGCTTTGGGATGCGGGTCGGAAAATGTAAAGAAAATAGTGACAATAAAGTTTATTCTAAATATTAGTTTTCCTTAGCATTAATATTTTCTGGAGCCACCAATTGGATGCCTAACAGGCCAGTTGTAAGCAGTTCGCACTCTTAGCCTTCATAGTTTCCCCATAGCCAGTTATTTTAAGGAGCATGGGTATACTGTTCCTCTAATGACATGGGAAAATTACTTAGGGTGCCATCATCATGGCTAGCAGAACAGTTGTGGGGTGTATATTGAACTTTAATTTTTCTCTAGCAGAAACCAATCTGTGTACAATGAGGAAGTGTAGCAGTAACAGCATGCTCACGAATTTGTATGTGTCCCCTCCATGACCTCTGGTGATATCTGTTCTGTGCATCACAGTTGCATGCCCCTTTGGGTACTGTCAAAAAGCAGCACCAAAGCACTAGACACTCTTATTCTTCCTACAGGATGACAGGGCCTGACACTGTCAAGTTACTCTGACTCCTCCAGCAAGTCCATGTGAATCAGTTCTTATATCAGTCCTAGATCAGAAATGACGAAGTTGGGACTAAAACCCCCTATACCAGTGAACCAATATAAAGATTTATTGTTAATGAAAAATACTATTCAGCACTTGTAGGCTGATTTGTAATAGTAAGAGATTATCATAGAAATAGGGATCAGGATTTGAGAACATATGTGGACAGTGACCTGACTTTTGTCCAACATGTGTCTGTAGTTGTGAGAAAGTCCTTCTATATTTTCACAAACTAAAAAAAAAGGAATTGTGTCTAGATCTAGGGATGTCATTTTCTCCACCTAGATAAATGCAACAACTGCAACGCCCACAAAGATACTTTACTAAAAGGATACAAAGCCTAAACAACATGTCCTACATGGACTGACTCAAAGCCCTGTCACTATTCTCGGTATCCTATAGACCACCAAGAGATGACCTGTGTCTGGCATACAACCCATTACTGATGGATTTATTGCACAATAGCAACTCAAATGGTATCAGAAATACTCGGTCTAGGGAACTAAACCTCTTCTGCAACATCAGCGGAATGATTTGGAGGGACAGGTATATCTTGATGTGGATACTATTGCTGTGGAACAGACTTTCAATTCACATAAAACAAAGTTCATTCCTAACCATATTAAAGTGCAACTTAAATCTATGGATGGATAGAAACAAAATTTACCCCAGAACTGCCCTCTGTACTACTATTGGACAGAGGCAACTCCTAAGTGCTTTATCCATTGCATGTGTCCCTCGAATTATCTATGGCATGATCCTAGTTATTCTCATTAGGGATAATATATAATTATCAACCATAGGACTGGTGTGGCCTATCTATAATCAAATGGGATAGATTATTTTGAGCACAAAAAGGGAACTTGGCTAGGCTTAAAATGGCCTGCATGGGTAGCTAATCCAGTACTTACCTATGACCCTATAGATGATCGGGACAATTTACGTACTAATGGCACTAATCACCATTAATCATTAGGAAGCTTTCTGAGGGAAGGCTTGAACTATGTCACATGGAACATGGCATTATGAACCCTGCGTGGGGACACTGTCATTGATAAGAGGTGGATGGCCTGATTATTATATGTGGTCATTCAGTGCAATCTGTTGCTGAGAATGGAATCCCAGAAGAGTGCTGCCATGTCTAACCTGACTGCTAGGAAGCACAGAAGTACTGCCAATTAAGCAGATGAGAGTGATAAGCATACTGTGAACTGATGGGGGGGGGATAGTATGGTTAATGGATTATGGAAGGGACTGAGAATATTTATGGGCAAATGTGTACTTTGGTGCTTCCTAACTGAGAGGTGGTTATAATTATTAAGGGCCAGTGGTAGTGATGAAGGCTGTGAAGCCTTGCATAACTGGGGAAATTATATGGGGCAGGGTGGTGTAACTTCCTTGTCTTTTAAAGTCTGCGGCATCTGACTTACTATGCCTGCTGATAAGCTGTTTCATGACATTTTACTTTTGTTGTTTCACATTAAACATTATTTCTATTATTTCTACAAAGTGAGCCTTGCAACAGTTGAGCAAAATCAAAATCAATGAACAAAACATACCTGTTCAGCACTCCTGATATTTCTTCTATTTTTTTTTTTTTTTTCATTTTTGTTTTAAACAATCTGCTCAGAAATAAAAAGACACCACAAAGTAATAGCAAGATTACTTACCATATATATTTTGTCTGGAAATCATCTTCCCTTTTTTCATTTTTGCAAAATGCTGCATAATACATTTTTTTTCTGCAAGTCAGCAAGTACATTCAGCAGGCAGTTTTTCAGCAGCCAAAAACTGTTGCTATGATTACCTGAGAGCTAGAGTAAATATTATTAACTAAAATTAACACAGGCACTAAACGTATAAAATAACAAGCAGAGCTTTCGTTCATTCAAATACCATGAACTTCCTCAGACAAATACAAATTCACTAGCATTCATTTCAAGTATCCTTTCCATAAAATGACATCACACACAATTCAAAGCCTTAAAGGACCCATTCAGCTATTGGTTAAAAAATACAATACATTCTTATTTAAAAGTGCTAGATAGCACAACTAATTTAAGTCATGCTCAAAACCTGCCAAAAGTTCAATTTCTTATAAAATCATGTCAACAAAATTTTATATAGAGACTTTACAATACAAAACTTTCCTACTATTCATCTTTCAAGAGATTTCAATTTCAAGATACAACCCAAGGAACAATATTAATTTAGCCCTGGGTATGTACAAGCATTCAACCTCAGCTGCCAAAAGGAGTTCCCTTTCTTCCAATCTTAATGCCCAAGGACCACCCCTAGTATTTTTTCTAACTTGTTCAATCACAAGATATGGAAAGGAGTGGTCCTGATACTCCATAATGTGTTTTGCTAAAGCATTATTACCATTCCCCCTACTAATATTGTATTGGTGCACATAAATGCATTGTCTAAACTTCTTCTCCATTTCTCCTATATAAAATCTAGGACATGATTGACACCTAGCTAGATATATAACTCCTTTGGTGTTACAGGAAAATTTCCCTTTGAGTTTATAAGTTTTATTCTGGACTTCAAAACATTTTGTAATATCAATAAATTTACAATATGGGCACTGTCCACATTTACTCATTCCCTGAATTAAGGGGCAAAGCCATAACATTATTTTCAAGGAACATTTTAATGTAGCATCCTTTCCTGAGGATCACTCTCAGGTTATCACCTATTCTTGATGTTATGGATGTATCTTCTCTTATTAATGCCCAATTTTCTATTAAAATGCTTTTCAATAAGCCAGAATCACCTGAAAAGTGAGTAATGAAGCTAAAATTATATTCTAATCAGTAAAAACAAAATGAAAACTCCAACAAAGCTAGAACCTCCACTGAGTTTTGTCCATTTGTCCATTAAATTGTCCATTTTGTCCATTAAAATGACGAAACAAGTCATGGGCATTCAGAATCACCAATTAGCTGAAACACCTGATGTTCATAAGGATCATTTGCATATATCCCATGTGCCTGATACAAGAGGTTTGGGAGGTCACTCAGTGGATGTTCTAGCTTTGCTGGAGTTTTCATTTTGTTTTTACTGCAAGTTTACATTAACAAATTAAAGGCACAGACATACAGTAGCTTTACAGAACAGAAGGTAAAAACATAGGGTTGCTTTCAGTTTTAATCTGTTACAAATGTTACATGACCAATGCACCACTGTCAGGATCTCATCTGATGCACTGTCTAATTGCAATTGCAACAGATTTGGGGATATTGAGTGGGCTAGTGATTGTCTAGTGAAAAAAAAAAAATATATATATATATACATACATAACAGGAATTATGAGAAATCCAAAGCCATCATCTTCTAAGTGAAAATAGCAGCAGTATAGAAAGTGCAGGCACTGTATACTCCATGCGCTAACCTACCATTAAAGTCAGAGTATGACCACACTGTCTTCTGCATTGTGGATGCCATATGACAGAAGGAAAGAGACACAGCAATGCAAAGCCTGAATATTTCCAAATACTTTAGTAGCCATGAGCAATAATTCTGCTGAGATGGATGAATTTCAGGTAAGAAAAAAAAGAAAAAAAAGTTTCAGGAATGATGTAAGTTGTCAAAATGAGGTAGGGGCATAAAAGTAAGGAGACTGCCATCAGACATGTAACAAGGCCAAAACAGAAAAAGATGCAGAGCCAATGATTGTATTATGATCTTAGATGGAGTACAGAGCCAAGGGAGATTAGAAAATTATCTGCTTGCAGTGAACAGCCATGTGATGGCTTGGATAGGGAAAGGCGAGGTATACTTACACAAACATCAGCTATGGAGCATACCTCTTAACTGTCCCAATTTTGGAAGTATGTCACTAATTCGCTCTTATATAAAGATTGGCTATGGAGCATACCTCTTAACTATCCAAATTTTGGAAGGATGCCCGTAATTACTTCAAAGACTTTTGCTTCATCACTTCTAAACTAACTGAACATTATTTTGAGATGTTCTAAGTTAATAATACCAGCATTTAAATGGTGTGTTTAATGTGATGCCTTTTATCTAATTGTATTTTGCTTTGTGCATACCTTTGCAGGTATCAATTTAGAGGCACGCTAAGGGGATGTCAAGAAGACTGGTTGCTATCAACATATGCCTACGTTAAGCAACACTGGAACAGCATTTAATCAAACCTGGGTCAGCGGTTATAGTCAGGGATTTAGCCCTCTATGGCATTAGAGAGTTAACCCAGTCATGTATACAAAGGGAAGTCTACATCTGCACAGACAGAAACATGTGTACAGATGGTAGACTATTTAGCTGTCCTAGGGTTTTGTGACCCCTGCCCCCTTCCCAGCTCATGTACCTCATTCATTCATCACCTGCCATCACTTTCTACAACTATAGGTACAGTTGACAGCTGTTGCAGATGGTTGGATCCTGTTAGAGTTTATAAGCAGAAATTGTTGTGCATTTTGAGATTTGAAATAAAAAGTAAAAGACCACAAAGTTGATAATCTTGTAGGACTTACAGGTTCATAGGTTCATAGGTAGATACTAGGCTATCTGCCCTAGGGCATTTATAAGCCTAGCCACAGTGTATTTGGCTTCCACCTCCCTATTAGATTAGCCTACTGTGCCTCTGTAAAGTAGGTCACAGAAGGTACCCTTTTAAGATTAGTTTACTGTGCCTCTGTCTAGCAGGGACACAGGAGAGATCCCATGGGTGAATTTGCGATTTCCCATCCATGCGTCCAAATTTCACTTGAAGAGGGTCAGCGAGGGGCTATGTCTAACATGAATTGGGATTCTATTCCAGAGTGAGGGGAGCCTCTGGGAAATGAATCTGTCCCTCCAGAATGTCCTATTTATTTTTGTGCTGAGGTTTAGGTCCCTGGAGCGTGTAGCTCTAAGTGACTTGAATTTTTTGAGGTGGAGCATGTCCATTAATTCTGGGTTTGACATGGCTTTGTACATCAGGCATAGATCGCCTCTGAGTAGGTGGTAAGCAACTGAGTAGAGCTGGAGTTTCTTTAGTCGAGCTGCATAGGACATCTGTTTGTAGCCCATGATCCTCTTGGTGAGGTACTTTTGGGGTCTCTCCAGTTGCTGCAGGTGTCGGGTAAGGTACATCCCAAAAGGGGCATTGTATTCAATTATGGGCCTGATGAGTGATGAGTAGAGGGGCACAATGACCTCTCTTGATCTAGATGTGAACCCTTTCATGATAAGGTGAGCTATATAGAAGGTCTTTCTAACCACTTTGGCAACGTGATTATCAAAGGAGAGATTACTATCTACGTTGGTCCCCAAATCTGTAATTACTTCTTCCGTACTTAATGGATTACCACCTATGTGGTAATTTGTGGGCACCTTGTTTTTCCCAAAGGGGATGACTATGCACTTTTTAGCATTTAGCTTGAGGCCGTGGCTATGGCACCAAGCATCCGTCTCTGTGAGACCCTTTTGGAGGATGCTTGTGTCAGCTGGAGATTCGATTATGGCCCCCAGTTTGCAGTCATCTGCGAACTTTGTCAGCCATAATCCCCCCATGTTAGCCTGAACCTCAGAGAAGTATATATCGAAAAAGAGAGGTCCCAGAACTGAGCACTGTGGGACGCCACTTGTAACTGGTTTGGATTCGGACATGGCATCTGTGATTCTGACCATGTGGGTTCTATCTCTGAGCCAGTTTGCAACCCATCTTGTGATATAGGGGTTGATATTTAAGCTGGTAAGCTTATTTATGATGCCCGAATGGGGTATTGTGTCAAAGGCTTTTGCGAGGTCCAGGTAGGCTGAACTACCTTGCTCTCATCTATGGCTTTGGTAACTGTTTCAAAGAAATCAACTAGGTTTAAGAGGCAAGATCTGCCCTTAACAAAGCCAAATTGGGTAGGGTCCAGTGTCTGGAGGCTCCCAATGTCTTTGTTTATGAGTTCCATGATAATACGCTCCATAGCTTTACAGACCAGACTAGTCAGGCTTATGGGGCGATAGTTTCCGGGGTCCGTTGTGGCACCACCTTTGTGGAGTGGGACCACTGTAGCTGTACGCCATTCTTTGGGTACATACCCTGTAGTAAGGCTAAGTTTGAACAGTGACTTAATGTGAGGGTTCAGTTCTTCTTGGAGCTCATGTAAGACATAGCCTGGGACACCGTCCGGTCCCATAGATGCTGTGTTTTTTGCTTTGGAGAGGGCAGCTTTCACCTGTGCATCTGTGATGTCAGGGAGATTACATTCAGTTGGGATAGGCATTTGCTCCTTTGGGGGGGGAAGGGGGGGAGAAGTTTGCACTGAATCTGTCTGCAGGACGTTGGCTATGTCTGCAGGTTCGGTATATTTTGTACTGTTATGCAACAATTCAGAGCATATCTGGGAGTTTCCGCCCATGTTCCTGACATAACTAAAGAAGGCCTTGTGATTATCTTTAGTGTCTAGGGCAATTTTTCTTTTGAAACTGGCCTTTGATGATTTTATGAGGGATCAAAGTTTCTTGCTAATACTGATCAGAGATGCCTTCCCTTTTTGGGATTTTGCTCTGTCATGTAGTAGCTTCCTCCTTCTGTTGTATAGCTTATTTATGGCCGGGGTCCACCAGACCGGTCTCCTGTTTTTGGAGGAGTGAGTCTTGGTTTTATTTGGGATAGCATGATCCATGCATTCCTGCAGGTGCTCGTAGAATGCATTTGTAAAGGATTCTTCGGATTGGGCTGTATTATCCTCTGGCCCAGGGGCTTTGAAGGATTCCATCTCAGTCTTGAGAAGTGCAAAGTTGACTTTTGAGAAATTCTTTACAGTGATTTCCTTGGCTGGGGGTGGGGATGGGATATGGATGTCCAGGGAAATTTGTTTATGGTCTGATCTTACCAATGAGGGGTTTACCTCTGGTGTAAAACATAGAGTCCCCATGTTGGTGATGACCAGGTCCTTGTGGACAAGTTAGTAGTAGGGTGGTTAAAACATAAATCTCAGGCTTTAGGAAGGCTGGGTACTGCAGCAGAAGGAACAGTCTATCAATGTTCAGTGCAACATATCTTTCATAAATCCAGTGTGGATCTTAGCCCTATTATCAGGTAATAAATGACATGCTGTCTGAAAGGATATAGTCTGAGAATAAATCTAAGTGGACAAAACAGTAACACTCATAGGTTAGCACTAGACTAACTGCCCTTGTGGGCCATTTTCAGCCTAGCCAGTTACCCCATGTGAGAATCAAACCCTGCACCTTATGTTTGTAAAGTAAACACCTTAACCATTATGCCATCTTATCCCACTAATTATTTTGGAGGCAAAATAAAACTGAAGAGCCATGTCAGGCTGCACTGTGTGATTAGTGCTAATGCATTGGTAGGTTATTAATTGATGTTATTCTCTAGACTGAGAAAACATGGCTCACAGATTGTGCACTGTGCAAGGGCTATCAGTTTGGAACTGTAAACATTGTCTCTAGGTGACTTGGTAATTCTAACGAATGTCACCAAAACTGTGTATTGGTATTTTCCAATGCAAAGAGAGCTGAGTGCCTGACCTAATCCAACTTATACCAGGCACCCATACTATTGATTGTCTCTGTGTGCCACTTTTGGCTATTATGCACTTTCCATAAAGTCAGCCATGAGTCAGTAAGCTACTGGTCAGCCTGAGTCCAGCTGCCCAGACTTTGTTACCTGGGAAAGCTCTATTTGGTGAAATCTGGAAGTAAAACCAGTCAAACCAGTCAAAAAAATGAATTAAGCATTGCTACACTTAGTGATGCAGCTGGGAAGTGGATGACAAAATGGTGAGGAGGAGGCTAGACATCCTGTACATCACAGAAGATGTTGAATTTCTACCTGTGGTATAGGGTACTCCCTTTGTCTTCATGTATGTATATTACTTCATTTTTGTTTACTAGTTGTTTTATGCTTGAAGTTTCAGATTCCATAGGCATGCTTTCAGGTACAGGTGGTCAGCTAGGAGTAACCATTTTCAAACCTTCAGTGCTGTTGCTGGTATTAACTCTGCAGTATTTTGCCATGTGTCATTTTCTCGATCATTTAAAAGAAATTACCTCAGATAGTAACATTTTTTTCTGATCTGCAGGCAGAGAAGAATACTTCTTTTTATTCTATTATTTTACCTTGTTGTTTTTAAGTCTCACTTGAGATTTGTAGTTTTATTTATCAGCATACTTTCTTCTGAAACAACTAGTTGTTCAAAAAACAATTAGGGGAACTCTAGGATAATTTTCTTATATTACTAGGGTATTCCCTTTTATTTCTTTATCACCAAAATGCCTAGACTTTTGTTTACTTGCTTACTTACAAGAGGATCTAGTCACAATTTGAAAATATGTGTTGTTCTAGCCATTTATAATCTTACTGATTTGCCCATACTGAAACGTAAGGGTCTGAACATCAGGTGATGGACCAGTACTAGACAACATTTCTTGTTTCAGTTTCTGATCTGTGTGTACATTAGTATCCACAAGGTCTCATTATGGTTTTAGTGAGTCCCAGTTAGTTGTGAGGACAGTGTACTGGCCCTTACACTTAGTGTAACATGTTTATGAAGCTTGAAAGTGTATTCATTTGTGATTACAGGGTGATCCAAGCATCCCAGTAACTTATCTATAACTCCTAGATTGATGTTAAATTTAGATAGATAAAACTCCTTAAAAAACAATGTTTGAATTTTATTTATTTATAATGATTGCATACCACATGCATTTATAGAGGTGATCTCTGCCTAACATATAAAGCTATGTCAAATCCAGAGCTGTTGGACATGCTACACCTAAAGAAATCCCAATCCCTCCGAGCTACATGCTCTAGGGACCTAAACCTTGTCACCACAATAAACAGAACATGTTGGAGGGATAGATTCCTGTCCCAGAGACTTCCTATACTCTGGAACGGGCTGCCCATCTATGTCAAGCAAAGTTCTTCATTAGCACTCTTTAAGAAAAATCTTGATGAGTGGATGGGAAACAGAAAATACACCCCGGGGATCACTTCTGTGTCTCTGCTGGACAGTGGCACAGGAAAATAACTTTCTTGGGTGGCGTAAGCTATGGAACCTTGCTGGCTAGGCTTACGTAGGCCTTTGAGCCAATAGCCTAGTACCTACCTATGAACCTATGAATACGAATGGTAAAAAATAGTCCTTTCTGAACTTTTCTCCTTGACTCTTAACCAGAAGTGTTGAAAACATGATCTCTTTGCCTCAATACATTAAATTTCTTCTCTCAGAAAGATTATGAAATAGGCAAATTAGACAGATCCCAATTTTTTTTCATAATGTTGCATTTTTACTGGGAAGGAAAGTGTTCGTGCACCTATTGCAAAATATTGTTGTCAAATACATACACACCTAATTTCTAGGTCCCTTATCATATTGGCTTTGGAGCATTATATAGCTTGCCCTATCCAAAGGTTGTTAATAGTTGTTACTATAAATACCAGTTTAAATTGTCTACAAACTTGTGGGCAGTTCTCCTGTGTAAATTTATTAAGGGTTCAAAATTCAGTAAATGAGCATACAAATATTGGAGAAGTTTGTCCTTTATAAAATATTACAACGTTTAAGCACTAATAAGGAGGAATTATTTATATAGTTCTGCTCTGTGTATCAGTCTGAATATACTTATGTTTAGACAGGGATTTATAATTTGAATAGGTGTCATCTGCCTCAGCTGAGTGCATTGTCTTCCATGTCCTAACATGACTTGTTATAGTTGGGCATGATGGCCGAATAATATAGGAGAGTAGCACTGAATTAAGAGAAGTGGCAACAGTTGATGCAACAAGCCAACCCCATGTAGAAAAATGAGAAACAAGGGGGGTTGATTATGATGATGATGATGATCATCATCATCATCATAATTACTAACTGCTGTTAATTCACTTGGAAGCTGAATCACTAAAGTAACTGAGATGATTTTCAGTTCACTCCTGGATACCCAACCAATGATCATGGGAGCTCTCATGAATCTTTTGAGGTTACACCTCAAATGTTTACAGCATACAGTATCAAAAGGTTCATATAATCATAATAGAGACTGGGTTTGAACTGAAGAAAGAGATAATGTTATTGGATCCAAAACCTGAACAGAGTGCATCAAGCAAACTTGTGGCAAAAGAATAAAGCAATGAGAAATTAGTTGCTGAATAATGTTTGAAATTTGATTTTTTAGTCTTTTGCTATAAACAGAATCTTTGAAGTATGAATTATGTGGATCAACGTCAAAAAGGTATAAGTGGATTTTGTTTTATTAATAAACTATGGAATGAAGCTAAGCAAACCTTGCACTCAAAATATAATGAGATTTTGCTTGTGTATCTTTATGTAAGACCTTGCATAATAAAGATAAACAAAATGTACTGTTTGGCTAGCAGCCAGAGCCATGTCATAGTTAAATGGATCCATAGGTAGGATAATGGAGTAGGTCCCACACAGAGCCATACTAATGTCCCTTCACATGGCCATCTCTCCCAAATTATCATACTATAACACTCATATTTGTCAATATACTTAACACAGATTTAAAAAGAAAACATTGCAAGAGAGATTAAACCACTGCTGTGCAAGCACAACAAACAAGTAAACTGTATAAAAGCACGGCAGCAGTCCACGGCAGGGATAAGCTAAACAATTTAATGAATAAAATAAAACAAAACTGGTGCAGAGATAGCTAAGTGCTTTCACATATAGCTTCTTCAGATCTAATAAACAACTGAAAACACTTTGTGTTTAAATACCAGCTCATCATACAATGTATCCAATCACATGCTGTGCATCATTAGGTTACTATAGTGATGTTAAAAAGCACATAATTGCTAATAACATATACCATGTATAAACACCCCCTAGACATATTCTCAAAGGCATAAATAATAAAATTATTTAATGTATAATACAAATATAAATATTAATAAATAAATATACTAACATTAAATAAATAAAATTCAATTTATGTATAAAAACTAAAGCAAATATATAGCGTACTAAATGCAGATGAGCCATAAAAATACCTCTGAAGCATAAAACTAGGCTAATCTGTCAGATATACAGGAAGGACCATGTGCAATTTGTGCATTATAGATGAAGTACAAAAATAAAGTATGACAGTGCAACTTCATACCTAAACTATCACTTCCTGAGAGATCTAGCTCTTAGGGCAGGTTGTACCGAAACATGTTCATTTAATCCAGGTGAACAATGTGCTCCAAGTCTGAAGATCCATCTCATTTCGACTTGATAGGTTTTATTTATCAAGTCGCCCATTCTAGCATCTACATCTAAAACTTCCAACACTAGAAATTTGAATGTGGGTGTATTGCCAGAAATCTGCATGTGTTTGGCTATCGCACTATATGTCATGCCTCTTTGTGCACAATACATGTGGTCATGTATCCTTTTCCTCAAGCTTCTGTTGGTTTTACCAATATAGAAACTCAGGCACAGTGTACAGTATGCTATGTAAACCAAATTCCTAGTACTGCAGTTTGCTTTTGGGAAGTGTATAAATGATTTATTACTGACAGGATGCATAAACATATGGGACTCATCTATAAAATAGCAATATGAGCATTTGTCACATCTAGTGGTGTGTTGGTCAGTAATGTTAATTGATTCCACATTAGCAAGTTGCAGATAGCATAACCTATGATGAATGGATTTCTTATTCCTGTATCCAAATCTGGGTCTATCACCCACAATAGAGAATATATTTTTGTTGGTCCCCAGAATGGTCCAGTGTTTGGATATTATCTCCCTTATATTTCTCTCATCACTAGAAAATGTGAGACTAAAAAATGGAGTATTACTTCTCTTCCTATTGACATCATGAGGCATATTATTATGTTTAGAATAATATGGTTTGGCCATAGTTAAAATCTCTCTCTTCTAACCATTTCTTGCATTCTATTCACCTCATCTGTATGGTAACCTCTCGACCTAAAGTCAGAGTTTAACTGCTCTAATCCTCTTTCAAAATCCATGTCGTCATTGTGTAATCGACTAATACGCATACCTTGCCCTTTCAGCACATTGCTGAACACATGACCAGGATGCATGCTGTTTCTATGTACATATGTAGGCTGATAGCATTCCTTCCTATATAATTTAGTGTCTATAGTGTTATTATCTCTCTTAACCAATAAAACATCTAAAAATTCAATGGAAACATCTGAGTGTTTATATGAAAATTCCAAAAAATTAGTACTAGTGTTCAGCATATTGGTGAATTGATGCAACTGTAATAAATCACCACTCCATAATAAAAAAAGATTATCCACAAATCGTCTATAGAAGGGTATGTGTGACGAATAATATTCCGAAGCATACATGATGCTTTCCTCCCATCTAGACGTAACCAAATTGGCATAGCTATTAGCACACGAAGTGCCCATAGCTACGCCAGATGTTTGCAAATAATAAGATTCATTAAAAGTAAAAACATTGTTTTTCAACACCATTTCTGTTAATAAACATAAGAAGTCTACATGTTTACTATCATATACGTTTCTACTTATTAAAACATCTCTAACCATCTGTACACCTTCCTCAGTGCCCAGACCAAATTTCTAGCAGTGATATAAATACCACCTCATGTGTCTGCTGAGAAGAGGCCACTAGCCTAGTCAGACTAACTCAGTCAAAAAAGAATAAATAAAGAAACAAAATATTAAAAATAAAATTAAAAAGCAGCTGAAAAAAGAGGCATAGTAGCTCCCAGTGCAGACCCATAGTGTGGTGCCCCACAACAGTAACCTAAGAAACAATAAAAAGGATCTTCTCTCTGAGTTGTGAACCCTCCCCCAAAAAAGGCTTCTGCAAACCTACTTGTTACAAATGTATTATGTGATTTGCTCCAGTTAGAACCCCCCCCCTCCATGAATTGCGTCAGCCCTGACTGCAACTACAGTATCGGTATTCATTAATGAATGGTAGCACTACAATACTGCCCCATCAGCAACTGAGAATCCTACCCCCTAACACCTTGCACTGCCTCCTTCACCCTGCTCTAGGCATGTTCCTGGATAAAACTGATGAACTAGCAGCAATCATAGTTGGCAGTTGTCAAGGGGTCCCTATTAAATTATTGAACATTTCAAAGTTCGAATGTCATATGGTCGACACTATATGATTGAACTTTGAAAAGTTTGAAGGTGAAAGGCAATAGCTCAGTACATGCAGAATGGGAAAATTTCCCTTTTCTGCACTGAAGTGTGGTCTTGGAGTTGGTATATTTAAGTAGGGAGGTGTGGTGGGGGTGCAGGGGGGTTTCCCCCCTGCTCAGAGGGTTATGGTAAGTGTTTTTTTTTTTTATGTTTTTAATATATATTCGAAGATTCAAGTTTTGCTCATATGTTTTCGAACATATGAGGTTTGAAATTTTGAAGCTTCGGATATATAATATAGACCCATTGTCAAGGCAACCAGAACATTAAATATTATAAATGGATTTGTTAGTAGTTTTGCCACTTAGAATTAGAACACTTTACTGCAATGCATGGACTTTTTTCACAAAATCTATTACTTTTGAAACTTTATTGTTTTTCTTTTTTTGAGAGTGCTGTAAACGTACTTTGTAACTCCTGCTTGAATGACCTCAAAACTCCCATCTCAATTAGTCTTATAGCTGCTGATGTGAAAGCAAACAAATCTAATTTTTTTTATGTAATTCACTGGAAGACAGCCTTTTGACACATCATTTTTTAATGACAATTGCACATATACAAAAAAAAAATAACTGTCAGCTAAATTTAACAGAATTTGGCATACCATTGTTGATTTAATTTTATTTACTGTGAGGTGCATAGCTGGCTAATGATCCATTTTATATAGAGACCTGTACAGGGACAGGTAATGCTTTTGTAACAATAGTGAAATTCTTTGTAAAAATGAATGCAGTACATGCATATTAAACACAGAATGCAAAGCAGGACTATTGTTAGTACTAGCATGCCTGCTTAAGATATACTTGCTCACTGTCACTTTCTCTAAATGGTAGGTGCCTTAGCTCCCACTATTCTGATCCTACCTAATTAGCTAGCTCTCTCACCACCAGACCCTACTAAACTGCATATTTACCAAGCACTAACTTTAAAACTTCCATCTGGTACCTAACCCTAACCTGAATTATGACTTCATAACCCTAAACTCTACTCCCACGCAATAGTCTTAAATCTGATTACTCCCTAAACCTATAACTCCCAACCCCCTCCCTCAACCTAAATTTCTGACTAATGCTTAACCCTGAAACTCCTTTCCCTAAACCTAAAGTCTCTTCTCTATGCTTAAAGTTCCTGATTGCCTCTTAACCCTAAAATTCCCTTCTTCATCCTAAGCCAAGTCCCCTTCACTCTCTAGCAGTAAAGTCCCCCTTCTTGCTTCTTAAACCTAAAACTGTCCTCCAACTCCCACCCCCCACTTCCAATACCTGCATAAAATCCTAGTGTAAGCTCCCCCTCCTCCCCCATGGCTGCCACATTTTCTTTGCTCAAACTCCTATAATTCTGTAATAATAATATAATAATAATTCAATAATGGTAAGGTGCGTTAGTCATTATCTTGAGTTTGAGCACTAATGACAGTCCATGTGAGCGGCAAGATGTTTGAGTGAGTGCAATAATATTGCTTTACCCATGGTGTGTAGGTAATGAAGGCGGGTTGTCCGGCGTGGTTTTGGTCGGTGGTACCAGGATTAGTTATTTACAATGAGTTATTGCTATATTAAAGAAATAATAATTTAGAAAAAATTATGCTTATAACTTTTAGCAATATTTGGCCTATAATGCCCTTCTTAAACAGGTTCTCATGCTGTTCTGTGTTCACGGGCAGCTTTCACGCGTACATCAGAGTTGTATGTATGCAACGGAGAACGAAACAGCTAGAGCTACAGCTTTTATTTTAACGTCTCGCTTCGTTAAATGGGTTGTTTAATGTTAAATAACCGCTAAACAAACGGAGTTCTCCGCGAGATTTCCGTTGCTTGTGTTGCTATGTTAAACTCTTTAAACATAGCGAGATTAGACTTTATACTAACGGAAAAGCGGAAGAACTGACCTTTTCCACGAGTTTTTCCGAAGATATAATACGGGGGCACACTGGTGCTGGGCAATCATCAGCGGCACGCTTTTTAGAGTAGGCATTGTATAATAGAAAATATGTTGAATTTATGATGTACTTAATTGTAATAGTCACATGTATGGAGGGATTGACATTCACTATGCACAACATCTAGAAAGAACAACACAGCTGAGCACATAACACAGTAAGTAAAAATGTATTTGCTATGCCATATTCCCGCTATAATTTTACACATAAATTGACAGCAAGTACAATAGTGCTGTGAAAAACACATTTAAACTACAATCATACAAAAGTAGCACAGTTAAATCTAGCAGTTGTCACAGAGGGTTAAGTCTATGAGCTGTAGTTCCTGTGGTACAGTGTTTGATTCCCTCACTTTTCGTTTGCCTACTGTGTGACCTTGAGATAGTCACTTAAGACTGTTCTTGGGGGCAACTGAGAATTTGGGATAGGCTTCCCAAGGATCCCCTGGACTTTAAGCCTATGAAACCTAAATACAAACTATATGCTACTGTTGTTACGCTGTTTGAGAATCAGTCACAAAATGAATGTTGCACAGACCTGAAATACTACATGGCTTAAAATATTTCCTTGTACAAAGTCTGCTGTTATGTTTGTTTATGTTTAAAGCATCCACAAAAGAACTGCAATTCAGAAAGTTTTATTTATTTACTGGGAAAGTTCAACTTGGCAAAATGAACCTTCTTCAGGGAAGGACAGGAGAAAAACGCTCCACAAAGTATACACATTGCAAGTGCAATAGAGCAAAATTCCAGTGACTGCAATAATCAGACATCAATATCACAAAATGCAGAACATTTTGTAAGGCATTGGAACATACAGAACACAAAATCACTAATGCATAATACAGTACTTGATTTAAATAAGTGGGAAATGCAAGGTGAAAGGCTGGATTAGCATAGCATTATATAGTATGCGACAAAGTAGTGTTGCTAAACAGCAGAGATATGGGGCAAAAGGTACCCACATATGGTACTATAAAACACCATCAGTTACCAGTGTGCCTGAACAAAACAGAAATAAATTTAGTACAAGTGACGTGCAGTAAATACATCAAGAAATCAGCATTGCAGCTGTTCAGTGACATAGAGGGATAAGTCCTAAGTTAGCTCTACCCAGTTGACCTGGGTTCATTTAGCAGTTCCAGTAACTGATAAACAGCATGGAGAAATGGGTGTATTGGTCCTGGATGGTAGAGCATTCATTGATGATGCTCCCTTAGGGGAGGCATGGTGCAAAATGGTAGTTGATGTCAGATGAATCAAAGAGCATTGAAGGATCAGCAGGAAGTGGGTATAACATCCGAAAGAAAAAAAAAAAGACAGATGAAAGCATGCAGGCAGGATGCTATTAGGACACATGACTGGCCTCCAGAGATACTGGAGTAAGTCTGAGTGAGGTAGGAGATGAGTTGGTAGACCTGGCGTGAACATGGGGCACTGGAGGACAAGCCAGTGAAAATTATGTCACAAAGTGGAGCAAAATAAATAAATAAATTCATTCATTCATTAAAATAATTCAGCATTGTAACAGGTCCCTATGAGAACTTTTGAGACCCCGATGTGTGATTGCCTACATATCGCTAAATTAACTGTAAGCAAATAATTTTTTAAAGGTTTCTGTCTCCTGCCTCCAACTTCTTCCTGCTTCTTATATATGTATATGCACTAACTTGAAGACTGTCTTACCTTGTAGTAAGATGAACTACACTGAATATCCACACCCTTGCACTTAATGCACGGTCCTCATATTTAATTTCAACCTATTTTGAGTATCGGGCAATCTCTGAGACACTTCTTTTGATATAATAACTTCATTTTATTCTGTTTGTGTACATGCTGTATTTAATTTGTATGCAACTTTTGTTCAAATTATTTTAAAACTGTTTTCATTTCATGAATATATGTATCATGCAAATATAAAAATAAGCTTTTCATTCAAAAATAAAACCACTGTGCAAACCCAGTCATGAACAGAACCCAGAACAAAACAAGAATGTGTGCACATGCAGACACACACAGACACACACATGCTGCTTGCAGTTTTTTTCCTGCTGTACGATTTCAGGTTTGTTGTTAACTGTAGCACAGATGAACTGATGATACTGTCAGCTACTCTGACCATTCTGGCTTGTAGTATTTGACGAGTACTGCATTAATGTCTCTTACACACACACACACACACACACACACACACACACACACACACACACACACACACACACACACACACACACACACACACACACACACACACACAGACTTAGCTGCTTACAGTTTTTTTTTCCCTGCTGTCCAGTTACAGGTTTGTTATTGAATTAGTGATACTGCCAGCTCCTCTGACACTCTTGGCTAGCGGCATTTGAAGAGTGATGCATTAATATATCTTACACATGCACATACACACAAATGATGTGCTTAAGTTATTATCAGCAGCACTCCATATTTGTCACTATTACAATTACCTACTTTGTACTGATGCTCTTTGGCATACATTCTTGGATTTGAACCTCTTCAGCTAGTGCGATTATAAAGGTGAACAAAGTTAAACTGATAGAGTACATCATACTAGATTATACAGAGAGTAAATTAAAACATTGTAAATAGAAAGTAGAATTAATCACACATTCAAGCATGTTATATTTACTGTTTGTGAAGACAATCAGCCAGTTAAGTTTATTTTTTGTGCAAAGTTTGTGCACATTAAGACAAAAATGCACCTTTCAGATATGTCCTCAGCAAGATTCTAACAACAGAACGCTGCTTCTTAGTGGATAAGGTCTCTCTTAATACTTCATGGTTGTGTTTTAAATGGATTTTAAAGTGCACACAGTACTAATGGTATAATAAAGCCAGTGCCTGGCACGTTACCCATATCTCTTCTTGGCTGCAACAAGTTAAAACTCTGTATCAGAATGGATGTAGATTGTATTCGGAGATAAGCTGGTTTATGTTGCCCTGATTGGAGTTAAAATTTGTGTAATCAGTAATGGATGAGTGTCACAAGCCTGAAACTATTCTCACTACCAGTGTTTCCTCTCTCTCCGGATAAACAGGTACCAGAACTGAATCTTCATACTGAGAAATGATGACTTGGCTATTAAAGAGGCCTGCTTCTGAATAGGGCATACATTAGGTTAGCAATGACTCATCTGATGGTTAATATGCATTAAGTAACTGTGTCATAGTTAGAAGGTTGTTTGTGAGAGTCATCTCCAAGAAATTGCATTTTTTCCATTAACAGCATTAGTCAGTGATGACTATATTCTGATGTTGACTACAGGTGAGCTAGTAGGCTGTGATTGTGTTTTTTATCTTTATGATAGGACCATATTTAGCAAATCTTCATTTGTTTTCCAAAATTAGAGAATGCATAGTGGCAACATGCTGCCTCACCTGATTAGTTATCACTCAGACCAGTGTCAGTGATACTGTGCTAACATGCCATGGGACCCCACCATGCTATGGCTGATGGCTGATGGAGCTCAACAACAGTGCGCTTATCTCAGGGATGTATACCCCACTCCACTTATAGATTTTCCTACCTTAGTATTGTATCATAGTATATAAGGGTTATTCAGTTATGATTCACTTCTGATGCTGAATCAAGGTAATGATCCTGTTTTACACAGGGGTCATTGTGACTTAGATTTCATTGAAATTCCAGAATATTTTATTTCCAATGAACACTTTCTCCGTAGCTTTTTCATGTAGCATTCTATTAAATTCTCCAAAGCAGTGAGTCGTCAAAAAGCAGAGGACATCTCTTGTACATTAATAATGAGATTCTTCAAGCTGTTACACTTTTCAGCTGTACTTTTTTGTTCTTCTCTGACTACTGACAGTCTCAGTCACTGCTGTAGATGCACCTACACTTATATACTACCAGGATGGGTTCTAACTTTCATCATGGAGTGTCCCTCATGCACAAAGTCAACATTTCCTTTTTTTTTAACCCCTTCCATTCCTCCTTTGGAGCTCAGATAGTGGCCTTGCAGTGTTGGGAGGCCATCACTTGCTTCTGTGAGTGATGTAACTCTCAAAAAGCCCTGCATCCCCTTTTTAAGCAGATGCTTGTGTCTTGTTTCTGGTCATCATGAATCATTTACAGAATCCATGCTGCTGAGCTGCATGCTCCTGACCATCCTTCAGAGACTGCTGAGCAAGTAATGCCACAACAGTCAGTCTCCTTATCCAGCTGCAACTTCACCTCTATGGTTGCTAATGGAACCATAGTCACCTTTGCCATAATCGGGCCTGCATCTCTTCACACTAAGAAGCCTGCCAAACTGTGACATTTTATATTTAGTTGTGCATTTTAGGCTTCTGCATTAGCACTTTTTTCTGGGACTAGATATCTCTGAAAAGTTAAAGTATACTGCCTGAATCACAACCAGTGGATAAGATGTGCCAGTCAGGGCAGCATGTCCAGATCTGTTGTCAGTCATTTACAATAGCACATTTGTATGTGTGAGTCTCGAAAAGTCAGTATAAATGTGAGGCTAAGAATCTTCCATCTGCAGCCTGATTGACCCCCTTTCCCAGGCTTATACTGTACCTGTACATATCCATATTTGTGCAACACAGAAATGGAACACATTGTAGATGGATTTGTAACTGGCTGCTTCCCAATAACTGTTAAGCAAAAATCTATGTAAGAAATACGAAAAAAAAAAATGTGTTGGCCTAAGACTATAACTGATGTTTTAATTGTTCAAAGTACAATAAACTAGTCTGTCTAATATCTGGAACCAAGTATGGAAATGTCTACAAACAGCTTGTGAGCAAATCCAGCTGTGTCTTGAGCACAGCGGCTGGGGAGTGAGAGTTGTCCAGCTTGTCTTCAGCTGTATATACATGAGATTTCTGGCACACTTATAGGAATATGTGTTTCTTTCTCTGTCTCTCTTACTCTCATTTTCTCTGCGATGTTTCTGTAAACTGTTTCACAGCTGGCTTTATTTAGAGTTCTCAAGCACACTTAGACTTGTCATTGTAAAACTTTTTTTTAAATTAAATGTCATCTGTGTTGAAAGGTTACATGATGTTTGGGAATTGATTTTTATTAGGTGGTAGGTAGGTGGTGAATTTTACTTAGCAGTCTTTTTTTTTGTCAGGACATCAGTCTGTTCTCTGTACAGGTTTGAGTAATCACTGGTTAGTCACTTGCAGAAGATGAAAAACAGAATCAAGGTCTGCAGAGCTTAGACATGTAGATGTATACAGATAGGTGTTGGGAATATGATAAGGATTGCATATTTCTTTGCTTTGTAACCCTTTCCCCAAAAACGACTAATGTGAAAAATACTACATCCATACTATATGGCTGTAAGTATGTGGGTTCTACTTTGCCCATTGCATCTACAACTTCACTAGTGTACTGACACAGTTATGAAAAGTAATTTTTGTTAACCTACATGAGACTGAACTCGGGAAGTTCACAGTGGAATTTGAAACCTATCTAACATTGAGTCAAAGTTCCCATGCATGGGATTTATCCTTGTACCTTTATTGCTAATATAATCAGTTTCAGGACTGCTGCATGTTCAGAAAAGGAGACTTGGCCATGCAGTATCACCAGCAAAATGAATGCATTTATGCATTCATTTTGGTTTGAAAAACTGTCTGCTTCAGAGACAGATAGCTACCATACTCAACCCCTCACCAAATTCCTTATCTCCAAGTCCCTCAGTCATAATCTATTCATATACAATCTCGACTCATCCATTTCTGCATTCTTTAGATTACTTTTTGTTGTGTCTTTCGGCTTATCCCGGTTAGGGGTCGCCACAGTGGAACTCCGGTCCGCTAATGTTTGGTAGTGGATTTTTACATACCGAGTTACCAGCCCTGATGCACAACCTTCAACAAAGGCACGCCCATTCACGCATGCCTCCACACAGAAGACGCTCTAACTGAGAATCGAATGGAACAACGTCTTGCTGTGAGGCGACAACGCTACCGCAGCACCACTAACTGAATAATTACCCTTTATGAGGAGTGATATTTCTAGAAGTTTGTTTTTAACATGGTATCTCCAGCTTTGCTAATATTGCTGCTGCTACTCAGGTTCTCAGGTCTGCTTCCTTTTTTTATCATCTGTTCCTAAATATTCCCTTTGCTTACAAAGTATATATGCTTACTCAGAGTATGTTTGAAAGGCCAAAGGCCCACTACTAAGGACAAACCCAGGGTAACAGTTCCTTACATATGTTACTTATTATATTGGTCTGTCTTCTTGGTGACCTGCCTCCTTCCCTCAGGCTGAGTATTTATCAAGTGAGCTTTTCAGACATGAGCATATTACTGCAGATGAAACTGTAGCAGATCCACAGAAAAGAAGTATGTCCTTAGTTAATGCACTATGCTGAGCTGTCTGTAACCACACTGGTTTCCATGTTACCTAGCTGTAACGGACATACTCTGGTTTTTTCTGATCCTTATTGTGACAAGAAACAGGAAAAATGCCATTATTATTAATAATTGAAACTGGAGGTTTCAAAATATTGCAGCAATTGCAAATATGCTATACACAGAATGGCACATGTATTCATGAAATATGCATATAATTGCAAATAGCAATGGTCTGCCTATTACCCTATGCAGTGGATAAGTTGCAGATGTTTTAACTAACCAATATCTATTTCATTTGCTGCACTTGTTCTTTCTCTGTTGTGCAAGAAGATGTGCTTATCTCTCTTCCCCCCTTTCTCAGTCTGTCTATCAATCTGGATATCCAACTGTCTCTCCTTCTATCTTTCTCTCTCTCTGTATTTTATGTGAAGAAACACCCATCATCACTCTGTCCAAGTGTATAACATGATAGTGTGCCCCCACAAAAAGATGAAGTACATGCTGCTGAGATATATGCTTGAAACCAACATTCAAAGAAAGGTACCTATTGGAATTCAGAAACCTACCTACTCCACTACTTCATGACATGAGAGAGGCTCAGAAAAATATCTGCCTTTTCATGTACTCAAAAAAATTATATCACCCTATTAGACAAGGCTATATAAAGTGTGCCATCTGGTTCAGACAATTCAAAAAATGTGATATGTCCAGGAAGGTGTACTGTGAACATGTTTGTGCCATTAGGCTCAGTCAGTCTAAAGTGATACAACCCATGAGAGCATATTATAAAAAATAAATAAATAAATTAATAAATTGTAATAGGAGAGTCAGGCAGAGAGATGGTCAGTCATTTTACAGTACTGAATCAGACCCTACTACTTTGTTTCTGGTTTACAGTTTCATAGATTTATTGGTATTTACTAGGCTATTGATCTGTGAGGATCTTAGACTTAAAGGCTATTGATCTGTGAGGATTTTAGACAAACTCCCATGGTAGTTTTTTGGCTTGTGCATTTTGTGTATGAGTAACCCAAAGTTGGGCAGAACAAGAATATACTGGGCTGTTTACTTTTTGCAAGACAGTTCATAGATGCAATATTCTCTGTAATTTATACTTATCTATCCAACATGTCTTATGCATATTACAAAGAGATGGAGGACAGGATTTGTTAAGGTCCTATACACAAGGCAGAGGAGGACTATTAGTAGCCTGTCTGATAATGAGAAGAGGGACAAGGCTTTGAGACAGTCTGCACAGTTTTTATGATTTAGGAGTTTGATTTTTTAGTGAGAAGGCATAAGCAGCCTTTCTAGTTGTGACAAGTGTTTGAATTTATCTAGAAAAGGCATTCTTGGAGGATCCTTGGGGAGTTTACAGTCATTGGAGGATGTAGAGCCACCCACCCTAATTTCCTGAGTTCTATTTGTGTATTTGTGAGTCAGTTCACTATCCAAGGAGTTACACAGGGCTGATGAGCCAAACTGTCTCAAGAGTTTGTAGGTCATTTAGATTCTCTTATTTTATAAAATTAATTTTTCCATAGCCTTAAGCCTTAATGAGAGGCTACTGGATGGCTGGGTAATTACCTATTACCTGTTAGCACCTCACCTTTGTGCAAGGAGATGCTTGTTGCTATCTTTTGTTTATCAACAGAAAGGCTGTTTGAAGAATGACATTGAATAGCTTTCTGTAGGGGGTCTGATTAGCTTATTTATGAAGATCAGATTTTTTTTTTAATTAACAAATACAGAGTTTTCAACGTTTGCTGTGCAATTTATAGACACAAAAGAAAAAGTTACAGTTTTGCTTATTCATTTGGGATACTTAATTAGTTTCAGTTAAATTCTGTTTGTGGGTAAAAGAAATGTGTATAGAAAAATTCAGGAAATAACCACTTACTGTACAACACATCCATACCTCCTACACGAACAAATACTTACAAGGAACAGAATGAAAGAAATTCTTTCTAATAATTCCATGCCATAAGTGCTGCCATAATTTTATCGCAAGGTAAAATATACTACCAGATACAACAGAAAGATGCAATCGAGAATTAATGCTTCATTTACACCAGTGCACAGTAATATTTCCCTTTTTGCTGCCTAAGCCTTAGTATTTAGAGTAAGCCCTAAATGGAAAACAAACATTTATTGTCAGCACTGGATGTGGCTAGGTGCTGGAGGTAGACTGCAGCACTAATGGCTTTGAGGCAGTTTTAAATATAAAATATAAAAAGCGTAAAGCAGTTGACAAGTACAAGTTAAGACAGTAATTCTTCAGGGCAGTCAATATGTAATGTTATGCAAGGTTTGCTTGTGGTAGGTGAAAACTTTCCTATTTTTCAGCCCAAGATTTCACATTTTTGCCTAGGTGCAGTTTCAGCTGTGCTGCTTAGTAAAGTCAGGTACTGAACAGTATGCCATTTTCCACTTGGAAAACATGTTATTTCTAGAAATGCTGATGATTCTCTTCAAATACATTTTGACAATTTCTATCTGTAAAATGACAGAAACAGTCTTTGTATTTAATTTGTTTCACTGTGGAGCTAATGTCACATTATTAAATCTTACTCTCACAAATAATATGGGCTGACCTAATCTGTAATGGAGTAGTGATACACTACTCATACATTAGCAAATTACTATTACAAAGATATTCCATTTTATATAAAATAGTGGGAAAAAGGGTTTGCTACATAAGGAGTATCCCAAAACAACAGTTTAATTCTGAAATTAAACTAATGTTGGAAGTGAACTGTGAGACTCATCTTTTGTACTGTAGTTATGTAACAGATTTGATTCTGAGATTAATGTAAAGATGGAAACAAACTTGTAGATTGAAATACTGTAACAAGTTTCACGGTAGACAGTGACATAGAAGAAATCTTTCTTTAGACAGCTTAAAAAGTTTTTTTTTCCTTAATCACATTCGTATTGTTTGTTGCTTATATGCTGTGCTGTCTTGTCTATCACTTAAACAAGTTTTATGAGACCGTTGAGGAGCTTTTTTAAAGTAATGTTTAGGGATTTTGAAAGCAGATGGATGGTGTAGGTTTGATTTCTAAAAAATACAAATTGGCTCTTAAAATGATTTTTTTAAAGGATTCAAATACAATTTCCATTTATGCTTGATGGGTTTTCTACAAGCTCCTGAGTCCCAAGGAGTAATGTATCTTGCAGCCCGTACAGGCTGCTGCTGGTTCTCAAACTCGAGTATGAATTGGACAAGGTGCAGCAGCCATGCAGAGAGAGCTGTAGGGGGGTGAGACTGTAGAGTGGTTCTCAGGCCTCAACGGGAAGGAGAATTTAGAGTTAGGGAGTTGGAAGGGAGTTTTAGAGTTAGAGAGCAGGAGTGGGAGTTTAGGGTTAGGGAACAGCAAGGAAGTGTAGGTTTAGGGAGGGGGTGGAGATTTAGGGTTAGAGAGCAAGGACTCAGGTTAGGATTCAGAACCAGGTGGGAGTCTTAGGATTAAATTTAAGGCTCTGGTAGGTCTGTGCAGTTTAATGGTATCATGTAGTGGGAGAACCAGGAGATTAAGTAAGATTAGTCTAGAAGGAGTTAAGGCACTTGCTGCTTAGAGCAAGTGCCAGCAAAGACTTGTGTCATGAGCTACACATGCCAGTTTTGATCTACTTTTCATTTAACTTTCAGAAAAAAAGTCTATTTTTAAATCCTCTAGTACTATTAGCATACTTTGGAAGTCTATATGCCCTACTGATCAAAAAGAAATCCCAGTTATTAGGCTTTGCTTTGCATTTTTCTGGGGTTCATATCTCATTCTCATTAGAAGATGTGTCATTTATAATAAGAAGTGGATGGCCGCTTGGTATAATAAACCTGGTAGTAAGTTTATGGTTTCACTCTTTTCATTTCTTCAAGTCTTTTGGGTTTCTAATACCATGACGGGAATGGACCCCATTCCTAAGTCAAAGTATGATTAAAGTTCATGAAATTAGTATTGTTTCAGTCTTTGATGTTAGCCAGAAGTGCTAATCGCAGCACCCACAATGTGCCCAGTAATGACTCCTTCTGCAATTCGTAGGGGGTTACATGTATCGGTAACATATCAATGTATGACTGTAAATGCTTTTTTGTAAGACCCATTGCTCCTACTATTACTGGAACTGTCTGAGTATCCTTCTTCCATGTTGCCCTCATTTCTACCTACAGATATTGGCATTTTATGACTTTGTGGCTCTCTGTATGTAAGACACTGTAGTCACTGGGTGTAGCAATTTCAATGATAAATGGTACTTTTGTCTTCTTTTCTATAACTACTATGTCTGGTTTTCTCGCATCTATTTTTTGAACTGTTGGTAATTGGTGATCCTATGTGATATAAACTTCATTATTTTCTATAATGTTTTGTGGCTTATGTTTCCATTGTTTTTCAGGCACTTCAGTGTTTGCAGAATCCCAATGTAACAGTCTTGCCACATTATTATGTTGTTCAGTGTACAGTCCTTCTGCCATTAGTATATCACAACTAGCAACAAGATGTGAGACTGTTTTCAATTCTGTTTTACAAAACCTACATTTTTCTGTTTCTCCCACATGTTCAATGGACTTTGCAAACCAACGTGTACATAGTCCACTATCTTATGCCGCCAATATTATTTTTTTTCTTTTGCTTTAAATTCACCACTCCTTAATCATTCCTGCATTCAATCCTGATCAACATGAGGTTGTTACAAGATTTTTCTATACTTACAACTATTTTTATGCATTTTCCACATTTTTTGCCTTCTCATCTGATCCTTCACCTTATATTATTTCTTTTGTTTTTTCGTAAATTCAGTTGCTGCCTGATTTTTATCTACTCTGGTTTGATTTCTATTCCCACTTGACGCTGATATGCTTCTGCTAAAATAAGCAGGGAAATCATCTTAGACTTATTCTCCTCATGTTTCAAAACTTTCACTACATTTCGGTCTTGTGAGGTCAGCAGATATGTATGCAGTCCCATGATTGCAGATCTTAAGATGTAATTAATTTCGCGGAGGTGCATACCTCCTTCAGAACAGGGAATATGTAGTCTTGGTATACACTGATTTTTATAAATCACTTGATGAGCATGAACCATCCTTCTTGTTTTCCTGTCCAACCTATCCAACACCTTTTGGAGCCAGTCAGTCACTCCAAAACTGTAAGTTAGTACAGGAAGAGACAATTGGTTTATAGCTTGGGCTTTTTTCCTGGATGTCAACACTGTTTTCAGTATTAATTTAAGTCTTCTAAAATATTCCTTACTAAATTTTATTCACATTTGCTCATGTTTTATTGTTGATCCTTCATCAATTCCCAAATATTTATACACTCCCTCCTGCTCAAGTTCCTTTATATCACATTCCTGTCCCAGACTGATATTTCCTTGGTGCTGTATCTTTCCTGCTTTAAAAGTTGCTTTTGCACATTTATCAAGACCAAATGACATTATTATATCATCTGAGAAAGTTTTGACCACATGCAGTTGTGCTTTCAGTTCCTCATCTGATGAACCATAGTTTTAAATCATCTACAAAAAGAAGATGCAAAGTCTTTATACTTTGCTGTTTTCTGGGAGCCAAATTGTAGCCATGACCTAATCTGTTAAGCAGACAGCTTAATGGGTTAAGGGCAAGAGAAAAGAGCAGCTGTGATAGCGAGTCTTCCTGAAATATCCCCATTTGAAGTTTTATCCCTTGAATAATAATCTGTGCTTTATCATGGCTTAACTGTGAAGTGGTCTGCCATTGTTTCATGGTTGCTATAATGTAATTGATCAGTGTAGGGTGTATCTTATACAAGCGAGGAGAGTGTATTCAGCAGATGGAAAGAATACTTTGAGGGGCTGATGAATGAAGAGAATGCGAGAGAGAGAAGGTTGGATGATGTGGGGATAATGAATCAGGAAGTGAAACAGATTAGCAAGGAGGAAGTATGGATAGCTATGAAGAGGATGAAGAATGGAAAGGCTGTTGGTCGACATGACCCCATACCAGTGGAAGCATGGAGGTGCTTAGGAGAAATGGCAGTGGAGTTTTTAACCAGATTGTTTAATGAAATTTTGGAAAGTCAGAGGATGCCTGAGCAGTGGAGGAAAAGTGTTTTGGCACCTATTTTTAAGAATAAGGGTGATGTGCAGAGCTGTAGTAACTACAGAGGGATAAAACTGATCGGTCACAGCATAAAGTTATGGGAAAGAGTGGTGGAAGCTAGGTTAAGAAGAGAGGTGATGATTAGTGATCAGCAGTATGGTTTCATCCCAGAAAGGAGCACTAAAGATGCAATGTTTGCTCTGAGAGTGTTGATGGAGAAATCTAGAGAAGATCAGAAGGAGTTGCATTGTGTCTTTGTGGATTTGGAGAAAGCATATGATAGGGTGCCTAGAGAGGAGTTGTGGTATTGTATGAGGAAGTCAGGAGTGGTAGAGAAGTATGTAAGAGTGGTACAGGATATGTAGAGGGTAGTGCGACAGTGGTGAAATCTGCAGTGGGAGTGACAGATGTGTTTAAGGTGGAGGTGGGATTACATCAAGGATCAGCTCTGAGCCCTTTCTTATTTGCAATGGTGATGGACAGGTTGACAGACAAGATCACACAGGAGGCCCCATGGACTATGATGTTTGTAGATGACATTGTGATCTGTAGTGAGAGTAGGGACCATGTTGAGGAGACCCTGGAGAGGTGGAGATATGCTCTAGAGAGGAGAGGAATGAAGGTCAGCAGGACTAAGAATATGTGTGTGTGAATGAGAGGGAGGATAGAGGAATGGTGAGGATGCAGGGAGTAGAGTTGGTGAAGGTGGATGAGTTTAATTACTTGGGATCAACAGTTCAGAGTAATGGTGAGTGTGGAAGAGAGGAGAAGAAGAGAGTACAGGCAGGGTAGAATGGGTGGAGAAGAGTGTCAGGAGTGATTTGTGACAGACGGGTACCAGTAAGAGTGAAAGGGAAGGTCTACAAGAGGGTAGTGAGACCAGCTATGTTGTATGGGTTGGAGACGGTGGCATTGACAAAATGGCAGGAGTCAGAGCTGGAAGTGGCAGAGTTAAAGATGTTAAGATTTGCACTGGGTGTGACAAGGATGGACAGGATTAGGAATCAGTATATTAGAGGGTCAGCTCAGGTTGAACAGTTTGGAGGCAAAGTCAGAGAGGTGAGATTACATTGGTCTGGACATGTGCTGAGGAGCGAAACTGGGTATATTGGGAAAAGGATGCTAAGGATGGAGCTGCCAAGTAAGAGGAAAAGAGGAAGGCCTAAGATAAGGTTTATGGATATGGTGAGAGAAGACATGCAGGTGGTTGGTGTGACAGAGCAACATGCAGAGGACAGGAAGAAATGGAAACAGATGATCCGCTGTGGTGACCTCTAATGGGAGCAGCCGAAAGAGAAGCAGAAGGGTGTATCTTATACATTTTTAAGCACTCTTTTAGCCATGAACATGGAATACTGTCAAATGCTTTTTTGTAATCTAGTAAAGACACAAAATGGCAAAAAGACAAAAATTGTAACTACGAAACTATTCAGTCCAAACAAGCAACCGATGAGAGCTGGAGAACCACAGTAAACGGTTTATAACAATTTATTAACGCTGTCAATACAATTCTGCGTTTTCGTATAAAACACTTCTTTAGATAATTCCATACTGTTGAAATGCTGTTTAAATACTATGACAAGTTCCAAATATTGAAGATCATTGGATATCTAGTGATATTTTGAATGCCCATTATGTTACCTTTAATAATTAGTTTAAAAAGTTGTTTTAATAATATATGTTCTCCTAAAACCACTTCAAAGGTCTAAATCACTCATAAATAAAAGTGACACATGAAAAATATGTTGTAAAAATATATAAAAAAATATATATAAATATGTAAAAAAACATATATGTACATTTTATAATATTAAAAGAAGAGAACCAATATTGGAAATAATGGATAGTATACCATTACCCTCTGGGAAAACAAAGTGGAATAACATGCACTGCTGATTTTACAGCTTGGCTGATCTACGTTTTAGAACAGGTATAATAGACAACATTTCATTTAAACCGGGGTTACTGTTGGCCTCTAAAGTAATTTGCCAAAACAGTTCCCGGTATTCAAGTTTTGCCTCCCACATACCCCCCTGAATTTCTTTGGGAACAGTTTCAAGAACAAAAAAAGAAAAACTAGATTGTGGGCAAGTCAACTTGTGACGAAAAAATGCATTTTTAGAATTAGCCTTGTTGATCTCATAATAATGTTCGTAAATCCTAGTCTTAAGTTTACATTCGGTCTTCCCGACATAAAATGAATTACAAACTTTACATGTGGCTAGGTAAACTAAACCTGAACTATTACAATTAGCATAAACCTTATTCGTAATATGTCTTTTCCTGCTGATAATCTCGATAGAAGGAGCATTAGCTATAAAATTACACTGAGAACACGCCCCACACTTATATGTACCATATTTCAAATGACCGCTTGTAAAACTTTTTATACCTCCAAATTCAAAAAAATTTTTAAAATTCAAATCACGTCTATATGTGAAATGTAAAGGTCCCAACACTTTTGGATCGATGTCTGAAATTTGTTGGAATCTTTCCCATTCCCTATTCACTACTCTTTTTATTATGTTGGAATCTCCATTATAGTCAAGCATGTATGCCCCATTAATGTCCTTGTCTTCACATCTTGAGGTTAAATTATTGGTTGGTGGAAGATTAACCGAATCTGATCCCAAAATAGGTCCGAACCTACTACTTCTCCCTGCGTTAACCTCTCTTTCTACTTGACGTATTAAATCTACTGGATAACCCCTATTTTGAAACATTTCACAGACTTTTTTTACAATCCACCAAAAATTCTGTATCGTTAGATGTCATCCAGCTAATCCGAACCAATTGACCCTTAATAGGATTTCTCTTCTGAAAATAGGGATGGCCACTATTAAAATGTAGATATGAGTTAGAAAAAGTTTGTTTCCTGAAAATTATTGAACTAAAACTACCCAATTCCTTTGAAATACTAATATCTAAAAAATTAAGAGTATTGTAATCAATATTGTATGTAAAATCTAGGAAGTGTGTAGTGCTCTTGATATAGTTCAAGAATTCCATGAATTTTTGTTCTGTATCAATCCATAATATACAGATTTTGTCCAAAAAATGTTTGTATAATGACCAACAACCCTTGAATTCACTATTGAGAATGAATTGATGTTCCCACCAAGAAAGGACAATGTTGGCATATGTAGGAAGACACCCTGCTCCCATAGCCACTCCCTGGATCTGTTTGTAAAATTCACCCTCAAAATACATAAAATTGTTGTTTAGTACTGTTTCCATGAATAAAAGTATGTTGTTAAAATCTGTAGGTGGGAAATTTCCAAACATTAACATATATTCTTCCAGCCAATTTAAACCTACTTCATGGGGGATACATCCATATAAATCCACTACATCCAATGTGATGAATATCAAAGAATCGTGATATAATTCTGGTTTCAATTATCTTAATAAATCCCATGAGTCCTTTAGTACTGCAGTACCCTCAAATGCCAACTTTTTAAGCTTGTTGTCTAAAAACCATGAAATAGGAGATGTAATGGCACCATCAGAAGAAACCACCAACCTTAAAGGTGGATCCATAAAATTTTTGTGGACCTTAGGAATACCAAATACCGAAGGAATTCTGGGATATTTGTTGTACAAAAAATTGTGTGTTTCTACATTAAGAGAGCCTTCTAATAATAAATCATCCAACAACATATATATTTTTGAATTAGCTATATTAACCTCATTAACTGATGCCAAACTATATTTAATGGAATTTTGTAATTCGTCTTTCATTTTAGACTCATAACTAATAGTATCCATCAAGACCGTACCACCCCCTTTGTCGGGTTGCATAATCCTGATGGTACAGTCTGATTTCAAATCCTCCAAGTATTGTCTTTCCTGTTAATGATAAGTTGGAACAGATTTTATGATTACATACCTCTTTTCTGATTTCTCTTTCTAAGATAATTTCCAGGTTTTTCAATTGAGGATGCAAAGGAGGATTAAAAATTCCTTTTCTCTTTAAAGCTGGGTTTGAAATTGATTCCGAACCTAAATTTCCAAAATATAGAGCTAGATTCTTTTTTCTAATAAACAACTTTAAATCTATAATAGTTTTTACCATATCTGCTTTCCTATATGTTGTCTATTATACCTGTTCTAAAACTTAGATCAGCCAAGCTGTAAAATCAGCAGTGCATGTTATTTCACTTTGTTTTACCACAGGGTAGTGGTATACTATCCATTATTTGTAATATTGGTTCTCTTCTTTTAATATTATAAAATGTACATATATGTTTTTTTGGGTCTACTTCTAATGACCGAAACGCCGATTCGCCGACAGTGAAATCACCGACGCCAGAAAACCGACAACACACAAACCCGACAACGCGAAACACCGAACACCATAACACCGACACACTACACGTAAACAACACAGTACACTACAACACATATCCACTAGCCCTAACCCAAACCCTAACCCTAAGGTCCACTACCGCGCACACTCTCCCTACCTGCACCCTAACCCTAACTCACTTACACACCCCAACCCTAAGTCTACACTCACCGCGACACTCTCCCTACCTGCACCCTAACCCTAACTCACTTACACACCCACCTGCACCCTAACCCTAACTCACTTACACACCCCCGAACCCAAGTCCGACACTACCGCGACACTCACCTATCACACACCCTAACCCTACATCCCTGAGTATTGCACACTTACCTGTCGCTTCCCTACTCCTAAATCCCTCACTATCGATACTTACCAGGTCGGCTTACACATTCCCCTTGTCGGTCTTCCGTCGGGATTCGAAGGTCGGGTCACTCGCGCTGTCGGTCGCTTCGTCGGTGATTTCACTGTCGGCAGCTGCCGTCATTAGAAGGAGACCCATTTTTTTACATATTTATATATATATTTTTATATATTTTACAACATCTTTTTCATATGTCACTTTTATTTATGAGTGATTTAGACCTTTGAAGTGGTTTTAGGAGAACATATATTATTAAAACAACTTTTTAAACTAATTATTAATGGTAACATAATGGGTGTTCAAAATATCACTAGATATCCAATGATCTTCAATATTTGGAACTTGTCATAATATTTAAACAGCATTTCAACAGTATGAAATTATCTGAAGAAGTGTTTTATACGAAAACACAGAATTGTATTGACAGCATTAATAAATTGTTATAAGCCGTTTACTATGGTTCTCCAGCTCTCTTCGTTTTTTTTGTAATCTAGCCATGCCATACTTAGATTCTTCCCCCTTTTATAGTTCTCCATTATGACTTTATTTAGCAACAAATAATCCTTTTTGTTCCATATGACTTTCTTTTATTACTCTTTTGTTCTATTGTTATGATTGAGTTTTCTTCTAAAGGACTATAAACTCTGTCAGCATCAATTCCAGTGTATAGCTTATATGTTGTCTGAAGGCAAGTTATCGGTCTTTAGTTTTTAGGATTGCTTGCAGGTTCACTCTTAAGTAGGAGCATTGTTTTTCCTGATGTTAACCAGGCTGGTGTTTGTTTGGGATGCACATATAAATAGTTCTTACTCATGGCTAAATCTTCATGCAAAGATGTTAATACTTTTAGCTAGAAGTTAAGTACTGCATCTGAACCTAGAGCTTTTCTTAACTTTGTTTAAATCTCTCTGGATGCTACTTCATCCCATTTCATATCCTGTACATTTGAGCTTCTTATTCTTTCTTTTACTTCTTCTATCCATTTATCATCTTTGTTATATTCCACAGGATCTTTAAAGATAATTCCTCAAAAATGTATCTGTTTCTTCTTTTTTTGGTGGTGTTTCAATTCCTTTTGCATTGTTTCCCAATTATTTATAAAATTTTTTTGGGTCATCAATAAATTGCTTATTTTGTACTTTTCCTTTATATTTATCTACATATCTTCTAGGTTTCTCTACCTGTGCTGATATTTTTAGTTTATCATTTGCGGTATTGCACAATAGATCCTGATCTGTTATAATACTGCATGTTACTTTTATTACATGTATCTGAGTATTTTTATTGATCTGTTCCCTTTTCTATACTCTTCTAACAGTGACACTTCTTGTCTTTATTACTTTAAAGTTTTCTCTATTCAATACTTCCATGATGGCATTCAGTTTCAACCCTTCCTTCCCCTTACTACATGTGTTCTTGTGGTAAGGCTTTAACTGTTATTAATCTAGCTTCACAGTAATATACCCTATTTACTTCTGTTATATTGCATGAATCTCAATGGAGTCCTAATTATCAAACTTCTAACTTTTGGGGTTTTATTGACCTTCTGTAGTCTATTTCATTCATTGATTTTGACATGTCTGTCCATCTCTATTAAATCAAGCAACTCTTCTCTTATATCATTTTCTTCCAGACTGAGGGTATGTTGTTTGTTCTCCATTTCCTGTGGGCATTCTACAGAAAGTTCCAGAGCATCTTCCTGTGCAACATTCTCTTCAGTTTTCATCTTGTGTCATCTGCTGCTCTTTCATATGGAAACTCACTGTCCTGTCACTCCAGAAGGTTGACTGCATCAGTTACCACAGTTTTCTGTTCCTTCCCTTGCTGTCCAACTCCATCTGACCATTTGTACTGATTTCCTGTGGAAGACTCCAAAGTATCTTCATATGGCAACTGATCAGATGCTTCCTGCTCCACTGGTTTCTCTTTAATTTGGGTGTCCATTGCTTTGTCCTGCTGTGATATTATCTGAGTTAAAATTTCTAAACTAAATCCTTCATTTCATAGGCAATCTATAACCTCAGTTTCTAGTTCTTTAACTTCTCCACTACTAATCTTCTTTTCTACTTTTCCTCTTTGTTTTCTTATTTTTTGTATTGTAGTAAACTTTTCCATGTCTGGATATCTTTGTCTGTATTTCTTTTTAAGCATCTTTTGGTGCTGCTCTTTTTGTATTGATTAGTTTTACTCTCTCCTTTGCATAAACATCCTTCACTTTACAAATATTCCATGACTTCAGCTTCTATTTTTTGTAACTTCTACTTGACTAATATTCTGTTCTACATTCCCTCTCTGTGATCTTATTTTTTATTGCAAAATTTTCTATATCTGGATGCCTTTGACGATATTTCACTTTAATTATCTTAGATTATCTTTGTGGCTGCCTTTTTTGTGTTGATTAATTTGGCTTTCTCCTTAGCATAAATAATGCACCATATCAGACCGCTCTTTCTTCCCATGTCCATACTTCTTTTTTATACCTTTCAAAAGTCTCTAGATTTTGTTTATTATATTTTTGCACTTCCTCGGTCACTTCTTTTTTCCAAACAGCCCAAGGTTTCTTGGTCTACATAGTGTTTATCGTAGATCTGTTGTATTAATGAACACAAATTTGCACTTGAAGCTTCTGACAGTTTTCTTTTGTGGAAGTATTTTTCCCTCTAATTTCTCTCTGTCTCTTAGTATTTTCATATATCTTCTGTCTAGAAATTCTGGGCTTTTTGCATAATATTAAAAATACATAATTTTGTTCTTATCCTCAATAGTCCACTCTATCATCTGTATGGCTCTTTTTTGACCTATCAGTTTTTGTGATTTTTGCAGACTGCTATTTCGTTCTACAACAGGGGGGGCATCCTCCCCCTGGGCCTGACCTAGCTCCACTATAGGAATGTTTCCATGTCTTGAGGATTCTACACTGTCATTTTTTTCCACTCCTGGCACCAGTGCGCCTACCGGGATTGGACACTTTTTTTATCCTGGGTCTTGTGCACCCAGTTATCTTTTTTATTTTTTAACCTACCTCTATCCATGATCTCTGTCATTTTGCTGAGATTTTGTGAAAAACAGGGTCCTCTTTGTGAAGGTACTCACCAAGACTTGAGGATGAATTCAGTTTCAGCAATACTACCCTCCTTTGCTTGCTGATTTATCATCTCTTCATTCGGACCTTATGCTGTATGAATTGGTATATAATTTTGCAGATTAGGACTTTACCACGTGTAGTTATATATATATGGTTCCACTTTAGTTTTTACAAATGCATGTTTATGCTATAACTTTACAAATTGCACAGTGATGGAATTAAATTTAATAATGTATTTTTTAAATGTATTTTTAATATGTTTTTTTCCAAGTGTCTTATATATTAAAATGCATGTTTATACATTTTTACACTTAAATGGATTATGTGTTTTTAAAATTATGACAAGGGGGGTGATTTGATGCTTGCATTTTGATTGGCTTATGAGAATGAATTAGCAGTATTTAAAGCATGCTTTGTGTTATATGAAGTATCTGATGAAGTTTGTGATTGACAAAAACGTATTTATATTTGTGTAAGCATTAATGTGCCTGGATTAAATTTGCCTTTTACATCTACTTTTGAGTGGTGGTGGTGCTTACTGTTGGTGTTTTTGGTGTTATTTGTGACTATTTTACCAACAGCCTCTGTTTGTTTCGGTTAATGATGGAATTGTCCAACATTTGCAATTCTGAAGGTATGTTTTATTGTAAAGGTAAGTGGGGTTTGAGTAAGAGTGTCATTGTCTCTGTATGACATTGGGGGTTAGGGTATGCAAGCATGTGTGTGAGAGCATGGGTGTGTATGTAAGTTAGGGTAAGGGTTAGATAAGGGGGTAGACCTACTCTTCAGAGCATGTGTTGATGCATGTTTGGGTGTCTGAGCCTGTTGTATGCAGTGGTGGTGTTACAGAATTTTTTTTAAGGCAAGATGATTAGTTAGGGTAAGCATACATTACTAAGGTGGTATGGGGGTGGAGGGTGAAGTCCCCCTTCACCACCTTAGTAATGCGTACTAACCCTACTCCTTACCTGAAGAAAATAAAAACCTTCCATGACACTACCACTATTCAGACAAATTAGAGGCTGGTGTTATGGAGGGGTTTTACTGTCTAGATCACAAAAGGTAATTGTTTTCCTTTTCAGATCTTGTGCAGGTTGGATGTTAAGGGTTTTGGTAATATATATGTTCAAACTTATTTTTTTTATTGTTTTGCTTCAACATTAAGTAAATTTGATCATACATACTGTAATCATACACGCATATCTGTCTGTCTGTATATTTGTATATATGTTTAAATCAGCTAACATCAAAACAAAAAATTTGTAATGGTAAAAGATCAAATTTAAAAGGCTGACACTAAAAATATCAAAAGAAAAAATAAATAAAACATATTTTATGCAGGGTGCAAGCCCCACTGCACTGCCCACAACCCCTGTCAACTTATATATACCAACTCTGAGATAGAACAGCAGTGGAAAGAAGGTTAAATTCCCTGTCCCCGCTGTACAGCCATCTTGCACGCAGAGATGATGACAAAGCCAGCAAAACTGAAGAATGCTACATTCAATATTATGAGTGCTCACTGTAACTACCTTCAGCCATACAAACACACACACACACACACACACACACACACACACACACACACATATATCTATATATCTATATCTACATTTATATATATATATATATATATATATATATATAATTACAGATATATAGATATATGGATATGAGTCTATTCTTGTTTTCTATGACACTTTTCATCTAAACCCAAAATATGTAAAAGATCATCTAATACACATTTAATCTAAAACACATTTAGTCAAATCAAATTACATCTAAAACCTCATATACAGCAAATACTTTTGCAATTGTTTTTTGCAGGGATGCAATCCCCTGAACTCTACATTCTCTTACTTAAATATATTAACTCCACAGTGACACAACTGCACATAAAAGAGAAAACTCCTGATATAGTGAATCACTGCTTGGGCAGAAACATCTAGAGAAAGAGGTACAACCTAACAGTACAAGTACTGATCAACATTAATTTACATTGTAATTAGTGTGATCTAAAACCACACTAACAGTGATGTTCTACAGCCTTACAGACTATTCTATCAAATGTGATTCAGTAATTTGTATTTTCAGTGAAACGTGTTTTAGATTATATGTGACACTTTTATATATAGATAGTGATTAAGGTACTGTTTTTGGAACACTGTAGCTGTATGCAGAAATCTCAAAAAATGATTAAGAATGATTTTGTGGAATATTATAAGAAAGTTAAATTATGGGAAATTAATGTCAGCTTCCTATGTGGAAATTGAAATTATGATATAAGTTGCTCATGGACAGGCATTATTTTGCTAATGGTAAATGATTCTATGGATAAATAGATAGAAGGGCTAAAATACATAGATGAAAGAGATTTTTGTTTTGTGGGTGAATGATCGAATGTTATATGGCATTTGCATTAGCAAATGGCCTGTTAAAGCAGCAATGAAATAAAAATGGGATAAGTTTTTATGTATACTACATAAAGTCGAAAAGACTATACAACATGCATTTTTACTTTAGCAGAATAATGGAATTTTGGTCAATAATTACTAGAAAATTTAACTTATCTTAGCTCGCATCTATAAATATGAGAACAGTAAGGTTTAGTATTTATAGCTTTGAGTCTCTAAAGGGAGAAGATTTACTGTATAAAGTGTGTTTATCTATTGTCTGGTTTATTTGAAAATGTAGAACAGAAGAAATTTTCTGTAATAAAATTGGGATAAACAAGACGCAATTAAAATATTGGTTGTGGACAAAGGGCTGGGAAGGGGAGGGGTATGTCATATTGGTCAGGTATTGACCATTTAGGCTATTTGAAAATATATATTGTGGAATTATGTTATTGTGCATGTCATTGCTTATTTTTGAATTACTGATTTGATTTTCTTATGTTTAATTTTTGTAATAACCCCCCTACTCTAGTCAACACTATGGTGTAAAGTGATGAAGCCCTAACTTTAGCCCAGGTGACCTGGGTTTAATTAGGGGACTGGGTGTCTGAGGCACTAGCATGGAGGGATGGGTGTGCACATCCCAGGGTGGAGGATATTAATCTAGGTGTTTCCTGTGAGGAGGTGTGGTCCATAGATGGGAGAAGTCCATGGACATAAACAGAAAAATACAGGGGAAGGGGGATCAAGGGGTAAGTCATAAAGGAAAATGTCTCCCGATGGAAGCAGTCAAAGGCATGACCTTCCAGAAAACTCTTAGGTTTCATGGCAACCCCCAGCCTTGGAATGGAGATAGTTCACGGGCACTAGGACAGGCTAATGGCTAATAGGCCCAGTGATGGATAGAGGTGCTGGGATAATCTGGAAAGAATGTGGAAGGGAACAAAAAACCCTCTTGTTTCTGTAAATGCTTTGGGAACTTTTACATCCACCTGAGCTACCACCAATACATGCAGATGAAATTCCAGTTTTAACATTTCATCTGAAGGATGGCTTTCTCAGGAAAGCAGAATCTTCTAAAGCCACTCTGCAGTTTCAGTAATGGAAAAATGAATCCAGTCACCTGGGTTGGAAATAGAACCCACAGCCTTTTGATCTTCCAGAACCACAGACAGTTGTGTTGTTCAGCCACAGATGTTACTGTATCTCTTGTCTTAGATGTGCCCCCCCTACAATTTGGCATTGTGAAGAGTAGATCCTGTCTATTTAATTTGGGAAACATCTTTGAATGGGTTATGAAGGCTGTAGATGGTAGCCATGCAGTGCATGTAGTGCATCTTGACCTGGCCAAGGCCTTCATCACCATTCCTCATGTTGGCCTCATGCAAAAGCTAAATGTTTTAAAAATTGATACATGTATGGTGAGATTGATAGCAAACTGTCTGAAAGACATAAACCACACAATGTGAGTTAAGGTGTCTTATTAGAAAGTATGACAGTGAGATGTCAGGTCTTGGTGTTAGCACTTCTTATTTTTTTGTATTCACTTCTCAGATCTCCAACATGAGAGTCAAGACCTTTGGCTGACTATCTTTGCTGTGGGTTGTTGGTAAGTCACCCTATGGCTTTCAAACTCTCCAGAATGAACTCTCCCTAGTAAACTCTTGGTGTATTAAAAATGGGCTCTATCTAAATGCTAAAAGAGTAGTATCATCATTTTGGTAGACAACCCTTCCCCTCATAAAACTGTAAAGAAAACATACAAATGTGAGGTACATCCAAAAGGGGGTGCTGTACTCGATAACTGGCTTGATTAATGCTACCTCTTTGATCTACAGTCACACATCTTCTTGAGGCCAAAAAAATGTACACAACACCTCTGGTAATTCCTTTTATGCCAGTTTTGTAGCAATCAAGTGGAACTTGCTCCCTACCACACTTAAGCAAACATTGTCTGCCAGTCTTTTCAAAGATAAAGTAATTGGGTCTTCAAGAATTCTTAGTTCTGCCCCTAGGAATGTTCACCAGGCTAACTCTGTGCTCTAGAATTAGTCCTACAGCAATTCCTATTCTTCCTATCTCTGTCACTCTGTTAATCTCCAACTTTATTCTCCTCCACTCAATTGATTTTCTTACCATCACTAGGAAATATGTAACACCTTTTGACTCATCCAGAATACTCACTGCTTAACTTTTTTTTTGAAACAACTTTTTATTTGAGTTTACAATCAAAATTCAACAACCAATAATTCAATCATAAATACAAAACAAATAAACAACTACTCATAACTATATACAATCATCCATGATGATGTCAGTGTAAAAATGTTTACATAACATCAGTATTTATCTAATAAAGTTTGCAATTTTTTTCAGGCACATTTTTGTGTATTATATTAGAAGTTCTAATAGGGATGGTTTGCATTTCATTTTTACAGACATATTTGGCTAATCTTATAAAATCAATGAATAATAGTTCTTGTTTATTTTTCCAATTTAATCTTCCTAGCAATGGCCAAAATTGACCAGAGAAGAGGTATCTGATGTTTAGGAATTACACTTGGGATGGAAACATTAAATAATAGTAGGGAATCAGTAATATGACAGTTGTATGACCACAGCACCTTTACAAAATATTTAAAACCATTCCAAAATTGCAATATGTTCCTACATTCGATGAACATGTGAACCCAATTAGCTTCTAAGGTTTCACCACATCTCCAACATTTCATTTCCATAAATTTAGTGATAATAGCAATTTTGTGTGGTGTGAAAAAACTTCTATGAAGAAATTTCCAGGTGAATAACTTCCAATATAAAGAACATGTGGTGTTATTTATAGATTTTAATAGTTGATCTCTATTATCAGCAGATATGGGTTCTTTATTATTTTTTTGTGGAGTAACTCCAGTAATTTGAGTCAAAGGCCAAATATTCTGGTTTTAAAATTTTGTATATAGGATAAATATGTAATTTTTGTTCAACGCTCATCGAATTACAACACATAAAAAATTGCAGCAATGATGGTATGGAGTCTGAATCTGAATTTATTTTAAGCCTTAGTCCACACTCAATAAGTTGTTTTAAAGATCGCAAAGATAACCAATTGTCTTGCATAATATTATACCTGGCTAGGAGAAAGTTTATTGCTTGAATTTTGTTTTTATTAACAAATTGATACCAGAATTTTAAATTACTGTCTTTAAAGTTTAGCATCTTATTAACATTAAAAAGATTCTAAACATTCAGGAGTGTAGGCAATGGGAAATATAAGAAAAAGTAGTTGTTTAATATTATAATTGCTTTCCATTATGTTTTTGAAAGCATCAAATATTTGATTTATACCATAAGAGAAATGTGTGAATTTTTTACTATATGTACAGAAGTCACGGAGTATCCAATATATATTACTAATGTTTAGTGAAGGGTTTATTTGTGGTTAATTTATACTATTAGAATTTATGTGAGCTTCATGCACTTGTGTCCAGCTAGAGACATAGGTTTGGGTAAGCCAGTATAGGACTATGTTAATAATAACTGCTTTTGAGTATAATTCAACATCTGGAAATCCAATCCCATTACTATCCCACGCTCTAATATGCCAGTTATAAGCTATCCTTGGTCTTTGAGGAAACCAAAAGAATTTGAGTAATAAGGTGTTTATTTGTTTTTAAAAAAATTAGGTGGAGATAAGATTAATGATTGTGTGTAGAACAGGATTTTTGGCAAGATGACTATTTTAATCAGAGTTAGTCTATTTTCCATAGAAAAAAATATTCCAATTGTTAGTTAAATTCTTATTTATGTTTAATAAATTAGATTAATTTAGTATGACTGTTTCCTTCCATGTGGATTTAAAAGCAATTCCTAAGTATTGCAAAGTATTATTCTCCCAATTAACATTTGTTGTAACTTTGTAAGAGTTTATTAACTTTTTTGTTAATTAGTAAATTTTCAGTTTTATTTTGATTAAATTTTAGACCTGATATTCTTTGAAAAAGGTTAATTGATTCTATGGTATATTGTAAGGAAGAATCTGTCTCCACTTGTTATATTAATGTCATCTGCGAATAATTGGATTTTATGACAGTTCTCCCTATTTAAGGAAAATCCTTTTATGTTTATATTATTTCTTATATAGTTGGCAAATGGTTCTATCGATAAACCAAATAATAAAGGTGACAATGGATATCCTTGTTTCATACCTTTTAAAGTTTTAAATGATGTCGATAGACATGAACCAATTTTAACATATGCTTGGGAATCTTTATATAGTTTTAGTATTAGATTAGTGAACTAGAGAAAAATGATATCCTTTAAAGATTTTTTGTAAATAGGACCAGCTAATAGAATCAAATACTTTATCAATATCTAAGCTAATGATGGTAAGTTGCTTTTTAGATTTATTTGCAATATCTATACGAGACAACAGTTTTATAATATTGTCTTGTACTTTCCTATGTATAATGAAACCAGTTTGATCATGATGTATTAGACTGGGAAGTATATTATTTAATCTTTTTGCTAAGATAGACATGAAGATTTTATAATTTATGTTTAACAAAGAAATACGATGATAAGAAGAACATAAATGCTTGTCTTTGCCTTGCTTTGGAATAGGGGAAATAATGTTATATTTCCAAGAAGAGGGAGTTTTTTGATCATGTTTAACAATGGAAAATGTATTTAACAAGATCCTAAAGGTTGTATCTGGCAATATTTTATACATTTCTAGAATTATTCCATCCAAGCCTGGGGCTTTATTATTTTTTAGGTGTTTAATTTGATCTTTAAATTCTGTTAATGATATTGGCTTGTCTAACATCTGATTTTGTTGTTTAGATAATTTATTAACAACATTGTTTTGTACAAAATGATCTATTATATTATTATTTTCTAAAAAAAAGGTATTCTATCATTAACTGATTTATACTATTCCTTAAATGCTTCTAAAATACCTTTTAAATCAGTTATTTTTTACAGTGTTTTTTACTTCATGTTTAATTTCATTAATATGGTTTAGATTATTAATTTGTTTGGTTGTAATAGCCAGTTTATGTAAATATTTAGGATTCACAGAATAAGATTGCAGCTTCAATCTTTCTAAGTTTATAGCTATCTTATGATTTAGCATTTCTAGACATTTTTAATTTAGAGTTGACAATTCTGCATTTGATTGTTTATCATTTGGTTTACATTTTAATTTTAAACTGTCAATCTTACCCTGTAACTCTGATAGTTCCCTATCCCATTCTTTTCTTTTTAAAATGTACCTATTTTAATTCTGCCATATGAGTAGGCCTTCAATGTATCCCAGAGTATAGTATCTGTTACTTCACCATTGTTATTAAACACCAGAAAAGTATTTACTTCAGATATGAACTAGTCATTAAAGCCTTTAATATTTATTAAATAGGCTGGAAATCTTTTCCAATATATTAATTCATCATTTCTCACATAGAGATTTAAAAAAGCATTATGGTCTGATAGTGGGCATGACATTATTAAAACTTCATTTATTTTGGAATATGATCTATTGGTAACAAAAACTTTATCTATGTTTGGTTTGGGTTCCAAATCTAAAAGAATAATGTGTATAATTAGTTTGTTAGTTTTAAATCATATATATCTCTAATAGCTCTAAGATTCAGTAAAGAGATAAAATTATTAATTTTTTTAGACTCTTGTGTCATTTTAAATCCAGTAAGTGTAGAAGTGTCACTGGGTGCTAGTAAACAATTAAAATCTCCAGCCATAATTATTTCGTCCTTAGCATGTAGTGTAATCATATCTAGGTTTTTATTCACAAATCTAGTTCCAAATCCAGGAATCCAGTAAGAGTTGACTAGAGTATAACATTTTTTATTGATTTCTAATATTACCAAACACAGCATTCCTTCTTTATCAAGAATGTATTTATAATTTTTGGCATAACAGTAGAAATTTTCCATAATATGAGTGTCCCTCTTATTTTATTTTTGTAACAAGAGTCAGTGAGTATAGTATCGCCATTACAGGATGTTTTATCTAGCTCTTTTTTCAGTAAGTGAGTCTCCTGTAGAAAGATTATTTGTGCCTTATGTAATTTGATAAATTAAAGCAAACCCACTCTTTTACTGTTTTACGGATGTATTTAAAGATTTGTAATAAATTTTATTATGATATAATTGGAAGTAACTTTTTAAGTATTTTGTCATGGATGAAACAAATATTTTGACTATTAGTTTCTGAAATAAAATTCTATATACAAAAGCACACATGAAACTTAAAGTTCCTGGTTTGATTAAATTGTTAATCAAACCACCCACAAACTGCAAGTCACACTCCAAAATCATTGTTTTCAGTTACTGCCTTGTATATAGGATACAAGTATCAATAAACCTATTTAAATTGTCTAGTAACTCAATGTAAATCAGCTTTAAGTTTATGTGCTTACTAAATGTATTATACTTTATATAAGTGAAATGTGTATCTAACTATTATGAATCAGAATATATATAGAACAGCCAGTATGAGGATTAGGTTATAACTTTAAGATTCATATATGTTCATTCTAGATATATTAAGTTGTGTTTTGTAACAAAATGCAATTCGCTTATTTATTTATTTGTATCAAGTGCCCTCTTTTAACATAAGTCATATTAATCTATTTCTCAGTTATGCTCCCATCTTCTCACCCATTACCATCTCTTCCTTTATGTATTTATATTACTTGATTCATTCCTAGTTGTTTAATTCAACTACCTTTGTTTTGCGAAATGAATGGTCCCAAAGAAGTAAGTAGATATCATTAATGGGTAATATATCCAAAGATACTTTGATGCTCAGTTTATGTCTAGTCTCATATAATATATTAAGCAAAATTACTTATCTTTTACACATTAGACAAATGAAGGCAATTCTATAAGTGACCTCAACTTTAAAAATATAATATATGCCTAAAGTTGTAGTGTAATAGATAAGTGCATCAAAAACAGAAAAAATTCAGCAAATGAAAGTTTAACATTCAACAGATAATCGAAGATGATTCTGTACAGTTCAACGACTAAAGTAATACAAATAATAAACTTGCAACCTTCTATGCAATCTGTTATAACTTTTAAATGCTTCAGGAAACCAGAAGATATCAACAGTGTTGTATTGATATGTGTTAAAAATCAAAGAGCATTTTCTATTTATTCCCTCTTTCCCTTCCCCTATTAACTTGAAGTAATCCTTAATGATTTGAGTGGGGAATCAGAAAGCTTTACATTAGGTGAAAAAAAGGTCTCCCTGGAATATCTACAGAGTATAAAGTTTACAATCTTCAACATTTCAAAACGTAAGCTAACATTCATTTACATTATAATTAGTCATCCTGTATATTTTATTAAAGTGAGAGCAGTATGATTTCTAATCACAATATCTGCTGAATCACATATCAACATGAAACTTTGTGCTATAAAACATAAAGAAACACATTTACTGCTTTTTTATGTTGTTTCATGACCAACAGCTATACAATGTGTTACCACAATATTTAAATTTAATTTAGATCATTACTGTATCTGATATGTAGGTTATTTTTCTGTAAGTGTTATTAAAGAACCAGAATTATATACCAACATTCTCTGCATGAAAACTGGTATTAAACTATTGAACCTGTCTTTCTTCTTTATTTTATCCCCACATCATACCTTATTTAATGTTCCAGTGACATTTATTATGTTGATGTTCTCCTCTCATAGCTTGTTTTAACAAAAACAAAAAAGATTCAATTCCGCAGTTGAAGTCATATTTCTTTCCAGTTTTTACAGATGCTATGCAGGATTCCAGATGTCTAGCATTGGGTTAAAGGTCAACAGCTGGTTTAGTTTAATGTGAGGAGCTGCTACTTGTGACTATATTACATTCTGCTTGTCAAACTCAGCTTGCGGACCTGAATCCAGCTAAAACAACATCATAGGGTCTTCAGGTGGGAAAGCAGAGCACACAGAGCAAGAAAAAAACAAAAAAAATGTTCGAGATGGCTCTGTAGTATCTTAAAAAGACTCACAGATGCATTAGTTTAATGGCATCTTTCCAAAACCCACATAACCAACAAAACAGAGAAATCCAGACATAACATAACACTACAGTACTAATCTAATCATTTGAAGCCAGATAAGCAAACCACAGTGTCAAAGAGGTGGAAATGAACAGCTATCACATTCCTATGATGTTTCTCAGAGACCTAATGTAAATAAACAACAACACATCCATTTTTTTCTGGATAACCAAAACAGTATAAGAGGCCACTAAAGAAAAGGATAAAGAGCCAAAGAAGGAGAAAAAAAAACACTATATACATTTTCCTATAACTCTCTGTCTAATTATAATTGAAAGGTCATTAACCTCCCAATATACCAAGATATTTAATTTAAGAGATCAAAGCTGCTATTATAACCACATGCACCTTTGTAATTTAAATAGGCACACGTGTATTACCCCATCAATTACACACATGAAAGAGGTCTATATTTAGCAGATTAATATGCAAAGGTTATTTAAAATTTTTTAAATAAAAAGTGAAATAAAGTAAATAGAAAGAAAAAATATAGCAGATATCACTATTTACCTTGCTAAATGCACACATTTTGAGAAAAAAAAGAAAGAAAAAAGTCCATTCTATTTATCTTTCAGTTTTTTATGAGTGCCTTCTTTCACAGTCCATCCATTTTTTCTAGCATGTCTCTTCAGGCTTTATGTTGACCAATCCATATCTTCAGACTCAGATATTAGATTTTTCTTCTGGACAAAGCCTACAGCTCCTTGTAAGGAGCCAAATTTCTTCTCACCATCAGACAGATATATTTTTATCCTGGCCAGGAAAAACACTTGGGCTTTAATGTTAGATTTTTTTAAGGGACTTTATTAAATGGATGTATTCTTTCCTTTAGGCAACAACAGAAGAATTATAATCATTGTCAAAATGAATGTTTTTGCCATTGATTTTAACAGGAGGATTGGACCAAGCATATTTTAATACCAAGTCTTTATCCTGTGTTGACATAAATCTTACTATTATAGATCTTGGGATCGATGAATTTCCAAGTGAAACTGATTTTGACAAAGACTGGTGAGCTCTTTCAATTCCAAATGAAAGAGATTTAGGCAAATTTAGTGTTGTGGGTAACCATTTATTTAAAAATGGAATCATGTTGTTGCCTTCTTCTTTTTCTGGTATCCCGTAGATTCTTAGATTGTTTCTCTGTGATCTACTCTCTAAATCTTCTACCTTAGCTAGAAGTTTATTATTCTGCTTCAGAAGAAATTCATTCTGATTTTCACACTTTGACACTCTGCCATCAGTATCAGTCATAATTTCTTCAATAGAGGAAATCTGTTTAGCATGTTTCTTGATTATTTCATTGAGTAGATCTAGTTGTTTACTACTGTTCTGTTTTATCTTATCAATTTTATCATCCAGTTTATCTAGTTTGATAGAAAGTTCTTGAATATTTGTGATAATGGATTGAAGTTTCTTCTTCTCCTCTGCATTTTCCTGATGTGAGCTCTTTGAGTTACTCATGTCTGTCTCTCCTATTGAAAACTTCTTGACAGGAAAAAGAAAAAAAAAAAGAAAAAAGATAACACTAAACTGAAGGAAAAAAGGGTAGATATTTTTGTTTCTTACAAGGTGGATTTGAATAGTTTTCTTCAGGAAAAAAAGAATATTACCTGTCAGAATAATGAAAAATAGGCAGAGCTAAAATTCTAAGCTGTTAACTGTTTGGCATCTTGGCCACACCCCTCACTGCTTAACTTTTCAGCAAACTGTCTCCATAATTCTGTCCATGTTTCTCTCTTTCTCTCCCTTGCTTCTTCTAATACATTTCTGCTCAATTAACATCTAATGTTTTCTTTTTCACTGCATATGTTACACTTGCATTTTACAGGTTATATATAATAATGAATGTTCATTATTATAATATATCTAAATTGTATTTTTTGTCATCACTGTCTTTACTATATGTAGTGCAATTTTGTTACACATTGTAACTCTTTTAACTGTTTATTGTTGGAGCTTTTCTCCCAGTGCCTCAGCTGAAAAGGGGCTTGCATGGCTCATTAGGACTATCCCTGTAAATAAACACAATAAATAAAAAATAAATAAATGCATACATGAATGCAGTCAGAGAGTTAGGTATTTAGATTTATAGCTCCCTCTTGTTTTACCATCATGTGTCAATGGTTGTGAGGAAATTCTTGCCAAATGAGTATCATCAAACTCTAAAGAGTCACTCCCTTATATTTACCATTGATATGGCCAGTTATTAAGTATAACACCCCTTTCATGATGTATCTCTTTAATATATCAATCGACTAGAAAGACCCCAAAGCTAAAAAGTTTACAGGCCTAAAGTCCCTGAGATACCAAGAAAGGCTGAAATCGTTATCCCTTTTTCTATGCCTTGTAGACTTTTGATGGTAGATTTCTTTCTCACTTACCATGCCATTAAAGATCTAATTGTGCTGGACCTTCTGCTTCTCTGCAAGTCCAATATCTCCACCAGTACTAGAACCAAGGACTTAAATCATCACCAGCAGAAAAATAAAACGTGGTGGAAGGACATTTTTTTAACATAGCACCTCCCAAAACTCTGGAATAAACTTTTCCTTCATGTTAAGCCATACAACTCACTGTCTTCATTTAAATATAAACTAGATGACTGGACAAGTATCCACAAATGTATTCCAGGATGGACTGGGATGGCCCTCTTATAGCAGGCAGGTGTGGCTTGTGGGAATGTGCTGGTAAGATGTAAAGAATGAGTCATAAGACTCAGTGGTCCTGGAATTTCTGTAAATCTCCACTCTTTAAACTCAAGCAATGGCTTTGGAATCATTTTTTTTCTGATCACTCTGACTTAATACTTAGATATGAATCCAAACTGGATGTTTTATAGAAAAATGAATAATTAACATATAATTTCTTCTGACCTTGAATAAGAGTAACACCATGAAAACAAAGCAAAAAGGAAAACATAAGATTATCTGCAATTCCTGAAGACACAGAAATCTCTAAACATTTGCATTCAGTTTTTCAAATAAACTGGATAACAAAACTGTTCAATGTTTTGTTTCAAGTTTTCCCTGTGCTCAGGCTTTGTGGGATGTTATGGAGAAGTACGGAATAGATTATTGAATTAGGAGATGAATGTGTATGTCAGCATATCAAAAAAATTGATTAAGAGTTTTAGTGAATATGTGTCTGAGTAAAAAAAATGCATGAAGTGTGGTATAAGACAAGGATGTCCCATGAGTGGAATATTGTTTGCACTGGTAATGAATGCAATGTGAGTGAAGTAACTTATAAAATTAAAGATGCCACATATGTGATGCAAAAGGAGGTGGTGGTTTCAGTAGTTCATAGGTTCATAGGTAGGTACTAGGCTATCGGCCCAAGGGCCTAAGTAAGCCTAGCCAACAAGGTTCCCTGGCTTATACCACCCAAGAAAGTTATTTTCCTGTGCCCCTGTCGAGCAGAGGCACAGAAGTGATCCTGGGGTGTATTTCCTATTTCCCATCCACTCAACAAGATTTTACTTTGCTTGACATAGATGGATTTTGACATGCACATATGATATAGTTGTAGCTGCTAAGAGCAAAATATGGGTGAGGGAAGTGTTGGTTTGTCAGGATGATTAAAGGAAATGGGAATGAGCTTGAATAAAGGTAAAAGTAAGGGGTTGGATGATTTGGTGAAAACTGGAGGTGTGTATTTTTCAATGAATTGTATTTTCTAAGGATGTAATTTGGGAAAATTATGTAGTTATGATGCAATAGGAGGGTCTGATAAAAGAAATGAAAGAAATATGTCTTCTATATAGCACATATAGATTAGAAATCAGGAAAATGTTTTACCATGTTAATCTGTATTAATGGGAAAATAGCATAGATATCAGATGTTTATATGATCCCAGAAGACTATGAAAAGAAAATTGTACAATTGGAGTTTTCTGTCATATGGGGTTCAAGAGTAAACCCAGTGAAAAGAAATGTGTTGTATGTATATGAGTGAAGATGAAGTAGGATTGGGATTGCTAAATCCAGTTGTTTGTTCTGCTTTGTTAACTTGTAAAGAGTATTAAAGTGGATAAAGGAAGTGAATGAGAAACTAATCATGAGAATGTTTGAACAGACATACAAAAAGTTGCAGGAGATGATGAGAATATGAAACAGATGAAGAAATTAAAAATTATCTAGAAAAAATAACATGAAAAATAAAAAAATGATGATACAGAGAAAGATAGAAGAATGTGGTATATAATGTGACAGAACAATATTATTATGCAAATTTTACCAGAGGAAGTGATCAAAGCCATTAAAGTAAGGAAAGAGTGGTGTACCAAGATAGTACAGTATCAGGATTTCATATGGAGACAGTTATAAATAAATTACCAGTAATGGGGATATGCGATATAAAAAGAAAGCTCTAAGAGTGTTCTTATATTGTGGGGAGGAAAAGACAACTTAGCATGTTTTTGAAATGTAAAATAGTGGTGAAACTCTGGAAAAGGTTTTATGAAGAAATGTTTGGAGAATATTAATGACATAATATAGATATGAATATGATTATGTATGGATATTATAAGAACAAAAGGAAATAATATGTGAAAGGGGCAGATTATTTTATATCATATGAGTTACTTTGAATGAAAGATTGAGTGAAATTTTGTTTAATGAGAAATGGATTTGAGCATATATACTGTGAAAAATTAGATTATGGTTGAGGAAGGAAGAGTGGGGGTCAGTTATTGAAGAATAACAATGAGGATGTTATAAGTAAAATGATAAATAGTAAAAAATAGACCTTTATATATGTGCCTGTAAATATATACATTTTGTAAATATGTAAATAGTGTTTTTTATGTTGTGTTAAATAAAGCCCCACTATTCTTTTTGATAGATGCAAATGGGATCTTTTATATCCACCTTAGCTAACACCAATTCAAGCAGATGTAGCCTTGGTTTAATATCTCATCTGATGGCACACTCAGGAGTGCAGCACCCCCCTTAAGTTGCACTGTAGTGTCATCAATCGACCCACCTGGTCTGGACATAGAACCCACAGCCTTCTGCACAAAGGCAAGAGTGCTACTTGTTGCATTGTTGACACTGCTTAATAAAGTATAAAGTGTTAATTTCATTTTATATACAGAGCTGAGCCATATATATTGTTTAGTATTATGTGTATGTGTGTGTCAGTTCATCAAAGAAGCCCCTGTACTGTTCTTCCTTTCTACTGCTAAAACTATTCACAGTAGTGATATTTGATTTGATTTAAAGCTAGTTGACAAAGAGACATGAACTATCATTCCATAAATTGTGATCAGCATTTTGAACATTAGTCCAAAACAATTAACTATTGAACAATTATAGAATATATATTCCTAGAAAGCTTATGTTAAGCTATTATATTATCAACACCCAAGGTTATGTTTAATAGGAACACTACAGTTGATCATGTGGCATGCTACCATATTACTAATCGTTGTAGATGGAAGATCATGTTTTGAGTTTGTTGACATTTTAATATGAAGCAACGTGGTTTGTCACATGTGATGTGCTTTGTGTGGATTTTGTTGGACTGGCTTAAACAGAGAAAAAGTAAGTTTTATGTTTTTTAACACCTTTCCATTTCTTTGAGTTTGTGTTACCTCAGGGGAAGGGAGGTACATGGACAGTCATGACTGGGTCCAGTCGCAAAACTGGCTCATAAATGTGACTAGGAATCAGCCCAAATCAGGATATGTGCACATCATGGGATATTACATGTGGAACTGTATGAATCCATCTGGTAGGACAATGCCCACATGTAAAAGGGGCTGTGTGGTTATGTCCTGCAATGGCAAATTGAATACATGTAACATGGTGTTAAACCAACTGTCATGGCCTGCTCACACCCTTAGCATGACGCAGTAGCTGTTTGATTCTCTGGGCTGGGATCATATCTCAAAGACCTTCTCCTGAAAAAGACTGGATGGCCTTTTCTACATAAAGATTGGGTTACCTCAACAGGACTCCCCACCTTCTTCTGTATAAAGTCTGAAATTCTGAATAAAATCAGGGCACACAAACAGACTAAAAAAAAAAAACTTTATTCAGAAAACATGGTAGCAACATCCCATAGGACAGCTAAACAAGTGACAGCAATGGGATTATCAAATATCATGACATACTGCAAAATGGGAAAAGTACCATCTCACATGTAGTCCACAGTACAAATAATCACAGATGCAGAATACACAGATACATACTCAGGCATCAGTGTGGTCATGATAGACTACTTACTGAAGGCTGTAACAAGTCCCCTCAGAATACTGAATAGATGAAACCATGTCTTGCCATAATAAGCCATGGTGCACATACAGTTGTCATGGTCTCAACAGGCAAGTAAGTGTATTTGCAACAGAAATCAGACCATGAGATGCCATCATGAATGTTTCAGTCCATCAGAACCCTAACAGAGATCTTGGCATCATTCCATACTCAACACATATATACACTGAAAAGCATGGATATAAAGTATACACCTTAATTGACAAACAGCCACATACATAAAAAAAGTCCACAGTGGTGGTTGAAATGGTGCAGATCAATGGCACTGTGGCACCATGGTGTTGATGCACAGAACAGTTGTATGCACTATGCCATAATGACGTGCACATTGAAATCAATGATCCAAAATATGTGTCATGTTAGAAAGTGTATCTAACATGGGAATGGAAAATTACAGTGCATTCAGTAACAAGCAAAGTACTGTCGGAAACAAAAAACAACAGTGTGATTTCTGCTATAATTTTTTCATAATAATTTCTATCTCATTCATTCAGAGTTGCTAGTGACAAGTGTGATGCCCCAACACTGACCCAGTAATCAAGGAGCCTCAGTCCTCACCACTGGCAACAGTGGGGGATGTACACATTGGGGGGATGACAAGTACACACACAGTAAAGTGCAATTTCAGAGCACACAGAGACCAAAGTCTGTCTGGGGCTGGTTTCCCCTCATTCTCCAGATCCCCAATAAGACTCCTTACTGGAACAGCAGGGTTGAGATCTCAGCTGAGGGGCTAAGCCAAGACCTCCAGCACCCTCTCTGTCCAACCAGTGCTTCATGTCCCTGACCAAACAGCTGAGACACACACACACTTTGAGGTTGATTTATACACACACACACACACACACACACACACACACACACACACACACACACACACACACACACACACACACACAAATGGGAAACAGGGAAAGGCTGGCAGAGGTTTGCTAGCTATGCCCCCTTCTGCCTAGACTATAAGATAATTTGGACTGCCACCATTCACTCCTTATCATCTACTTTAAGGTCCTCAACAAAGGGTGTCCAGTCTTACTGTGTAATGCTACTGTTAATACAAACGGTAGTTTGACCAAGAGCAAGACTATTAAGAGTGGCCTGCACAGTGTCACCAAATACATATGCAAGTACCCTAAGAGCTTAAAGTATGTCTCACAAATATTAGCTACAATGATAGGTTTATATATATTTAATAATAAGTAATAAGTAATAAGTAATAAAGTAACAAAAATATACTCTGTAAACAATCACAGTTACTTCAGAGTTCAAAATCACAGGAATATTTAAAACAACATTGCAGGACAGTCTCAAATAAATAAAGACAACATCTAAGCTATACTTCATTATATTCCTAACTGTATCTAAGAGAAATTACTGTACCATAGACTTACCTACTCATAGCAAGGCAAGACAGATGTGGTGAGTGGGTTTTCCAGCTGATATTGTCAGGACAAAGACAAAATCCCAAATGCACAGTCTCTCTCTCTCTCAGAGACTTCTTAAATTAATATTTCAAATATTACTCCTGGGGTAGCTGGCAGCATGACATCACTTCTTGTCATCTGACTATCAGTTCCCAGGATCACAACCTCTGATTTTAGTATCTACCTGCAAAAACACATAGACCTCAGATCTTTTGGCAAATGGTGGAAGTCGTAAACTAATTTACATTCATCCACATTTAAAGACAATACAAAAAACTTCTAGTTCTAGACATTGTGTCTCCTGTCGCACTGAAACTGAAAGATAACATCTCTTTTATTATGTGGTTATAAAATAATTGAATTTCAACTATTTTTTCTGAAGTTTTGCAAGTTAACCTTCCATATGCCAGTTACCACTATTAAAACATATACATTTACAGTTACAATAGTTATATACATTTCTGTTCTTATCCAGTAGAGTACACTGTGAATATATCTTTAAGCTGAGTACTCTACAACATATCTCTTCAGCACACGTCTGTACAAACCATCTTATATGACATGCAGTTCTAATACACTTGTAACACAAGCATATGAATCATGTTGATATTCACAAATGACACATAACCATTTGCAAAATTCCAGATAGCTGCGCTGGCAGTAACTCCTTCTGTTACATTTCTATATAAATCATATTAATATTCAAATGGCATATAATTATTTACAAAATTCCAGATAGCTGGGCTGGCACTATCTCCTTTTATTACAAGTTCCTAGAGAATATAACAAACTGGCACTGCTGACCATCCCTAAAATAACCATGCTTAACTCTATTACCAAGTATGTGCCAATGGATAGTACAACAGACTGGACCCTGAAACTAGTTCTTATAATACTCTATTGCACCATATATTTCCACTTATATACCAGTGAATAGTACAGCATGGTGTGTACTGTGCCCAACACCATAATATTCTTACAGTACCCAATGTTACCAGCAGAGTGTCAGTGGTCAGTTGTGGGCTGATGTCCATTGCTATAATATCTTCTGCTGACAATAAGTGCTTGTAATACATAGATGTGAGGCACATCATTTCTGTAAGGGAAATATTAGGGAATTCATGCTGCCTAATAACATGGTTCTGTATACTCACTGCAGAACTCATGATTTCTGCAATATCATTTGATATGAATTCTGCAGTCCCACAGCCATTGTACCTGGGTTCTTCAAAACAACTTTCCCATCTGAAATAATGGTAGGTTTTCTGCTATGGTTGACATCTTGCTGTCCATCATCAATGAGATACCAAAACACAGTATGAATTCCAAATGTGGTGTTGACCTTTGCTCTGTCATCAGTTGCAAGAGCTACAGGCATTTTAAGCATTTTTGCCCTAGTCTGTCATCCTTGCCTGCTTATCTCATCTGTCTAATTAACACTAGTGAAGCTGTAGGCTATGGTGCATCATATAGAAGCTTGTGATTCAACCCTGAACAGGCATTCAACATAGACTCTATACAATCAGATGACTCATTCACTTCACATAGCAGAATGAGGCCTATAGGCAAGTGTATCATCTTTCATCTGCCCTTTTGCATTAACCACATGTGTTGCTTCAGTGTGACTGTGTGTGATTGACAGGAATATGGCAACTTCAAGAAATGAATGTTTTTATTCTTGTGTCTTTGTTCTGTCATTTGCTACATGCACTGTCCAACATTTGCTATATTGTGTTTGTGCTGAATGGCACTGGTGCCATGTCAGAGCATTTCTTGGCAAATACTGGGAAGAGTGAACCAGCTGCACTGCATACCTTAGTATGGATTGTTCAGTATAGTACTCTTGAGGATCTGCATGGCAGGTGTACAGCATGCACACATGCTGATGTCATGTCATTGCATACATATATTCTACACACACTGTAGTGAGCAACATTGCTATGTATCAAATGTGTTTCTATATGCAGCACAACAAATGCACATGATGAATGGAAAATTACAGATACATGCCTACCAATTCTTATTTATAACTCCTTATGATTTTGGTTTCTGGCATGCTGTACTCTAACTACCTAGGTGTTTTGCATGCCATGGCATTGCTAGCATTTATACAGATTACATTAAAGGTGACTCTGTGCTTCATTATGCTTAATGCCATAACAAAAACAGACTACTGTAGCAATTGTAATTTGCAGAAAGATGAAGTTCACCAAAGAACAAGGTATTCATGAATGCCCTACTGGCAGCTCAGGTGAGACAGTTATGGGAAGCATGAATTCTGCTGAGATTTTAGCTGACCCGAATCTAGGGGAGGCCACATATACTTAACTGCTGAAAGCCACCACAATATCTTAGGCAGGAAAGAGTCAAGAGTAAGACACTGACCATTAGTATGCGGGCAGGTTATGGTAGGGTGGGAACATATGGTGTCCTTACACTGCTACTGATGATCAGTTGTTTGTGTCTTTAGTCCGTCTTGTGGCCATTCTTTTTGTGCAGTGCAGAATGTGAGCAGTTGTGTATCACTTCACAGCTGGGTGTTTTATCAGTGCTAGGGGCACAATTGCTGGAGGTATACTGCTGTAGTGATGTGTCTCTGACACTGTCTTTCACATATTCTAGGGTTTGTCTCTGAGAATGCCTTCCGCACCTTCCAAGTTGCAATTGTAAAAAAGAAAATAGCATTGACACAGCCAACAGTATACAAGTAAATTTATTAAGCATTTTATTCCTTAAAGTGTCAAATGGAACAATTTTAGAATACTTTAAGGAAATTACTTTATTTATGTACAATGACTCACTCACATGATCCACATTTCCATGTCAGACATTTTGTTGAGTATAAAATGTATCCACATAAGTAAATACATTATACTTTTACATAAAATTTTTAAAAAAATGTTGAACCATTTCATATTGAATTGTGCATAAAAATATATATTGTGGTAAAAATATATTATAGCCCTTACTGGACCCAATAAATATATACCCAATGTGAAATGCACACAAAAATTTCAAAAAAATGCTAATATTAAACAACAATATTAACAAAATCCTACTACAAACAAGCTGATGAAAACTCTACAATCTATCGCTCCTAAGGGTCAGTAAACAATTAATAGACACAGTGTCAATAATACCTTAGAGAATGTGTGGCATCTAGTAACAGCTTCCAATGAAGTTCCTGAGCTTCCACTAATGCCTCCCAATTGCCCCCTGTATAGATAATGGGACTTTCTCTAAAATGAAAAAACAAACAAGCCTGTCTTGAATAGTGTGGAGTAATGAATAATTTGATGTTGAGATGTTAATACTAAAAAGAATGCTTAAGGAAAGAGAGTTTCCCAAATGGTTAATAGACAGAATAGGCCAGGAAGTCTCTGATAGTAGATTGGTGAGGTTTCAGCCTTTGATTAAATACCCCCACAGTGGAAAAGCATATTGACAATAAAAAAGACTATTCTGGGTACACGATTAAGTTATGAATATAGAACGAAAGATATTAAAGATTCTCTTGACGATAATTAGAAAGGTATGTTTGGTACCTTTGACCTCATGGATATTTAGAGGGAAGTCCCATACTTTGTATTTAAGATGAGATGAAATTTAAAATTGTTTTTTTTTTTTTTTTTAAAAAAGACATGAGTATGACCATAAAAAAGTAGAAATGAGAAAGTTCAGATCTATTTCCCTGTGTAGATCCATTTTAGATATGGGGTCCGTTACTATTGGGAATTACCTGAAGGATATTGCATCCAATAGATGTGGTGTGGTATATGTGGCTTTAAGCTTAACCTGTCCTACATTCCATATTAGAGAAATGGAAAGGGTATTAAGAATGTAGGTTTACCAACATGTTTATGCCATCAAGAAAGGGGATATGGAGAATGCTTTAGGCAGACATTCTTGGGGGGGGGGGCTCAACAACTTTAAAAAAGCTTTTTTTTTCATTTTGGAGAAAGCTTCATAGCCGGATTGCAAAATGCAGTCATTTGTCTGCTGAGATGTCTAGAACTAGGTACTGCAGCTGCCCATTTGATATCTTTACCTTCTACTGGGGTGATTAACTTCTGTGTAATCAGTCATGGCTGAGTCACTTGGCAGGTGTTGTGGCTTTGCAGCAGTACTACACCTGACCTGCATTGCTCTGATTTTTTTGCTAGGATTCACCAGTGCCAAGATGCAGACATGTGAGGGTTGGATATCACCCATATCACTGGAGAACTTGATGTTTGATGCTCATTGTTCTTGTACTGTAACATCTTATCAGCTGACATCCCAAACAGAACTTTGCCTCTAAGCTGTTGTCTTCGAAACCTGTGCTGATTGTTGTCAATGTGGTGTGTGATGCTCTTCACCTGTACACTTGCCTGTCTGTAATATCAACATGCCAGGAAAAAAATGGTGGGTTGAATGTTGCACATGGACCCATTGTTGTTGATGACATTCTAATTCAACATCCATACAACATACAAAACTGCTTTTAATCCCAATAAAGGACTTTTTGGCTGCAAGGCACTGACTGTGTTTTGAATTGCATCCCTGATGCTGTGAATGAGGAACATACTATGACTGATGACTGCTAAGCACAGCTATGGATGGATGTTGTACTCAAGATAGGTAGATGACTGCTTCAGTGTGCCTCTTCCATGAGGTCAGAGGACTGGAGATGCCATATGTGGCTTTGGGCACCAGGCAGGCAGGCACATTACTGCAAGTTACCTCACATTGTACTGACTCAACATCCTCTATTCAGCTGTCTGCATAGATGACAACACCACTGATGTAGGTCACAACACCTGGCATGACCACACGGTTATCAACAGGGTGTGGCTACACTTTCTCCATGGTGGAACTAGGATTCAGCACTATGTGCACTCCATGTTGCAGGACTGTTACACTGGACTTAGGGTAAAGATAGCACTGAGAAGGTAACATAATACTGGTCTTGCCTCTGCCGAATCTGATGTGAGTATTGCTTCAGGGTTAATCACCGAATTAAATACTCAGCAGGGGTGTTTGATGCTTTCAGCAGTGGCATGGTACTCAGTGCTAATCTCTGCTAGCCTCTATCTATGGCCACTGCTGTCTTTACTGATGATGTGGTGATCTTGCCTTATCTGTGTAGACATGTGCTCTCTTACATCACAAAATAGTTGTAGTTCTGTACATCACACCAGAAGTTTAACTGGTTCAGTTAGTGCCACTGGCTGGTACTGTGAAGCAACACCCCACCCTCTCAGCTCTTCGAGTGAACAGCAAAATAAAAAGGCATTTCACTGAAATAAAGAGTAAGTGATTGGCTTATTAAAGTTTGATCTACACTCACACACACACACACACACACACACACACACACACACACACACACACACACACACACACACACACACACACGCACACACCCAAAAAAATGGACATTCCTTCTACTGGCACACCAACCAGGTGGTCATATACATGACACTCCCCCTCTTGCCCAGCCTTTCAGGTCCAGTTTCAGTGCCCTGCCCTCAACCCTCCTTTAACATATTTTATTAAAAAAAATAAATAAAAGCAAACATTTGCTACAGTTTATACCTGCAAGTATGGAGAGCTTCAGTGTTCATTTTCTAGTTTAAAAAAAAAAGAAAAAAATATTATTTTTAAACTGTAGCAAATTGCTTGCTATGAATGTACCAAATAGTTGCTACAGCTTATACCAGCATGGTCTGATCATACCTCCCCCCAACATTTTGTGCCTGAGGTAGTTGCCAACTTGCCGTGCCCTAGCTAAAGAGGTGTTAGATGAGTTCTGCTTACATCTCCTGAGTATTTGCTATTATATTTTGCTTGGATGTTATTGTTATGGCACTGGAACTTCATGTTACACAGAAAGCTACCTAATGCAAAAGTTCTGCCAGTTTCTCTGGAGGTTATAATGGTGTGCATTGCTCAAATTTTTCATACAGTGAAAATATATTTTTAGAGGGGAGCACATGCTGGACAATGATTTTGAATGTCTTGTCTGTCTCTTTTGTGGGTGCTCATACCAATGCCAAAAACCATGGCTACAGTGGATATCTTGAATCTCCTACAAGACAGGTATATGGGATGTAAAAGACCTGCATGGCATGGTACAATGGCAACACATGCCATGTGTATGTTACAACTTCCAACAGAGTACTTGTTACAACATATCATAAATCAGACCATTATGGTGACACACAACCTACATATTTATTGAATAGCAGCAATGCTGTTTCATGTAGGCATGGGGGTTTTCACAGCTTGGTGCATAGGTGAGCAATGCCTGTTCAGATGATTGATCCAGTAACTGTGGATATGTAGGCCACTGTGTGAAATCCACTCATAACTGGAACCATTCTGACCTAGATGTTTAGCAATTGCATGTGGTTTTTCATAGGTTCATAGGAGATTACTCGGTGAATGTCTTAAGAGCCCTTACAAGCCTATCCATTATTACCCAAATTTTACCCGATTTTCATTCCTTAAGGGCTAGAGGATGGCTTGGGTTTGTGACTATGCCTCTGAATATTTTGCAGACTGTCCCTTTCTATAAGGGACATGGGTGCTACCCAGTGGAGTGAATTTACAATTCCCCATTTATTGATCCAAACTGCATTTGAAGAGGGTTAGGGAAGGGTTCTGCTTTATTTGAATAGGAAGCCTGTTCCACAAAAGGGGTAATCTCTGAGAGACATATCTGTCTCTCCAGCATGTTCTGTTCGTGTCACAGACAAGGTTTAGATTCTTTGTTTGGGTGACCCTTGTGCAGTTTGCCTTGTGAATGTGCACCAGTTCCATCAGGACATATTGTTTACACCCTATAATTTTTTGTAAGGAACCTCTATGGCCACTCCAGCTCTTGCAAGTGCTTGGTTAAGTACATGCAAAAAAGCTACATTGTACTCTGTTATTGATATGATGAGGGCCGAGTACAGTGGAACCATAACTTGGATCTGGATGCCATGCCTTTACTTATAAGCTGTGCCACATAGAAGAACTTCCTCAACACTGTGGATGCATGGCAGTCAAAGTTTAGGCTATTGTCTATCTGTGTGCCTAGATCTCACACTTCTGAGTCCAGTCTTAGGAGTGTGTGATTAATGCTGTAATTTGCAGGGGTATTTGACTTCCCAAAGGGTATGATCATGGATTGTTTTGCATTTAGTTTTAGGCCATGACTCTGGCACCAATAATTTGTCTGAGTCAGACCCTTCTAAAGGATATCTAATATCATTGGGGGATTCACTGATTGCCCCCAACTTTCAGTCAGCAGCAAACGTAGTCAGCCAAAGGCATTCTACATTAGCCTTGACTTCAGAGAATTATGTTCTGAACAGGAGAGATTCCAACACTGAGCCCTGTGGCACATCGGTAGTAATTGGCCTCTTGTTTGATGTGGATTCATTCACTCTAACAACTTGTGTCCTGTCCATGAGCCATTTGGCTATACATCTGTTGACATAGGAATTTATTTCCAGTTTTGTGAATTTATCTATAATACCTGAGTAGAGAATTGTGTCAAATGAATTAGCCTGGTCATGGTAGGCATTATGGACTGTTTTACCCTCAGCCATGAACCTAGTGACTTTCTCAAAGAAGTCTACCAGATTGAGCAGGCATGACTTGCACTTGACAAAGCCGAACTGGGTTGGGACCAGTGTTCAGAGGTTTCCTATGCCGTTATTTATCAGGTATATGTTTATTCTTTCCATGGCCTTGTATATAGGACTAGTTAAACTTCTGAGTCTGTAATTTCCTGGGTCTGTTGATGGTCCCCCTTTGTGCAGAGGGATGACTGTTGATGTCCTACACTCCACAGGGACAAAGCCAGTTTGGAGGCTGTGGTTAAATATAGATTATACGGGATCTGATGGGTCCTGTTTCAGTTTATTTAAGAGACATCCTAGGATATTATTGGGGTCCATCTAAACCATGTTTTTAGTTTTAGAGAATACAGTGATGACCTATTCTTTGGTGATAACTAGTAGAGGAATGGTGGAGGATATTTCTTGGGGGGTAACCGGAGGTGATGGGGGTTGTGGACAAACATAGTAATTATTAATAGGAACTGGATTTATATGGTACTGGTGTATGTTTGCAAACTTACAGTGGCAGCCCATACAGAGCTCTGAAATTAGATTATTGCTTGCAGTGACACAGCAGTGCACACCCCTGTCTGCAGTTGTATTTTGCCTCTGTCTGTCTCTGTGCACGTCCACAGTTCTGCACATATCACATAACCAGGTCAGGGTTGTTGCATCCATTCTCTGTGTGTTGTGTTGCTCCTGTCTGGTTAAAGCTGTATACAGTGACTGTGGCCATGAGTACTGATGTGGTGTTTGCCACATTTGTGGCACTAGTGGTGTCTACTGCACTGCTGCTGGAACAAGCATATTAGCTACAATTGATGTGCTGAAGTCTGTATATCTGGTGCAAAAACTACACTGCACACAAGCTTCTTTGGTAGGTTGATATGTAGCTTGGTAGATAGTATTCACTGTCTTTGAACTCAGCTTCAGTCATCATCTTCTTTTGGCTGTTCCCATTAGGGGTCGCCACCTGTTTCCATTTCTTCTTGTCCTCTGCATCATGCTCTTTCACACCAACCGCCTGCATGTCCTCTTTCACCACATCCATAAACCTTATCTTAGGCCTTCCTCTTTTCCTCTTACCTGGCAGCTCCATCCTTAGCATCCTTTTCCCAATATACCCAGCATCCCTCCTCAGCACATGTCCAAACCAATGCAATCTCGCCTCTCTTGCTTTATCTCCAAACTGTCCAACCTGAGCTGATCCTCTAATATACTGATTCCTAATCCTGTCCATCCTAGTCACACCCAGTGCAAATCTTAACATCTTTAACTCTGCCACATCCAGCTCTGCCTCCTGTATTTTCATCAATGCTACCTTCTCCAACCCATATAACATAGCTGGTCTCACTACCCTCTTGTAGACCTTCCCTTTCATGCTTACTGGTACCCGTCTGCCACAAATCACTCCTGACACTCTTCTCCACCCATTCCACCCTGCATGTACTCTCTTCTTCACCTCTCTTCCACACTCATCATTACTCTGAACTGTTGATCCCAAGTACTTAAACTCATCCACCTTTACCAACTTTACTCCCTGCATCCTCACCATTCCTCTACCCTCCCTCTCATTTACAGACATATATTCTCTTTTAGCCCTGCTGACCTTCATTCCTCTCCTCTCTAAAGCATATCTGCACCTCTCCAGGGTCTCCTCAACCTGGTCCCTACTGTCACTACATATCACAATGTCATCTGTAAACATCATAGTCCACGGGGCCTCCTGTCTAATCTCATCTGTCAACCTGTCCATCACCACTGCAAATAAGAAAGGGCTCAGAGCTGATCCTTGATGCAATCCCACCTCCACCTTAAATGTATCTGTCACTACCACCGCAGTCCTCACCAATGTCATACTACCCTTGTACATATCCTGTACCACTATTACATACTTCTCTGACACTCCCGACTTCCTCATACAACACCACAACTCCTCTCTAGGCACCCTGTCATATGCTTTCTCTAAGTCCACAAAGACACAATGCAACTCCTTCTGACCTTCTCTGTATTTCTCCAACAACACTCTCAGAGCAAATATTGCATCTGTAGTGCTCTTTCCTGGCATGAAACCATACTGCTGATCACTAATCATCACCTCCCTTCTTAACCTAGCTTCCACTACTCTTTCCCATAACTTCAAGCTATGATTGATCAATTTTATCCCTCTGTAGTTACTGCAGCTCTGCACATCATCCTTATTCTTAAAGATAGGTACCAAAACACTTTTTCTCCACTCCTCAGGCATCCTCTGACTTTCCAAAATTTCATTAAACAATCTGGTTAAAAATTCCACTGCCATTTCTCCTAAGCACCTCCATGCTTCCACTGGTATGTCATCTGGGCCAACAGCCTTTCCATTCTTCATCCTCTTCATAGCTGTCCTTACTTCCTCCTTACTAATCTGCTTCACTTCCTGATTCACTATCCCCACATCATCCAACCTTCTCTCTCTCTCATTCTCTTCATTCATCAGCCCTTCAAAGTACTCTTTCCATCTACTCAACACACTCTCCTCACTTGTGAGTACGTTTCCCTCACTGTCCTTTATCACCCTTACCTGCTGCACATCTTTCCCATCTCTGTCCCTCTGTCTAGCCAATTGGTACAGGTCCTTTTCTCCCTCTTTAGTGTCCAATCTCTCATACAACTCTCTATATGCCTTATCCTTAGCCTTCGCCACCTCTCTCTTTGCCATGCACCTCATCTCCTTATACTCATGTCTACTTTCTTCATCTCTTTGACAATCCCACTTCTTCTTTGCCAGCCTCTTCCTCTGTATACTCTCCTGTACTTCCTCATTCCACTACCATGTCTCCTTGTCCTCCTTCCTCTGTCCAGATGTCACACCAAGCACCTTCCTAGCAGTCTCCCTTACTAGCTCTGCTGTAGTTACCCAGCTATTTGGTAACTCTTCATTGCCTCCCAGTGCCTGTCTTAACTCTTTCCTGAACTCCACCTCACAATCACCCTTTTTTAACTTCCACCATTTAATCCTTGGCTCTGCTTTCACACTCCTCCTCCGCTTCCTGATCACCAACATTATCCTACAAACCACCATTCTATGCTGCTTAACTACACTTTCCCCAGTCACCACTTTACAGTCTCCAACCTCCTTCAGACTGGCCCTCCTACATAGGATATAATCCACCTGTGTGCATCTTCCTCCACTCTTGTATGTCACCCTATGCTCCTCCCTCTTCTTAAAATACATATTCACCACAGCCATGTCCATCCTTTTCACAAAATCCACAATCATCTGACCTTCTGCATTCCTCTCCTTAACACCATACCTACCCATCACTTCCTCATCCCCTCTGTTTACTTCACCAACATGCCCATTGAAGTCTGCTCCAATCACTAGTCTGTCACCCTTGGGTACACTCACCACCACTTCATCCAACTCACTTCAAAATTTTTCTTTCTCATCCATCGCACACCCAACTTGTGGAGCATATGCACTAACAGCATTCATCATTACACCATCAATTTCAAGCTTCATTAACATCACTCTATCAGACACTCTCTTCACCTCCAAAACACTCTTGGCATATTGTTCCATTAGGATAATCCTTACCCCATTTCTTCTGCCATCCACACCATGATAGAACAATTTCAACCTGCCTCCTATACACTTGGCCTTACTTCCCTTCCATCTGGTCTCTTGCACGCACAATATATCAACCTTCCTTCTCTCCATCATATCAGCTAGCTCTCTTCCTATACCAGTCATACTGCCAACATTCAAAGTTCCTGCCCTCAGTACTACACTCCTAACCTTCCTCCTCTCTTCCTGCCTTCAGGCATGCCTTCCCCCTCCTCTTCTTCTTCGGCCAACAGTAGCCCAATTTCCGCCAGCACCCTGTTGGCTAACAGTACTGGTGGCGGTCGTTGTTAACCCGGCCTCAACCAATCTGGTATGTATGCAAATGTCTGCAGTGAGTCCTTCTGCTCTGTTTAGGTCATACATACACCATTTCATGTTTGCATATCAGCCATTTGAATTTCTGTAGTGCTTATGTCTATACTGCATTTTGTATTACTCTATCCCATGTGATGCTCATCACTGTTATGTGTTGTGCATTGATTTTGAATCATATCTAATGGCGCGTCAGGAAAATGATCAGGTATCTAATCACTAGTTCTCCCAGAGAACCTTGAGGGCACTTGAGCAATAGTCTTAAACTTCACATAAGTATCATGGATTATCTGGTTAATCATGGTTAGACTGACTGCAAAATTATATGCTTTGACAAATAGGTATACGTTCCCTATTAGTGGTGTCCTAATATGCTCTTTTTGTACTCCTACACCCACCAATTCTAGGTCGTCAGTATACAGTGGGTGAGGAAGTTCAAGTAGATCCCCTGTAACAATGTTTAACAAAAGTAAGGATTAATATAACCTTACAGGATTTCTAGAGTGAACATAGATGTCGGAAGCTGTTGAAGACTGGGGGGGGGGGGCAGAGGTTGAGAGGGGCACTTAGTGATCTAAAAAGGACAATTTTTATAACTGTTTACTACCACAACATAGGTTCACTTGAAGGACATTTTAAGCTTAGCCAATTGGTGCTTGAATAAACATTTTTTGATGGTCTTACCTATCCCATGGCTGATAAATGTATATTAGCCCTAGTAAGAATAACTGTGATCATTCCATAGATAATTTGAGGGGACCCATGTAAGGGATGCAGCATTTAGGTACTGCCTTTATCCATTAGTGGCATGAGGGACAATCCTGGAGTACATTTTCTATTACCCATCCTTAGATCCAAATTGCATTTGAATATGGACGAATGAGATTTGTTTTATTTGTATGGATAATCTCTTCTGGAGCAGTGGTAGCCTTTGTGATATATATATATATATATATATATATATATATATATATATATATATATATGCATCTCTTCACAACATTCAGTTTAGATACCTGGACTGAGTATTTCGGATGCCATTTGACTTGCTGGTGTTCAGTAGGTCCATCTTTATGAGGTCAGAGGTGTCTTGTATGCCAGACATGTCACCTCTAAGCACTCTCTAGGATACTAAGTATAGTGATAAATCTTTGAGATAGTCCATGCAAGACCTATTGTTTAGGGCTTGTATCCTTTTAAAGTAAGGTATCTCTGAAGGTATTCCAATTGTTGCATGGGGCCAGACAGCTACATGCCAAAGTGGGCATTATACAAAATGATTGACCTAATAAGAGCTTTGTAAAGAGGGACAATAACATCTCTAGATCTAGTCACATTCAATTTGTTTATAAGCTGTGCAATACAGAACGGCTTTCTTATGCCTCTGGGCACATGTCGGTCAATGGTTAGGTCACTGTACACACAAGTTCCCAAATGCCAAACAGTTGTCATGATTTTGACACCAGTTATTGTTTGGGACAAACCTTCCTGCATGATGGTTAAGTCATTTGGAGATTCAATAACTGCTCCTAGCTTGCAGTCATCTCAAACTTAGCCAGCCAAAACCCCTTGATATTTCCTTTTACTATTGAGATGTATATGCCAAACAGAAAAATTCTCCGCACTGAACCCTGGGGGACTCCATTGGTGACTACTCTCTTCTGCTATTTTGATCTCCTGCATCCCGTGAGCAGGTTGACAATCCAGCTGTTGATGCAAGTGTTTGCTAATAGATTATTCATCTTTTGTACTACACCCCAGTAGGGGATTGAGTCAAAAGGCTCGACCAGGTCAAGGTAATGTGGCTTTTTTACTTTCATCCATTGCTTTGGTAACAAGAGTAAAGCTTAAACTTTGCCCATGATTTTGAGTCTTTCACATTTTCCTCTGGGCTGTTTTCACACATTTTAGGGCCATGCATACTTGTATACATTCTTTGATTCACCTTCCTGATTGTATTAAATTATATTCCTTGTATAATACAGCACCACTTGTTAGATTGTGTTTTAAATTTGTAGTTTTGAATAGTCTTCTAGTAAGCAATGAAACAAAATGTATGAATCAATGACAAAACTACCCATTTCAGAAAATTTCATCCATAAAAGGCCACTCAAACTTCTCTCATTACAGTCCACCAATACAGTAAATATGCAAAATCTCTGCAGAAGTAAGTCATCTAAATAATTCCACATTAAAAGGATCTCTAACTAATGAAGAGATTGTTGCTAGGAAACAAATTTATATTTCATTGTTTCATCTACAAATAAAGTGTCTGTTGCCCTTGAAGAATAAATTGCCTATGTTACATTAAAAAATGATAAGCTAGTAATATTGCAATAGGGAATGGATGGCAAACTGATAACAGGTTCATAGTTACTAGGTAATTCCTCCAAAGGAGGACATTCACAGGACTGCAGCATCCACTCCCTTTAAAGTACAACACAGTACAGTATCAGCGATCCATCTGCATACTGTGGGAGTAGAACCCACAGCCTTCTGCATCAAAAGTAAGGCTACTACCTGTTGTACTACTAACAATGCAAACAGACTTGGAATAAGCAGCACTAAACTTCTCTTCCCCTGAAGCTCTCAGCAAAATCTTTTATTTAACATTTGTTTACCAGGAAAGCCCAACTTGTAACAAAACCAATGTTCAGCATAGACCCAGGGAGAAATGCTCCAGATGCCTGTCTTTGTAACATGGGCGGAAACCCACACAAACACAGGAAGGACATATAGAAGGCACCCCAGCCAAGAACCAAACGAGAGAACCTCTAGCTGTTAGGCAATAGCACTACGACTGCACCATCCACTTGACACAACTAAATATCTCAAGAAATCTGGAAAAAGCTAAAATTCATTTGGGGAGACAAAGGCCCAAAACCAGGGGCACATTTTAAATATTGCTTGTATAATCTTAGAACATTGCTAAAATATTGTTTGTGTTACCATATGTTTCCAAAAAAGATGGAAAGACTGAAACTTAAAGGGCTATCATTATTTAGTGAATTCCATCCTCACTGATTTGCCAGAAAACCACAAATTTTAAGAGGAACAGACCAAAAGTATGAGCCAAATATAGTATTGTGTGAAAATGTAGAAAGTTTAGAGGTATGTACTCAACTCGCTGAATATCACAAGTGGTGGTGTGGGTATAGAATGCAGGCTCCTGTACCTACAGTACAGGGTTTGAGCCTGGGTAAGTCTAACCACCAGTTATAAGTAGCTGGGGCATTTTACACCATACACACACACACAGACACACAAACACACACACACACACACAAACACACACACACACACACACACACACACACACACACACACACACACACACACACACACACACACACACACACACACAATATGGAGACCTTCCTAAAGCCCAAGAGGAAAAGAGCTAACACCAATGTAAAAGAGAAAACACTTTTAATAACAGCAAAGCTTTTGGATATAAAATATCCTTCCTCAGTCTTTTGTTTTGAAGACCTTCTTAAAGCAGCATAACAAAATGGAGACCTTTCCAAACAGCATAACAAACCGGAGACCTTCCTAAAGCAGCATAACAAATTGGAGACCTTACTAAAGCTGCATAACACATAAAATCTCTCCGTACCTTCCTAAATCAGCATAACAAAATGGAGACCTTCCTAAAGCAGCATAACAAAACAGAGACCTTCTTAAAGCAGTATAACAAAACGGAGACCTTCCTAAAGCCGCATATCACACAAAATCTCTCTGTACTTTCTTAAAGCAGCATAACAAAATGGAGACCTTCCTAAGGCAGCATAAGAAAATGGAGACCTTCTAAAGCCACATAACAAAACTGAGACCATTCTAAAGGTGCATAACACATAAAATCTCTATGGAGACCTATCTAAAGCAGCATAACAAAACAGAGATTCCTAAAGCCGCATAACACATAAAATCTCTCTGTACCTTCCTAAAGCAGCAACATAACACATAACATCTCTCCTTATCGAGTAGGCTTGTTGTGATGAAAACCAAAAATACATCTCTCCTTACCGGGCAGGCTATAGTTATTTTCACGCACTTTTTTTGAGCTTACGTTAGCATGCAATGCACTCATGAGTCCTCCATTGGGTCTGGGTCTTGCAGCTGTAAAAGTGAGGGGTGCTCCTTCCCCCATGCTCTATGGTTCCAGCACCTATGTGAAGATGTATTGCAGAGACAGGGAGCATCGAACCTTCATACTGATGACTCTTTCAAAGAGGTAGTAATGAGCCAATGGTTTGACCTTTCACAAGACCAGTGCAACTAAGTTTCCAAAGCTAAACGACATTAATAACCCAGTCAAATGCTTTGGTAAAGTTAGAGGTCAGAGCTCTTATAACATGTCCTGAGTACATAATGCAGCCTATAGATCAAGGTACATATTGGTCATACCTCTCAAATGTGCAAATTATCACAGAATGTTCAGATTCTTACCTCATATTTTTGGTCTGTTCCGCATAAAAATTGTGGTTTTATGGCAAATCACTGAGGCTTGAAGTCACTAAATTATGACATACTTTTCAGTATCAGACTTCATTTCCTTCAGAAAATGTATGCTAACACAAATCTTATTATTCTAATAACTTTCTAAGATTTTTTTTAAATCTGTTCCTTGTCTTCGTCCTTTATCCTCCCATTATTTTAGGCTTTGTCCAGATTTCTTGAGATAAGAGTTTGAGAGTCTGCCATCAGGGATAGTGTTGTGGTCTAGGCAGAAACTGTCGTTACATCTATATTGAATCTTGTCATTCATTACTACATATTACTACATATGTGCAAAGTTCCTTTATTGTTATTTCTCTGGTATACTTCACCAAATCTGTGAGAAAATAACCTGGCCTGTAGTCTGAGTATGGGATCTGTTTCCATTTTTATTTTTATTTATTTATTTATTTATTTTTAAACACCTTTATTGAATTATCAATTTTTATTTATTTATTTGTTAACCATTAAAGTCCAATGAGCAAAAACCCATTTTTAGTGGAGACCCAAAGAGAAATACTCCACATTAAATTAGGTTTCCAGACAGATAAAACACCATCATATATACAAAGAAAAAAGTTATATACTAGGTGTGTACATGGGGCAGGAGTAAGTTATACATGCTCTAAGTGGGAGTAGAACAAACCCCATATACTGGAAGAAAAAAATTCTATAATAATGAAGCTTAAATAAGAAAAATCATTACTGCTTAGTTAATATTAGTTTATTCATATACCTTATACAGGATGTAGTAAATTAAATGGTTCATAAAAAGAAGTGGGAAACTCTTTAGTAAATCTTGACAGGCAAGTATTGTTTGAGAAAACATGAAAGGTTTTGTAGAAAAAGGGAAGTAGAAAAATAAAAGCAGATGTATAGGGGAGGTTTGTTGGTAGGAAAAAATCTGAAGGATGAAAACTGAAATAATGAGATGTGGGAAGAGGATGTTGAAGACATTCCCGTGGGTTGTTAGGCTGTGTTTAAATATTGGATTCTTTATGCAACTGTAGCCTAACTTGGGGATCCACAGGGATATATTCAGAAAGTACTTTTGACTCTGGCCTGGAAATGCACAAGTGCATAACCAAATATAAATAAGACATTGCCTGGGTTGGTACTTAAATGCCTTTATGTTGTTGTGTTGTCTCAAGTAAGGTGGCCGGGAATTCCATTTATTTGATATACAGTTTGAATATAGTGATTCACCTGCAATATTTCTTGACTTAACTATTTGGAGCAAGGATTTTTGGTGTAGTGTAGATTTCTATTTGGAAACTATGGCTGAATGGTGATGTATAATGCTGGGTATTTTTCGGGGTTGTGAAGCAGCTTGTATATTATCAACCACTGTGACTGGGTCAGTATATATGTCAGTTTAGCTGTTTTAGAGTAAGACTACAGTGAATTCTACAGTGATGATTTGTTGCAACTTTTGATATTATTTCTATCTATCTATCTATCTATCTATCTATCTATCTATCTATCTATCTATCTATCTATCCTTTGTTGGCTGAGTTAGTTCCAAAGGGCTCTTTTCAGGGGAGACTTGAGGGGATACGTATATTTCTGGGAGAAATTTCACCAGGGCACTGGGGAGCTTCTTCAATGGGTGCCATGGGATTTTTTATATCTTTTTTTACCACCAACTCAAGCAGATGGGATCTTGTTGTTTTTAACCTCTTATCTGAAAGGTAACACACTCAGAAATGCAGCAGTACCCTAATCCTGCCATGCAGTGTCTGCAATCCAATTACCTGGAGTGGGAGTAGAACTCACAGTCTTCTGGTCTTACCACACCAAAGGCAAGTATGCTAACTGTTGAAGCACTGACACTGCTGATTGCTTGAGTTTATAAAAACTACTGAGGCATAGAAGAATGTTGGACATAGGTAAGTATCTGTCTTTTTCTGGTCAAATCAATGAAGAATAGTTTTAACCTATATAGGTAGCACCGTTCTTGGTGTATTTTTATTACTTGAAGTATGCAATTATCTAATTTCATATGGTCATGGCTAGCAGTTTTGTATGTATAACCATTTTTAATTTTGTGTCATTGGCTGAAGTTACAATGAGTTGTTCTTTTTTTTTTTTTTTTTTTGGTCACACAACTGCTGTTGCTTGGGAGTATATAGAATAAGTTTAGTCTTTTTTGTGTTCAAGAGAAGTTGAAATCTTGTCCAGTCTGGATTCTGTGGAGCAGTACCATAGTTAGGGTGGGGCAAAGTGGTAACTGCCTCAGGTGCAAATTACTAGACGGCATGAGCAGCAACTGCCAATTGGTCTTCGGTGCAGTGCAATTACTGCTTAGCTCTCCATGTATGGCACCTGCCTTGTTACATTTTAAAAAGTAAAGACTTTTTTTTACTCTTCATGTGTGGCATACACTTTAACAGTTGCTTGCTGCAGTTTAAAAAGGAAAATGATTTTTGTTCAAAGAACTGAAATGCTTAGCTCTCTGTATGTAGAATAAACTGTAGCAGCTGCTTGCTACAAATGTATAAAGCAGTTTGCTACAGTTTAAAAGGAAAGAAGAACATTTTTTTAGAACTGAAAAGCTACTGCTCCCCCCCCCCTCAACTTATAGTTGATCAGATAGAGTTAGATCAGGGTATGGTACTGAGTGCCAGAATAGCAAGCTATCCTCTGCTATGGAGGAGAATAATTCTGGGGCAATTTCTCTTAGGATTGGTAGGACTTTCGCTACACAGAGGAGAGTGAAGTCATCTGCATACTGTACTATTGTGGTATGTTGTGAGGCAGAATGCATGTTACTTATGAATAGATTAAATAGAATGAGGCCAATAATAGATCCCTGAGAAACAACTAATGAAACAGGTAAGAATGAGGAGAAAACATGTCATTTCACTGCTTGTTCCCTATCAGTTTGCTAGCTATGGAAAAAGATGAGAGAATATGCATAAAAATTGGAGTGTCAAAAGCTTTAGAAAGACCAAGATACAGGGTAGAGACTAGCTTGTCAGCATTTCTTTTGTGATTTAACTGTATGACTAAAACTCAGCAGGACAAGTGGTTGTACTGTGGTTAGGCTTGAAACTGTGCTGTGCTGCGGAGAGAAGGTTGTTTTCTGTAATATAATGAGTTGTGAATGGCTGCTTCTTTTGAGGATTTTTGAAAATGGATAGTGTATTACTGGAGGTCTTTATTTAGTGAGGTCCATAGCAGACCCCACCTTTGTGCAAGGATATGGTTCAAGGTTCCTTAGGTTCCTTCAATTCATATCTGGAATCTGCGCCACCATTTAGTTGCCTAGCCCACTATTGTCTGCATTTTTCATCAGTCTCTGCCCTGAATAAAAGCTATAAGTATCGTTTTCTGTCAGTCTCTCAAGCAGAATCACTGTTCCAATTATCGGCCTATTTATAGGTTCAGTCACCATCATTGGTCAAGGTTCCTCTTGATCACTATGGCCAGGATTTGCTTTCTGCCATACTCATATGTCTGGGGATTTAGCACCCCACAGCTCAGGGAGGGTCTGGGTGATAAGTCTGTGAGACCCTCGTTCTATTTATAACTTTGTCAAGGGGGAAGCATAAGACATATTTGTGAGACCCTTTGGCCTTTTTCGGAGGCAACTTTGGGGCTGTCAAATCTGGGTTTGACATGGGGCAGATACATTCCGCCTAGGTCACTGGCTCAATCATAGGGAGATAGACTGAATAAAGCTGGGGTGATGTCAGTGGGCTCTTTGAGACATATTTTTGAGACCTTCATCCTTTTGGTGAGGAAGCATTTGGCTCCTTTCAAGGTGGGCAATGTGTCTGGTCTGATACATTCGAGCAGGGGCATTGTTGTCTCTGTGCATAGAAATGACTTTTAGAACCAGGCGTGGAATGACCTCCCTTGAAATTAATGTGAATCTCCAATTCAGGTTCCCGATTGGGAAGGTTTTCCTAACTATTTTTATTTACATCTGTGTCATGTGGTTGACTACTGTCTATCCGTCCCCAGATCCCTGATTTTTTTGTTCTGTGTGATTTAGCCCTATACTTGGTAGCTGTTTGTAACCCTCTTGGACTTTGTCATTATGACTATGCATTTTGGTTGCTTCAGGATCCAGCTCTGGCACAAGTTACTATGACTGTGACCCCCTTCTGATTCCCCTGTGTGTCACTTGTAGCCCTCCTTATGGCTGTGATTACTCCAGCAACCTGATGTTTGTCAGCCATAACAGCTACTGACTTTGTGACCCTTCCAGACTTGTATGGCAGGTAGAGTGGAGCTGATGAGTTTTTTGTGGGACACCACTTGTGACAGGCTTTGAGTGTTTTATGGCTGGTAGCCGTATGGCCTGTGGGTTCTGTGTCAAGGGACTGGTGACCATCCTTACCATGTATGGGTTTACATTCACCCTGATGAGTTTTAGCCATACCTGGTGGGCTGTTGCTCCAAAGCCTGCCCAGGTCGAGGGTAAGCCATTATGACTGAAGTTATGATCCTCTTACCATGGCTTTGCATTCACAGAAAAAGTCAGCCATTCCTAGAGTGCAGATCTTGCTGATGAGGCTAGTGATGGGTTGCTGTTGCCAATACCCACCCCCGCTCTATGTCTTTATGAGTGAGTTCCATTATGATCCCTCTCTCCCTCCCTTTGCAGGACCCTTAAACGCTGCTAATAGAGTAATTTTTAGGCCGGGGAGACCACAGCCCTTATGAGAGCTGGACCACGAACAGCTCTCTCACGCTGAGTCAGGGTTTGCTATCTTGGGTGACCATCCCTCCTGGCAGGATAATGTACGGGGGGTGCTTTTTGGGGGAGTTGAGTTTCTGAAGCACACAGGGGGGGGACCAGCATGTTAGCTGTGGAGTCTCCCTTTTGCCTTGAGTGAGGGCAGTTCTCACCTGGGCGTTTATATGTTTGTTTCCTGCTTTCCTTAATTTTTATATATCTCTTTTTTTTGGGTTGAGGAGAAGTTGCATTTAACCCTTTCAAAATTTGCCTTGGAATGTGTGTAGCCTCATTTTGGTTTTTTTCATTTTGATGATCAAAGGTGCCTATCTGGGGATTTCCTCCTTTTTTTCAAAACATAGCTAGCTCTTTTGGTTGATTTTCTCCATATCCTTGGGTGAGCTCTCTTTCTGGCTTGGGTTGAGAGTTTTAGTTGTAGGTGCCTTTTTTACTTACCATGTGATCCTTGGGTGTCTGGTAGACCAGACTTGATTGCTGGGTTTGTAATTCCTCCTTTTGTTGTAGGGCTCCAGCGAGGCCACACTCAGTTTCTTAGGTGTGTGAGGGGAAGTACAGAGAGTCTAGTACTTGTTTGTTTTTCACCAGTTGGGGCATGGATGTTCCTGTGTTTTTTTTTTTTTTGGTCTAGATCTCATGATGAGGGGTATACTTTACGGTTGGCAGTTGGGGATTTAATCCATGTTCTGATGAGATATTCGTGTTAATTGGTTTTTGGATGTGGGGATGGTGATCTTTTTTTTTTTTTACACCCTCTTGTGGGATGGACCGGGTCTTTTGGGTTAGCTTGAGTTGATCTCACCAATAGTGGGAGATCTTCGGTGTTGACAGTTGAAGTCCATGTTAGTGATGATTAGATCACTCCAGTTTATCCTCTAGTGGTTGGTGTTTGACTAGTTGTTCCAGTCCAGCCTAGTTTATTGAAGCCAGGAATGGTTGGGTTAGAGAGAGAGTTCTTAGTTGTAACAAGTTTCTATATTAGGGGTAGAGAGTAGTTACTAGTGATGGAGGGTGGAGGTGTCTGGGTTTCCTCAATGTTTTCAGGAACCCTGTGTGAGGTGTGGTGTTTTGAGGATTTTGGGGTAGCATGCTACCAGGTTATCCAAGTGTTTGGGTGCTGGGTGCTCACCTGGACACCAAACCAGGTTTCTGCATCTTGTTGCCACCAGGCACTTGAGGTTTGGGTCATGGGCCTCGAATATGCTAGTATTGGGAGATTAACTTGGTGTTTTGAGTAGGTTACCCATACTTTTACCCTTTGAAATGTTCTAGTGTGGTTTTAGGGTCTCTTGAGCCCTGAACCAGGTTTCTGTCAGGGCACAGCAAGAGCCTTGCCCTTGCCCGAAGCCCAGGGCCCCAGGGTGTAGTGGTATCCCAGGCAGCGCTTCTGGCATTGAGCAGTCCCCACCTTGAGATTTCAGAGCCTCCCTGAATGAATAGGTGTGAAGAACACTGTGCAATTTGGCCTCTGATGGGGGTGTCACTGTATTGTGGCATCATTCTAGGTGAAGGTAGTGTGCAAGCCGTCCTTAATGACAGCGTGCCTTGGGCAGCATGTTCAAGAGCCCAGAGAGACATTCATTCCTTTGAATGACATAGTCCAGGTAGCCAATTATTAAAGCTGATCAGGGAGCGTGACTATTGTGGCATTCGTCTAGCTGAGGTTGAGAGACACGATGGCTTATGAGGCGTCCTGGATCTGTACGCCTGGCTTCAGCTGACTGTGATTGGACAGATCAGAATGGGTACTGAGATGGATGTGTGTATGGGATTGGTGAGGCGCCCAATGAGCCTTCTGTCATGGACATTAGATATTCCTTGAATGGTAAAATGGGACAGGTGTTTCTGACTGTGGGGTGGTGTCTTGACTGTGTGAATGGGTGAGGTATGTGCTGTTGGTATTGGGCTTTGGTGGAAGTTGTGACTTTTTTCATATGTTGACCAGAGCCTGTGTGTATGTCTTTGTGTGAGTATCTGTATGATTTTGGTTGTGATGGTACCATGTGTGACTGGGTATGTCCAGTTTGGCCATTATCTCCTCATCTCTAGTGTGTCCAGTTGTTTTATGTGGGAGAATCTTGCCAGGATTCTGTACAATAGTTGCATCTCTCATTGCCTGTCACTTCCTAGGTTGTCCGGAGGAAGCTGGAGAGCTCAGGTAGAGAGCTCACCCTCGACATACTAAATATAGTAGATGAACAGTTGAAGGACTCGATAAGTAGGGGCTGACCCTTGTAATACTCACTAAGAGAGTGAGATATCAAGGTGCAAAAGGACCTGTGGGAAGTGGGTTTTTGCTGGTGAGATGAGAGAATAGGGCTGGTTTTATCAAGTAGAGATAAAAGTAGGAGTAAGTGCTAGGCTTTTACAGTTACTCCAAGGAGTCTACAGGGGAATCGTGTAGAGATGAACTCAGTTATAGGATATGCTGCTGGTTAGATCAACAGTACAGTTTACTACAGTAGGGCTTTAGGGACTGGAAGGGAGCTGGGAAAAAGGCGGCTAGAGATGATGGACTCACTGGTAACAAGAAACTTCCCTCCTTAAAGCACAAAAAGTGGCTCACTTCAGGAACTAAAAAAAGCAAAAAGGGAAGAGCAACTCTGAAACTGGACTACTCTAGTTCACTAAAAACAAAGCCCAAAAGAGCAGCTCTGAAACTGGACTACTCTGTAAGGAAAAACAGACACAAAATGCTATAAATTTTGTAAATTTTAATGGAAAACTTTATCAGTAAAAAAAACAGAAAAACAATGCTAAATTAGTAACTTTTGAAACAATAAACCTTTAGTGTGTAGCCTACTTAAACAATTAAAAAATAATTAGAGATAAAAAGTGCAGTAAGCTTAGTAACAGAAAGAAAAACCACAAAAAAAACTTAACAGGCGAAATGCAGTCGCTAGCTTAGCCTCTGCTGGAAAGATCAAAAAAAAGCCATCGGATCTGTGCTCAGTCTAGAATAGCTCTGCAAGCCGTGTTCAAGCGTAAGGCCACCACGGAGGATCAAGGCAAGGAATTTGTTAAAGAAAACAATGAGAGTTGCTGTTTTCTGCTATGGGGCTGAAAGAAGCTAGGAAAAGGGCCAAAACGTTTCAATAAATGACTGGTAAGCAAGCACCAATCACCAAGCTGTTTCAAGGCAATGGTGCTTCCTAATTCCCCAAAACAAAGGCAAAGAAACTTCCTCCTTCCTAACACTAACCAGGATTCAAAACATTACAGAAACAAAAGATTTTAACAGGGAACCAAAACAAAAAACTGACTAAAATAACTATAATTTGGCTTTTAGACAATTTTTTTTTTTTTACAGAGATGCTAAAAAAACAGGTAAGAATTAAGCACTTTAGCAAACTTACAAACACAGGTAAATAGCCAGGTAAATAACAAAAATAACTTTTAAGAGAGTAAAAGGCACAAAAACACAAAAAAAAATGAAAATAAAGAGAGCAGTAAATATTCAAAAGCCTAAGACAATGCTTAGTAAATATTCAAAAAGCCAGAAAAAAACAAAAATCAGTTATAGCATAACACAGTTCCAATATGTTAACATGAGGTATGTGTAGAACTGTATATTTCCAATATGTTTGGAGAAAGAAAGTCAGAAATACTAAGAAAAAAAAAAAAAAAAAAAAAGTTTGTTTTTACTTTAAAAAAAGTTAAAAAGGAGGAAAGAAAGAATGTTCTAATGATCTCTGAAGAATGAGCTAATGACACTCACAATGACACTAGCAGTAAGTGTGTGCTGCAAGCAACTGCAACAGGAACACCATAAAGGAAAGAGGGGTGGAGGGAGGGTGAGGAGGGACAAAAAGACAAAAAGTTTTAAAAACAGAAAAGTTTTAAACAGAAAACAGAATAGAGAAATCAAGATTTATATATATATATATATTAAATTATAAAAAAAGTAATCTGTTAAAATAATCAAAAATACTAAAAATTGTTATATTTTTCTGCTCAAAACAAGTCAAACAACTTGCACCCAACACCAAGAACAAGAACAACAACTTTTACACAAACACAAAAAACCCACCAGCAGAGATAATTACAGAGGAGTAATGTTTCGAGTTTTAGTAAATATATAATACAAGCAGACAACAAGTGAAAGTTTAAAGAAAAAAGAGATTTCTGAAGATTCTGAATAGACAGTGTGCTTTTATATATATTAAATTATAAAAACAGTAATCTGTTAAAATAATCAAAAAAATATATATTTTTAGCTCCAGTGCGGTCAAACAACTTCTCCAGCCTGCACCAAAGTGAAGGATTTTTTTCCAGAGAGATGGGACATTAAAAGTGGTGGATAAAGACAGAGGCAAGTTATGACAGAGCATCAACAGCAGGTTTGATGCATTCTGCAGGTAAATGGTTGGGACTGTAGTATTAGATTTGAATTTCTGTAGGTACGTTTTGATAACATAAGTAAGAATGGGAGTGAGAGAGAGTATTTTGTCTGTTGTTTGGGGTGAAGTTTGGAGGTTAGAGGTGTGTTATTTTAATTAAAGAGGTTACTGTATTAATAAAGTATAAGTCAGATTGAAAGACAATACTTACGCATTGGTTAGGGATGTTCGGAGCAGTTATCTAGTTTTTCCCAGGTTTAGAAGTCTGTTTATGAAGACCTAGAATAGTTTGGGTTTGGAGTGGTGCATGTCTTGAAACATTTTATAGCAGGTTCTCTTACCCAGCCTTATGGTTTGTTTAGTTTGATTTCTTAAGTATATGAGCTGTTCTTGATATGCCAGTGTTTTATTTTTAGCCATGTTTTTCAAACTTTTCTTTAGCATTTGTAAGTTATTTCACCATCCTAGTTAATCATGGTGGTGATTTGGCCTTAAATCCTTTAATTCTTATAGGGTGATGTGCACTTAGAATGCTTTTATGAATAACATCACAGCATCAGCAAGTGGTAGGGTTTTAAGAACATTCCAGTTATATAATTTAAGGCTCTGATGAAGAAATGTCTGTCTAGATTCCTCTCTGCATTATAGTAGTGGCGTTTATTATACAAATTTTGGTAACAGATTGCAAATGTTGGCAGATGGTCACTAAAATTGTCTGGCCGAGTACCATACAGTGTTTTTTAATGAGCAGAAATGTGAGAATTCAGTTTAGTGCAGATTCTCTAGCTGGGGCTTTATGGTCTATACTTGGGCTATTGATTAGTTGTGTAAAGCTGTAGAGTTGTATTGTATTAGCTGGCTTAACTGAGTTTATTGTGTGCCAGTAATATTCACATCACCTATATAATAGGTAGTCATCTAGCCGATGAACTCTTCAAGGACAGAAGTGTTATTGCCTGGAGGTATGTATGAACTTATGTTTTTTCCAGTGGTATAAGAAGTAGCACACTCACCTTTGGTGCAGAATCTGTGGGTTCTGTTTCTGCATCACATAGATGGATTGCTGATTCTGTAGTGCAGAATAAGGAGGTGTTCTGCACTCCCACATGTCATCATTTGGATCAGATGTTAAACTAAGGTCCCATCTGCTACAGTTGGTGGTAGCTCAGGTGGATATAAAAGATCCAATAGCACCTACTGAGAAGAATGGGGGTCCTGCATATATATATATATATATATATATATATATATATATATGTATATATATATATATATATATACACACACACACACATATATATATATATATATATATATATATATATATATATATGTGTGTGTGTTTGTGTGAGTGTGTGTATAAATAACCCCTCTTATTTCTTATATTTCTTATTCTCTTATTCTCTTATTTTATTATATCTCCTCATATTTCTTATCTCTGTGGGCTATATTTTTAAGTAAATTATAAATATTATGGCAGCCTAAGACAAAGAACTTTGTCCACTATAATAGCTCCATTTTGTTAGACCACAGCAGTCCCATTGGTACTTTCTCCTTTAATTGTGTTCAATTTATTTTTAGCAGTCCACTGTCTCCCTTCCTTACGTTTATTTCTCTTCTTGTATAACCACTTTGAGTTCTGAGACAGGAGTTTTCCAGAGCTGCACTATTGCATTCTGGCTTACATTTTCTCATTGTTTTGCTGATCTGGGGGGTTGCAGGTAGCCTTTGGACTTTGCATTTCAAAGTCCATAGAAACATCCTTACATTATAGAATTGTTCAAACAATCAATTGCATTTTTTTATTATTATCATCATTGGTCAGGTCAAGGTGATATTTGACTAACTCTCCTACTAAAATTGTGTCCAAGAACAACAGAATCAAGACTTTCCATCTTCTAGCTCAGAGGCCTTTGAAACTGCATTGTTCCTTTTACTTATCTCTCTCAGCAGATTTGTGGGTGTTTAAGTTCAATCACTGATTGCTTTTTTCTCTGTCTTTTTGTCAAGTTTTCAACCCTTCATTTGCTCTTGCTAATGCTCGGACTCATTCCCCTACCCTATTGCCAGTTCCCAACCACCCCCTCTTACTCTACATTTATACTTCTATAACAGCACCCACATATTCTTCAGACCAGTACCATCAGTTCTTTCCAGAAGAAAGCAATCAATAGAATTGCTCCCAATAGTAACACCCACTCTTATTATTACATGTCTACAACCAACTCAGTACCCTTGTAATGATTTCTAATTCTAATTTACAACAAAGATAAAACCCAAGTTAAATAAGATGTTCCTAACTCAGATTATTTTACTTTTCATCCTCAATCTACTAGCCTTCAACACCAATTATCAAACCTACCTCCTTCAAATACTTAGGACTTCAAGCAGTCCTCACAAGGAAAATTAGGATCTACCTAGCCTGCCTTTCTGCATCACACCCTATCTCAACAAACAAACCATATCTGATTTATTTATCTATGAATATCTCAAAACTAAGTATCCAGATCAAATTTATGATTTAATACCAAACCAAGACGAAAATATTACTGGTCACACTCTTCCCTCGGCAAAATATCAATCCATAAATTACTGGAGATATTCACTCCAACGCAGGTCCTACTGTTCATAAAACCATCACTTCTAACCTCAAAATAAACCAGTCACCTTATACATATCAGCAAAAAAAAAAAAAGAACCTGAGCTTACCTTACAAAATATGAACCAAAGAAGTATGTGCAATAAAATTCATGACATACATATCTACCTAGCTACATACAACCCTGACGTAATAGCTACTGAAACCTGGTTAGAAAAAGAAATAAAGGCTAATGAGATCACCCCCCCCCCCAATACAATATACTCAGGCATGGGAGACAAAACAAACATGCGGTTATGGAGCAATCATCTATAAAACTTTTCTAACCATCACCTTACTTCACAGGAAATACCCATATTTAACTATGCTAAACTTCTAATAACACTCCAAAAAATCAACAATAGGAAAACTATTTGTTTAACAGCAATTTATATACAACCATGGAATATCACTGTTACTGCTGAAAGCATCCATTATTGGATATCCCACCAAATTAGCCATGAAACTATAATACTTGTAGACTTAAATACAGACTGGAAACTCATAAATTCTACTACTCCATCAACTTGTTCAACTTCAGACAATTAATAACCGCACCTGCTAGACTCAATAAAACTTCAGGGAGATACTCAACATTAGACTGGATTCTTACAAACAAACCAGACAAACTGGCAAAAGTAAGCTGCCTCTCAGATATCATAAGTATTAGAACTCACCATAACTTAGATAAACATATTATTTGTAATCAAATATGAAATACAACCAATTTCATCAAAGATACTTTCAATGAAACACTACAACAATTTAACTGGAATATACTTGAACAATGACACTAGATACTGCTGTAGAACACGTTAATAACATTCTTACAGACATTAAATAATCTGTTGCCAGTATGTAATAAAAGAGTAAAGTCCAACCTTATACCATGGCTGACAAAAGAAACAAAAAAATCTTGACTAAAAGTGATGGATAAAGCATGGAAAATTGGTATAAAAATAGAACTCAAACTGCCTTACAGCAATTTAGACATCTTAGAAACCTTGCAAAACTCCATGTCAAACAGGATAAGCAAAGATACTATACCAACCTACAAGACAAACATAAAAACAACCCAAAACGTTTTTGGTCATCACTAAATAAACTACTCCACCCTGGCAAGACTACCACTCCCTCTCCAAAAGCAGGCAATACAACAGGCTCTATCCCCATACAGTTTAATTCCTACTTTATAGAATCAATATTATCTCTCTTAGAGACTAATACATCTGTCCCCTCTACCCCTGTCCAATCAAAACCACCCACAGCTCTTTAATTTTAGTCTATTATCTTCCTCACTCATAAGGAAGTTGATCCTTAAACTAAAAACTACTTCTGTAGCTGTAGAGTAACTACCATCAGACTACCTAAAAATGGCCACAGAAGTCATAGCCTTCCCTGTGTCCATACTAATTAACAGGTACATAGCAGAAAAATGCACCTCATCACTCTGAAAAAAATCCTACATCATACCACTGCACAAAGGTGGCACATCTACAGAGTATAATAACTACAGATTGATAATGATTGTCTCCCCCCTCTCCAAAATATTAGAGAAATGCATCCATATGCAGCTGCTGATGCAATACTTATCCTCAAAAAACCTGCTCTCAGAAACACAACATGGCTTTAGGCCCCAGCAAAGCACCACTACTGCTTTACTACATTTTACCAATATATTAAACCAACACAGAAACAATGGTCTTCTTGTGTCCACCACGTTCCTAGACTTGTCTAAGGCATTTGATATTCTCTCGGACCAGAAACTGCTCATTCAACTCTCCTCAGTAGGACTTTCACATACTCCTTCTAGTGGTTTCTTAGTTACCTGTCTAGAAGACAACAAGCCGTTGACTGGCAACAAACTTACTCATACTTTCAACCAGCTACTAGAGGTGTCCCTAAGGGCTCTATCCAAGGTCTTCTCCTATTTAATATATTTATTAATGACTTCCACACCTCCACTCACTATGCAAGTGTAGTTCAGTATGCAGACAACTCAGCATGAATATGTGTAGCCTCAACAATAAATAAGCTCCAAGACATTAGCCAAAAATCTTTCTCCTTTGTAGAAACCTGGCTCAAAGAATCAAACCTGCTATTCAACCTCAAGAAACCTAAGTTAATGCTTTTTTACCTCCAAAAAGTTGTCTAAATCAAAAGCAATTTTTAACCATAATGTCGGCAAATAATACTGTCTTTGAAACTGTAACTCACAGTATATGTCTAGGCATTATAATAGATGACAGTCTCAAAAATGACCAGCATATACTGCACACCATTAAATCTACTCACCAAAAACTAGGCTCCCGTTATAGGATCAATGGATTATTTACAGATACTGCAAGGAAAAACTCTAGTCACCACCTTCTAATTTCCAACTGCCTTATATGCTGCTCCTATCCTAACAAACTTAAATGATACTCAAAAAAAGAAAGTCACTTCCTGCTACAATAAAATAGCTAAATTTGCCATCAATCTCTCATAGGATCAACCATTGTCATAGCTTAAAGAAACTGACATGAACTACAAAAATCTCCTAACATACAACTAATTAGAGCACACAAACTTATACATCATCCAGAAAAATGCCCTGCACTACATAACTTATTAGTGACCTACTGTCTGGTATGGAATCTCCATTCTAGTAACAACTTCTTATTACTTACAAATAAGTCGAATAATATTGAAGGAGACCCACTCTACACCCAATACATTGCTAAACTCTGGAATAGTATCCCCATACAAATAAAACTCTCTGACAAACTCAGTAGTTTTAAACTACTGCTTCAACAGCATCTTAAACAATCCTGGCCCTGCACATGCTTATCTCAAGGTTGAAACTTTGCATTCATCATACAATACTCTCCAAATACTCTCATTAAACAAAATACACTCAAACCTCTCAGTGAAATGACAAAAGAATTTTTATACATAACTGCTGCTTGTACAATCCACTAAGTTGCACATGGGGTTTCTCTTTAGTGATTTCCTCCTCTGTATAATCTTGGAATGTATAAATGTAACTACTGTTTGTGTATAAACAGAAATAGAAATATGACTATTTTGTGTTTAATTAGAACGTAATATAATACAGTGTTAGCAAATGGAGCTTTTCTCTCTGGGCCTCTGCTGAAAATGGATATTGCCCAGTCAACTTTCCTGATAAACAAAGACAAATAAATAATAAATATTTACAAATATTTACAAATATACAAATATATATACATATATATACTCATCCCTATTAGACTCAAACTCCTTTTTCCATAACCATCATCTGATTTTACTTAATATTGTTGCTAATATCTCTTCTTTTATTCCATATAACCTATATGACTTAAAATAACTTTTTATCTATTCTTGTAACATATTCTTTGCCTCTAGTCTTATGATATCCATATTTAATTATATCCATGATTATTTTATCCACTTCTTTTATATCTTTGGATAAATCTTCTTTACATACTATTCCATTACTTTCCTTTTATATGGCATATTTCTGTTTATAGTAATTTACCTATTACCAGCTTCAACAAAAAACCTTGGCATTCTACTTTCTGATTATGCCATTTGCTTCTTATTTGTATTGCTTTCTTATACCATACCTTCTTTTTCTGTATCATCAATTTTCATTTTCCACAAAAATATTTTTTCTGGTAATGTATTTCTTCATTTATGCATTCTTTTTCTCTTTTACTCGTCTTTTAACATACCACTAAATTTATCATACCCATATTTATACAGTTTTACTACTAATCTCTCACCTTTTTCATTTATCTTCTTTAACACTGTGTACAAATTTAATGAAGCAGCATATACCACTGGGTTAATTAACATTAAACCTTCTTCCTCTTTATTTATATACAAAACTCCTCTTTTTATTGGGTTTAATCTAGAACTCATATAAACAAAAATTATCTGCAATAATCCATTTTCAAATATTGTTGGCAACATAAATACACATGCTAAGTTTGCTGCTTTCCCAATCAGTACTGAATTTATCAAATAAGCCTTTTTTTCTGAATGAAAATGTATGCTGTCCACAAAAAACAGATTTGTTTTATGTCTTCTTTTTGCCAGTTGAATTTTACTTATGTCTTTATTCCCAAATTTTATACCCAACACAGAAATTTATATATATATATATATATATATATATATATATATATATATATATATATATATATATATATCCTCATCTTTACTACATCATCTAAACCTTTAATTTTCTCTTTATTTAAAGCCATCCCTATCTCCTCTAGACACTCATTTGTGCAATTTATTACTTCTTTATCCAGATTTAGTTTTTGCAAGTATTATAATGTCATCTGTATATGTTAACAGAACTGGAATTCTTAAGGTGTTATATACCCCACCCTTTCATTTTGTAATTTATTTCACATTCATAACTAATTCAAAGAGTATACTATTCACTGGATATCCCTATCTTATGCCACTCTTCATATTCACCTATTAGCTTAACCAGCTATTTAGAAATGTTTTTTACTTTATTATTACTATAAGCTCACATACATAATCTCCTAAATTTCTCACTTATATTATATTCTTTCATTATTACCCATAATATTTCATGTCCAGTTGTATAAGTTCATAGGTTCATAGGTGTGTACTTGGCTAATGGCCCTGGAGCCTATATAAGCCTAGCCCAAGAAGATTCCCTAGCATCATGCCACCCAAAGTTAATTCCCAATGCCCATGTCAAGCAAGGCCACTGAAGTCATCCCTGGGGTGAACTTCCTATTGCCCATCCACTCATCAAGATTTCTCTTAAAGAGGGCCAGTGAAGTGCTCTGCTTGATGTAAATGGGAAGTTTGTTCCAGAGTATGGAAAGTCTCTGGGTTAGGAAGCTGTCCCCCCAGCATGTTCTGTTTATTGTGGTAATGGGTTTTAGGTCCCTGGAGCATGTGACATGGAGGGATTGGGGTTTCTTTAAGTGTAGCATATCTAGCAGCTCTGAATCAGACATGGCTTTGTAGGTCAAGCAGAGATCGCTTCTAAGTAGGTGATAAGAGACAGAGTATAGCTGGAGTATTTTGAGTCTGTCCATATAGGGCGTGTGTTTAAGGCCTAAGATCTTCTTAGTGAGGTATTTTTGTGGCCTTTCCAGTTGTTGTAGGTGTATAATGAGGTACATACCAAATGGGGCATTGTATTCTATTATAGGTTTAATGAGGGATGAGTTTCGAGGGATTATGACCTCTTTCTTCTTGGATGAGAAACCTTTTGTAATGAGATGTGCCACATATGTGTCACCGTATTTCTCTGTAAATAAGACCTAACCAGAGAATAAGGCCTAGCATGGTTTTCCAGGTTGGTCATGATATAAGCCCTACCCCAAAAATAAGCCCCAGTTAAGATTGTCAGCAACACATGATGGAAGTGTTGAATTATAAAATAATAATATTATTGACACCTGTTGACTGAGGTTATCGTACTCTGCTCAACATTTTCGGATCATTCGGACACCCAACTTCTTTTCTTTGCAGAAAGTCATAAGATTCTTTCCCTTGGAGTCTTCCATGATTCTTACTGTAACCCTAATCCTCACTCACACTTGACAGTTGAGATCCTTGGCCCATGAACACTGGTAAGTATACTTTGATTGGTCAAAGTACAGACAACGCACATAAAACATGCGGACTTGATAATGAATGGGTGTGGTTGTGTCTTCTTAACTGTCGCCATTTTTGTTGCCACTCCTGCCTTGTAAGTCTTCAATTAACCCCCCCCCCCCCCGACAAGATGAGTGCAAAAATAAAGAGCTTGGAGGACTCTTGGGGAAAGAATCTGATGGCTTTCTGTAAAGAGAAGAAGTTGGATTTCCGAATGGTCCAAAAATGGCGAGCAGAGTATGATAACCTCAGTTAACAGGTGGATGAGCGAAATGCTAAGAAGTGCAAGTGTGGATCAGGTCAGCAACCATTATTTCCTGAGCTGGAAGACATAATCTGTGAATGGATAGCTAACAGGAGAGCAAAGGCTTTGGTTGTGTGCAGGGCTGATATTCAAGCATTTGCCCTTGCAATGGCACCACAGTTATAAATATCCCCAGGAGAATTCAAAGCATCACAATACTGGCTGGATGGCTTCCTTCAGTGATATGAACTGTCTCTAAGAAGATCAACAACACTGTTCAAGCTGGAAGATACTGACGTTTTTAAACGTGGACTTGCATTCAAGTCCTTTGTTGATGGCATCGATTTTTCTAAATACCAACTCTCCAACATGATTGCTATAGATGAAAGTACAGTGTTTATGGGCCAAGGATCTCAAACAACAATTGATCAGAGGGGTGCCTCGTCAATCTACATTCCCTCCACTGGTTACGAAAGTGCATGTGTTACCTGTATTTTGGCAATTCATCAAGATGGAAAGAAAACCCCACATCAAATCATTAGTAAGGGCAAGAAAGATAAGATTGAACGTGTTTCAGACATTTACACTCTTGAAACCAAAATAGTCGGTACACACAAGCAGTTATAAGGAAGTGGGTCGATGTAATGCTGCCACTTGTTTTGCAGGGTGGCGAAAGAGGTCTGCTAGTCTGGGATTCAGCCAGCACTCACCATGCTAAAACATGAAAAACTTCCTTGCACAGAAAAGAATAGATCAAATAATAATTTCCACAGGAATGACTGCCTATCTCCAGACTCTTGATATTGCAATAAACAAACCATTCAAGGACCATTTGCACATGGAACTCAATGACTACATTGAAAATAGAATGAAGAGAACTCAGTGTGGAAACTTTGTGAAGCCTAGCCTGCAAGAGGTTGTGACTTGGGTGAAGAATTCATGGGATAAAATCACTGACAGCTGTGTTGACAATGCACTATGAGCAGGCTACATGGACAAGCAGTGCTCATTTAAGTAGAGATCTATTGCTAGGCATGACAGATTGGAGCCAATGGTTCTACAGGAAATGGAGTCGGAAGAAATTCAGGCCAGAATTCAGGGGTTGGAGACTTATGACAATGTTCCAGAAGAAGATGACATGACTATATTTGAATAATTTTTCCATTATCGGGGCAACAGAATGGATTGTTTCTGCTATCAGCTGCCAGGAAGCTCTTGTCAGTTTTTCAACTTTATTGTATTAAGGTAACGTTTCATTATCAAGGAGTAATTACAAATGCAAACTTGTAAAAACAGGTAAACCAGATCAAACAAACAGCAGGCAACCTTGAGTCCGGAAAGCTAGCTTTGACAGGCAGAAAGCACAAGACCAAATCTCCTTTAACGCACAAATTTAATTTTCCAAGAAAAGAGCGTTTTCACCGTGACCCTTGTCACAGCTTCATCAGAAGGAAGATATTTTAACAGTTAAAAAGCATTCAATTATATAGAAACAAACAGGAAGTGACACCAGTACATTTCCTGAAAGTATCAATTAATTAATTGATTAATTAACATTTATGCAATAAAAAAAACACTTTTAGAAAATGCTTTAGCCAAGCACGTAAACATCAACCCGGGTCATAATTTTAGTTTTATGGGCATTGACCAGGTTGCTCCATCGATACGGGGAGGCCCATTTTCTACTATTCTTGAAAATGTAGAATTAGCATGGCAGTTAAACTTGGATGCATTCAGACCACCTGGTCTGAATGAAAATTGTAATATATCATGCATTCTGAAATTAAAGAGTTACTTAAGGTGATTAACATGCCATGGCTATAAGTAACTGATGTTATTTTTAAATTAATTCTATAAGATTTGTCTATTTTAGTTTTAATATTTTTATAGTTGTTGTATATAAGTTGCTGCAATTTCTTTTATTTGTGGCATGTTTACTTACATCCTATGCAAATTTTGATACTGATTTTGATTTATTAATTGATACTTTCAGGAAATGTACTGGTGTCACTTCCTGTTTGTTTCTATATAATTGAATGCTTTTTAACTGTTAAAATATCTTCCTTCTGATGAAGCTGTGACAAGGGTCACGGCGAAAACGCTCTTTTCTTGGAAAATTAAATTTGTGCGTTAAAGGAGATTTGGTCTTGTGCTTTCTGCCTGTCAAAGCTAGCTTTCCGGACTCAAGGTTGCCTGCTGTTTGTTTGAAGGAGTAATTACAAAGTAAGGCCACTTGTTCCCAGACTTAATTTTTCTGACTTTCCATCATTCTTTTCTTATGGTTTGCGTAAGGAATAAAGAAAGCATCACCACTCAAAAAGTGGCAGTTATTCATCTAATTTATTCCCCTCTTCCAATACACATATATTGAGATTTTTCTGCACTTTCTGTTAAGCATGAAATATTGCACTGTGAAAGCCAAGGTGTAGATATTCTGAAGTTGAAATGTTTGTTGCACTGTTTATGTAGAATTCTCACACAACTGTTAACGTGTTACCTAGAACTGTTGCCCAATAACAGAAAAGTGCCAAATAAATGTCAATTTGTGTACATGAATAAATGTGGATTTTTGTACATGAATAAATGTCGGTTTGTGTACATGAATAAATGTCGATTTTTGTACATGAATAAAGGAATAAATGTAGATTGTTGTACAGGGGGGTAAATAAGGCATCCCCAGATAATAATCCCTAATGCATATTTCAGCAGGGGAAAAAGTATAAGACCCGGTCTTATTTTCAGGGAAAGGACTTTCTGACTACAGTGGCAATGTGGCAATGTGGTTATCAAAGGAGAGGTTGCTGTCAACCTGTGTCCCCAGGTCTCTTATCACACCTTCAGTGTTTAGTGGACTACCACCTATGTGGTAGTTCATGGGCACCAACTTTTTCCCAAAGGGAATGACAGTGTACTTTTTGACATTGAGCTTAAGGCCATGGTACTGGCACCAGTGACTGGTGTCAGTGAGGCCTTTTTGTAGAATGTCTACATCAGTTGGAGAATCAATAATGGCTCCCAGTTTGTAATCATCAAATATCTTATTAAGATTTATCTGTAATATCATCCACAATTTCTTTGACTATCATTAATAATTCTTGACAACCCTTCCCCTTCTTACTATATATATATATATATATATATATATATATATATATATATATATATATATATATATATCTTCTACAATGTTTTCCATTTTAGTTTCAAATCTCTTTTGTATTATTTTCTTAAAGCTCTTTTAGTCATTATTATTCTTTAATACTATCTCTAGTTTTGGGCGGCCGCGTTGGTGCAGCGGTTAGCATTGCTGCCTCACAGCAAGAGGTTCTCTAGTTCAATCATCAGCTGGGTGCCTCCTGTGTGGAGTCTACATGTCCTCCCTGTGGTCGCGTGGATTTCCTCCAGGTACTCTGGTTTCCTCCCACATCCAAAAGACATGCTGTAGGTGGATTGGACACTCTAAATTGGCCCTAGGCATGAGTGTGTGCATGTGTGTGCCTTCTGTGTGAGGTTAGGCACTGGGCTGGCAACTTGACACCATAAAACTCCACTGCCAATCATGAGCAGACAGGTGATCCACTGTGGTGACTCCTAACTGGGAAAAAGCCAAAAGAAGAAGTTTTTAATTGTCTTTTGTCTTTCTTCTTTCATATGAATTTCAGTATTCCACTACATAATTCTTTATAAATAAAACCTTCAAATAACCTTTTATTCAAAATCTTTATTGATTTTTTTTGTCAATCTGTTAAATTTTTATAAATTTCATTCCCCATTCCATCTGGTCCTGTAGCCGAATACATATTTACTTGTCCTAATACTTTATCTAGCTCACATAATGAACTCTCCTTTTTCAACTCCTTATTCTCTTTTTCTGTTAATGCTTTTTACTTTATATGTTTTTGACTACCTTATTTTTTCTTTAAACATTTCTTGTACATATTGTTCTAAACTATTCATACTCTTTTCCTGAGTTCTTTCTAATTCTTCTTTTACATTTTTATTTCTCTCATTACACTACCATCTTCCTTTATCAGTCTGCTTAATTAACTTGATACTTTCTCTTTTTCATTGTAAAAGCTATCTTTGCTTATATAACAATTTTATTTTTCCCTGATTTCTTTCATAACATTTTTTTCCTTTGTAAAAGTACTTTCTTTCATAATGTTCTAAATCTTCCAATGCATCAATACAAGTTCTTTTATATTTTTCTTTCTTTCACTCCTTTCCTCACATCATATTGCCACTGCAAAACACACACATATATGTTTCCTCAAATATCATCCACCATTCAGACCAATTTTTATAAAATGTTCTCATAGTGATATGATCTTTCCATAACTGTATTACTAACCACTTTTCTTCTTCATTCCATGATTTCTCATTTTTCCTTTGTATTCCTTTATCTATTTCTATATAATTTTCTTGTTTTCCTTTAACAGTCACCATTCTACATGATGATCAGAACATCCTGTTTCAACTGCCGCCACTTCTCTTATAACCAAATCTTCTGATTCTAAAAAATAATCAATTTCACTTATATACATACCCCTTTTGTAAGTCCATGAGTTTTTGACCCACAGTTTTAACTTATCACATCTTATAACTTCTAACAGTTTTATTATATCATTTCCTTTCCTTTTATGCTTGTCTCTTAAATCACAATTAGTCACCTGTTACTTTAATATTCATATTTATCACTATATAGTCTAAAATCTTATGAAATATGCTTTCCCTTTCTTTTCAATTAGTATAAGCATACAATATTATAATTCAATATACTTGTTCTTTCCATTTTAAATCTACAAGGGTTAATCTTCCCATTTTTACTAATGTTGCATCTAATATCTTTACTGTAGTTTTACAGAATATGGCTGTTCCTGAACATCTCTCATTTCACAAATTCATGATTATCTTTCCTCCCTATAGTCTCCATGTTTGTAATCTTTCTTCTTTTGTTAAAAATCTTCTGTCTTCAAATATAATTACATCTACATCACATTACACCAATCGCAAATTCCTATTTTTCTTACTATATGTAGGTCTACCACTTTCACCTTTGCCATAGATTCAAATGATGGCACAATAATCTCCCCTGACCCCTCTACAAAACTATTAGGTGTCATCATAGATAATAATCTAAAATTCGACCTACATGTTAAACAAACTATCAAAACCATTAATAAAAACTAGGGTCACTTTACAGAATAAAAGCCTTCCTAACCCCTCCAGCTAAAATTGCCATAGCTCACTCTCACCTTCTTTCAACCCTTCTGTATGCATCCCCTCTACTCTGGAATTTAAACAAGACTGTCCTTAACAAACTCTCAATTTGCTACAACCACATTGCCAGGTTTGCCACTGGGCTGCCTTTTAGGACACATCATTGCATCAATCTAAATCAGCTTGGGTGGCTTGAACTACCCAGCCTAATCCAGTATAACCAACTGATTATGGCCTATAAAATCCTCTGTAATCCAGACAATACTCCTGCTCTTACAAATATTATCATCCCCCCCTATAACAATCCTAGACCGCTTTGATCCTCTAACAAACTACTAATTCAGACTAGCAAAATTAATAACACAGCCGGTGACTCTCTCTTTGCAAACTCTATAAGTAGACCCTGGAACTCTCTTCCAGCTGATATTACCTTACTTTCTACCTTAGGTCAATTTAAAATTAGACTCAAACAACATTTGGGACTTAACTGGCTATATCAATGTATCAAGCCTGGCTAACTCTCTCTAGAATGTGTAAAGATCTGTTAACCAGCTTACTGTGTAATTTAATTTAATCCTGACTTATGCTCGGGATTAACTCTAACCTGTGGAACTTGTTTAACTTGCTTACTTATGTAATCACTGTAAATAGTCTGTTTGTAATATGTAATGCTGGTATTATGTAATGCTGTATCTGCTTACCCTTGGAGCTTTTCTCCCCGGGCCTCCGCTGAAAATGGACATGCATCCTGTCAGACTATCCCGGTCAACAAATGTAAAATAAAAATAAATAAAATAAATATTCTGAATACAATACAGAAAGCACTCTAAAATGTTCAGTTTTCCTTTTTCTTAGATTCATGGTTTCATAAGTTCACAGCTAATTACTAGGCTAGCTGTATTAATTGGCCATTGTAGACATGGACAATTTCCCTTCCAAAGATGAGAATCATGCATTGTACCTTGTGTCTTTGAGTCAAACACCTTAACCATTATACCAACCTCCAACCATTAGCTGCACATGTTCTTTTTCATCCATTTCCATTACATTTACTGTCTCCCACTGTGTCTTAACCATTTATTTCAGAGCCTTCTTCTATGTCCTTTTTATTTATTTATTTATTTTTTGTCTCATCTCGTTTTCCTTCTATTTCTCCTTCTACTAAATTTATTCACTTTTTCTTCTTTTTTTTGCTTTCCTCACTCTTGTTTTCATTTTTACAACCCATCCTTAAGTGCCCACTTTTGTTATATTTATAGCATTTCTGTTTATGTTTTTTGCACTATGTCCCATTTCCTCACAAATATAACATGTTTAACACAGTTACTTATCAAATGTCCTTTTCCACAAAAAAAAAAAAAAAAATGTTTTAGGTTGTCCCCAGTATTTTACTACACCTCTGTCCCTCTCCGCATTTATCATGCTTGGTATATGTATATTTTTTTCTCGTTTCTGTTTTTAAAACAATATTACAATCAAATCTGCCAGTCTATACATTCCTTTTATCATAAACATTTGCATTGCCTAAGTACTTCTTTACATAAAGTTTTCAAATGTCCTTTCAAGGCCTCTCTTTCCACCTCTGTTTAAAATTGTTCATGCATTTTCTTTTGTTGTTTCCCTGATAAATGCTTTTATCATACAAAGATTCCATGGGTTACAGTCTTTTTTTCATATTCTCCAAGAAAATTTTCCTTTGAAAAAAACTGTGTCAAATACAATTTTACAAAATGTCTCTTTATTAAAAGGAATAAATGCTCTTCCCTCATGTGCTTTTCCACCCAAAGGAACTATTAAATTGTCCCACACTTTATATCTATCTATTTCTTTCTCTTCTTTACTATGAATCCTTAACACATACTTCCGTTTTTATTTGCATATGTTTTCTTTTCCATCTCACCACTATTCCTCAGGATTATCTTTGCACCCTCCTTAATTTTCTGGCTCAGTCTGCATCACCATTTATTTAAGTAAATCATCCCACAAGTGTCCTGACTGGAGGATTGTAATTGTACATTCTTCATTTGCCAAGTTATCTCCATCAAACCGATTTCTTTGAAACACCTCCTCAGAATCTTGCACACATTGTTTGGTATCAATATTGGCTTTCTCCTGCATTTCTCTCACCACTCTATTATCTTCTCCTCTGCACCTGGAATGAAAATGGGAATTGGTCATACAAAATGGGTTCCACTAGCAACAACAATGAGTAGGGGTTCTTTATGGAATACAATATCTTATTTACCTTATTTACAATATATACAATATATACAATATATACAATATATATATATATTTTTTTTTTTTTCCTTGCTTAACATTTACACATCATGTAACTTAATACATTTTATTTTCCTCACTCTTTTTCCCACTACCATAAACATATTTTTTTTAAATTTCAGCTAATACCCATTTTCTGTTATATTTTATTTCATTAAATCTTTTATTGCATATGACCCATAAAACACAGAATAACTTTTTATCAATTTATTTTGTTTCTCCTATTATTTTGCCAATATAATGTCCATATTCTATCATATTCAGGTTTATATTTTTTACAACTCTGTCATCATTGAATATTTTAATTTCATCTAACTTTTTCCATAATTCTTCTACAATTGAAGAACACATATTCTGTTGTCTTAATTTCACCAAAAAAAATACAGATTCTTTCCTGAATTCTTTTATATGGCATATTTGCTTTGACAGGCAATTTACTTATCATTAATCTCCAAATGAAGTCTTTGCACTCATACAACATTTTACTCCATACAAGCCTTTTTGTGATAGCACATCTTTTTGCATTATCTAAATTTTTCCATGGATAAATATAAAAACATCCCCTCATTACATTTTCATACCATTCTTTGATGCCTTTTTGTACATTTTACATTTTTAATTTCCATAATAATATCTTATTTTGATAAATTTTAATTTCATTATTAATAACAGTCTTACATATTTTTCCATGTATTATTTTTGTCCAAACTTCTTCAAATTTATATTTCATTATATCATTTACTATATTTCTATTTTCTTCTTTTAATCTTTTCAGCACTTTAAACAGATGAAATGAAGCTGCATGTACTATAGGGTTTACTAATCCTAATCCTCTCTTTTAATTTCTTGAACATACACAACTCCTCTTCTTACCTGATTCAATCTTGATCCCCATACAAATGAAAATATGATAAATAATTATTTTTCATATTTTGCATTCTTTTTCATAATTTGCTGGAATCATATACTGTATATGCACCTGCTAGGTATGCAATATTACCAAATAAAGTAAAATTTATTAGATACTCTTTTTTTCATATAGGATAGCATGTAAGTCTTCCAAAATATAAACATTTCTCTTAATTTTAACAATCTCTCCTATTGTGCCACCTTTCTTATGTCATTTCTAAATGTTATCTCTAATATTTCCACTTCCTCTTTATTAAATTTAATACACTCTCTCTCATCTAATGATCTACATCCTTTACTTTTATTCTTGTTTATACTTAAACCAAGCATTTTTAAGTATTGGTTTAACTTCTTAATTCCTATTTTTATTCATTTCTTGTCTTTAGTTACTAAGAGACTATCATCTGCATAAGTAAAAATGCCTTGGTTTTGTGTGTTTTTTGATAAGTAAAAATCGCTTGTATATACATACTTTCTATCATCTTGTATCTTGATATTTCCATATTTCTATTCAGTGTACTTAGAATGACATTCATTACCAACATGAATAAGGTATTACTTCTGGATATCCTTGCTTTATTCCACATTCTATTATTTCCTTACTTAGCCATCTATTTAGTATTAATTTTATAACATTATTCTGATTTACTGATCTAAAGACTTTTATTATTTTGTCACTTACATTATAATCCTTCACTATATTCTGTAATTTGTCTTTTTTTATCAAATGCTTTGTTTTCATCTCTAATCAATATTTTAGCTTCCACTTTCTTAATTATAAGATCATCTATTACTTCTCTTAACATCCATAATAAATCTTGACTTCCTTTTTTCTCAAAAATCATAGGTTCCAGCAATCTGTCCATACCTTTATCTAATCTTTTCTCATTATTATTGTAAATATTTTGTAATCTATATTATTTAATACTATTGGCCTCTAATTCTTAGTATCCTCTTTCTTTTCTTTCATCCATATAAATTTCATGACTACTATACAAAACTCTTTTTTATTTATCACTTTTTCTAATTATTCATTAAAAATCTGTACAAAACATAACTCCTGCCAAATATTAATATATTAATACATGTGCTACTCAATTCCTTGTAAGCTCATTGCCATTTCTTCATCCAAATCTTTTAAAACTTCACCAGTTTCTCCTATACTTATACTTCTCTCCATAATCCCATCTCAATTTTACTTAGCTTACCTCCAATATTTGTTCCTGTTTTAACTCTTCCTTCTTAAATGTATTTTTATATACTTTTCTATTACCTCTAGTATTTCTTTTTGTGTATTTACATTTGTATTCACTGTTTTCCCAATCTTCTTATTATTCTCTCATTTTATTTTACCATTTCATTCAAATATGGAGCTACTTCTTTTTTTGCTTATACAACTTTTAAAAATCTTCTCTTGATTCTTTTCATAAATGTCTTTCTCTTTTTTATTGAGGTTTCTGTTATCTTTCAGTATTTCTCTGAATACTGTTTGACTTAATGCCCTGTAATTTCTTTTCCTCTTTCCTTATTTCACATTCTGAAAAAACACCTTTTGCATTTGCTTTTGAAACTTATCCAACAATAAGTCCAAATCTTATAAAACATTTTCATTTTTAGATGATCTATCCATATTAAATCAAATTATTTTCTCTCTTTATCATTTATAATCATCTCATTTAATATCTTAATTCCTTTACCTTTCTTTATGTGTCCATTTTTTTTTTCTTTTATTTCTGTTCATATACCCAGATGGACTTTAAAACCTGTTTCTTTAGTACCTTTTTTACAATTCCCAAGGTATCAGATAATAAAAAGTAATCAATGTCTCTGTTAATTTCCCTTCTTTTATATGTGCAATGTACATTATCCCATATATATATATATATATATATATATATATATATATATATATATATATAAAGCATTCCGCTTTTCATTATTTCATATATAATTTTAACATAATTTTCTTCTTTTTTCTTTTCCGTAGTCACAATTAAAATCTCCCACCATATTTACCCCTACATAATTCAAGATTTTTTAAACATTTCTTCTTTTCCTGTTTTTTGCAACATATGCATATATAGTGACAATTCTGTATGTATTCGTGTTATGTCTTATATCCAGTATTGTTATTCTCCCTAACTGTACTATGGTGTAACTTAAGATTTTTATTGTTTTGTTACATAATATAGCAATCCCTGAACATGTATCTCTTCCCACATTAAATACAATATTCTCACCTCAGGTTTTGCATTTATTTTCTTTCATATTCTGTTAGGATTCTTGTATATTCTAAAATTATTACATGCATATGTTGTAACATACACCATTCCAGTGTTCCTAACCTTCTTTTAATACTCTTTATACTGTTAACATTTATTGATAAGACCCTCAGTTTTTTTAATTTTTATATTTTCATCCTAAAATTTAGCTTTCTTTTTATTTTATTTCATGATCACATTTTTAAATTTTCTTTTCCTATCTTTTATGCTTCTCCCTATCAAACTTTTTTCCTCTTACTATCCTCCAACTACTGTCTTCCTCTTCACTTGTTTCCAATACTGATTGCTATCTTTCAGTTTTTTTATTTTCTTTTTCTTTCATATCTTCCATTTGTAAAGTAACATCTTCATTCCCCCATATCATTATCTTTATCAAGCACACATTCTTTCATTGTTCTTCTGAATCAACATTCAGTTGTACATCACAGTTACTTGAATCATGTCCCATTGTCCCACATTTTTCACACATCAATTTACATGTATTGGCTTTGTGTCCCACTTCCCTGCAAGCAAAACATTTTCTTTTGTCACAGTTACTTATTAAATGATAATTTTTCCTACAGAACAAGCATGGTTTTGGTTGTCCCCTGTATCTTACATATTCTCTGTTACCTTCTACAATTATTATACTTAGAATATGCATAATGTTATCATTTTCTAGTTTTAATATTGTTCCACAATTCCATCCCCTAGTTCATAAACCTTTTTCATCATAAACTTTTGTAGTGTCCAATACTTCCTTGCAAACAATTTTTAAATAGTCCTTAAATGCATCCTTGTCTACTTCAGTCCGAAACTGTATATCATTGCTTTTCTTTGGTTATCTATAGAAAGTTTGTACTACAAAAGCATTCCATGGACTGTATTCTTCTTTTTCCTCAATTGTTTCTAGAAAACATTCCACATATTGTCCATTTTCAAATATAATGTCACAGTAAGTCTCTTTATTAATATGAGTGAATGCTCTTACCTTGTTGAGTGGTATTTCTAAAGGTGCAATAACTGTGTCACATACCTTGTACCTTTCCAGTTCTTCTTTTTTTTTGCACTGTCTCACAACAAACTTTTTCTTCAGAATCTCTCTTCCTCCTCCCCCCTGTCTTGGTGTTCTATTTCCTTCCTTCACCATCAATGCATAAAGTTTATTTTCTTCTATAATTTATGTCCCCTCTTCTTCCTGGATTTTTCTTGTAATATCTGCCCATGATGCCACTGCTTCACTCTCCAGTTCACTCTGCATTGCCATTTCTTTTAATCATCCCACAACCCTCTTTGTTGAAGGGTTGTAACCACACATTCTGATTTAGAATCAGAAAACAAATATTTTTGAAATATATACTCCGCATCCTGTGAAACTTCTTTAACCTTCTTATCAGCACTTTTCTTCATTCTTTCCATCTCCAACAGTTCTTCTGATCTCTCAAACCCGATCTCACCATCCAAACAATGGTTCTCTGTCTCCGTTCTGTCCTCCATACCTTCTTTTTCAATTACTGCCAATATTACTGCCTCCATTTTACTTCCAGTTTCTCCAGGCTGCTTACGTGCCCAGAACAGAAACTGGAAGTGCCTCACATAGCATCTCAGTACTCTCTGGAAAGAGTAAGGGAAATCCCAGATGCCCTGGCCAAATTTCCACTAGTATTATAAAAAACACTTCTGGTCTCCCCAGAAAAGAGGCCACTAGCCTAGTGGGCTTAATCCAATTAGCAAAAAGGATAAATAAAAATAAAAAATAATTAAAATCATGCTGACCATGACCAAATACACACTCAGATATACTTTATGGAAAAATGGTAAGAGCTTTCATGCATAATAAGCTTCCTCAGACCATTTAACATGTTTTGCTAAGGCATTTGTTAATTCTTCATGTTTAACATTACATTTTAAGAGTGTTGAGTTTAAGCTGTGAAAAAAATGTATTCCATGTTTGAGTTGTGGAATGGTGTGATGCAAAGGGGAGAGTTTAATTATTTTTGCAGAGTATTACGACTTTACCTGCTTTTTATCTTGCCTATTTACCCTTAGTATATTATATCCTGGGGTGATATTTCTTTGTCTTTTGTTTCCATGCGACATGTTTCTGTGATCACCACAGAGTTATGGCTAATCCAGTCATGAACTTCAGGTAATTTTTCTTAGATTAATGTTAAAGAGATATAGACTTATATGATTTGTGAGACTTGCCAAAGGTGATAGGATTCGGGGGTGTAATGGAAATATTGGTTAGCAGTGGTGGTGTCTGAGTTTGGTTTAGATTGGAGTTGCTTTCTCCACTTAGTTTTAAAGATGAGAAGATTTGGCAAAAATGATTGAGCCATTTGTACTTAATTTTATATTTATACCTATTTTGTTGATTCATAGATTACAGGTTGATTGGTTCATAGGTAATACTAGGCTAATTGCACTTGTGGGCCATTTTAAGATGCTTGGATTAACCTAACCATTTAGTTAGAGACTGGCCTTGCTCATCCCATGGTCGATAATTATATATTAACCTTAATGAGAATAACTAGAATCATTGCATAGATAATTTGATGGGACCCATGCATGGAATAAAACATACAGGAGTTGCATCTGTCCATTAGTAGTAACATACACAGTTATAATATGAATAATTTGAACTGTATCTTACTGAAATTGGTACACCTGTATCTTACTGAAATTGGTACACCTTGTTTGCTGTAGCATAGACTAGATCCAGGCCTGCTGAATCTAGCTTTGTTTATATGCTTGTTGTTTGTTTGCTTGTTATTTCCCTGGAACGCTAATTCCACCTAATATGTGGCTTCTCAGCGCTTCTGTGGATCACTAGTGATATCTCATTGCTTACTGTACTTATTTCCTTGTTTCACTTAAAAGAAAGTTACTGTTTGTCATTTTTGCATTTAGTTACTTGTAACACATTGCACTCAAGTTACCTGGCACTTGCTCACTAAAGCAATTATATAAGTCAGCACTAAAAATTAAAAGCACTACACCCTCACTCCCCACTGGCCCTTGTTTTCAATTATTAAGGAATTCCCAATATTATTCTAGCATGTCCAAAGGTCAGTTGTCAATCTCCACTCCGGTCCAGCTGGTGAATCTGGGAATCTTGAGGCAATGTTACAACTGCCTCATGTACACAGACAACCCTCTCCTCCTTCCACATAACACAAATACTTGCGAGAGATGCAGCTATTTAGCCAAACTGGAGGCTGAGCTCTCTCAACTCAGGACTGGCAAGACCAGACAGGAGGAGAAGGCAACTACACACACCACAAAACCAGTCTCACATAATGCTACCACACCACTGAATCAAACACATAAACACACAAAGACATACTCGGAGGCTCTGAGTAAAAATTTACCTAAACAGCAGAGGCCTCCAAAGCAGACACCCAAACAACTGCTACCTCAAGGCACCCCACAAGCAACACATAAACCACAAAATCAGTGTGCAAAGCAGTCACAGCCCTTAAGGCCAAATACAACACCAAACATACTTGTCATAGGTGACTCCATAGTCAGACACACTGACGTCCCACTCACCAGGCTGAACAAGGAGAGGGTCACAGTAAGCTGCCTATCGGGCGCTAGAATCCACCACATAACACAAGCACTCGGGTCACTCCACGACAAGTACAAATATGACACAGTCATTGTCCATGCTGGTGTGAACGACTTGAGACGTACCTCCCTGGACTACATGAAAAGAGACATAGAGGAGCTCTCTGATTATGTAGCCCAGGCAGGTATGACTCTGACCCTGAGCAGTATCCTTACTTCACCAAGAATGATGCCACAATATAGAGACAAGATGATCAGCTTTAACAATTGGCTTAATGTCTGGTGTCATTCTAAGGGGATCCAGTGTCTGTCTGCCTGGGATGACATGCTTGACAGGCCACGCTGCTTCGCAAGGGACGGCTTGCACCTGTCACCCCTGGGATTCCGGATATTGGCTAAGGCTCTTGCCACCCCATAGTGCCTTTTTTAGGCAAGGCTCAAATTCTAAACCTACCACCCTAGAAAACAAAAATGGGAAGAAACTGAGGGTAATGCTGCTCAATGCCAGAAGTCTAAATCTCAAAATGCACGCACTCGAGGCCCTTCTCAGTATGGAGAACATCGATGTCTGTGCTGTAACTGAAACCTGGTTCAAGGCTCCTGAGAGCACCCCGGCACTATTAGGTTTTACCTCATATCATGCGTTCCGGCCCCAAAACCCGGACCACACCACAAAAGGAGGGAGTTTATCCATATTCATAAAGGATACCCACACCTCCAGGTTGGTGGCAACGCACGAAGCTTCGGAAACCATCCAGGAGCAACTAACCATAGGCAAAACTGCTCTACAAATTGTAGCATGCTACAGGCCACCCTCTCAAACTCAGGAACCCCACACAGCCTTCCTGAAGACACTGGAGGGTATAAATGTATCTCCAAACACCATCATATTGGGTGACTTCAACTACCTGAATATAGACTGGGAACATTACTCAAGCCCTAACTTTCTAGCCCAACGGTTCCTGGAGTTCATAAATTCAAATGCCATGGAACAGCTAGTCACTGTTCCCACGAGAGAAGAAAATATACTAGATCTCATTATCACAAACATGGGGACAAAATGCTCCACACCGGAAGTATATCCCTCATTGGTGAGATCTGATCATAAACTAATCTCACTGGAAATCCACATCCCGCTCCCACCCCAAACAAAAAAGACCACAGTGAAGAACTTCTCTAAAACAAACTTCACACTACTCAAGACTGGTGTGATATCCTTCAAGGCCCCTGAGCCAGTGGAAAGCACAACCCAAGCTGCGGAAGCCCTTACAAATGCCTTCTATGAACACCTCCAGGACTGCATGGATCAGGCAATCCCAAATAAAACCAAGACTCTTTCCACAAAGGGCAAACGTCCAGTCTGGTGGACCCCAGCCATTAACAAACTTTACAATAAGAGGAGAAAGCTATTACATGATAGAACAAAATCCATAAAAGGGAAGTCACCCCTGATCATTATTAGTAAAAAAATACGAGCACTCATAAAATCAACTAAGGCCAGTTTTGAGAGAAAAATTGCCATGGATTCAAAGGACAATCATAAGGCCTTTTTCAGCTATGTTAGGAACCTGGGTGGAAACTCCCAGATATGCTCAGAATTAGTCCAAAATGATACAAAAATCACTGAACCCACAGACATTGCCAACATACTGGCAGACAGGTTCAGTGCAAACTTCACCCCCCTCTCCCCCCCTAAAGGAGAGATAACTATCCCAGCGGAGTGTAACCTCCCAGACATCTCAAATGCGCAGGTGAAAGCTGTTCTCTCTAAAGCTAAAAACACAGCATCAATGGGACCGGATGGTGTCCCCAGCTGTGTGCTACACACAAGCTAAATGAGGAATTAAACCCGCACATAAGGCAGCTGTTTAATCTCAGCCTTACCACAGGATATGTACCCAAGGAGTGGCATACGGCAACTGTGGTCCCACTCCACAAAGGCGGTGCCTCTACGGACCCTGGTAATTACCGCCCCATAAGCTTAACAAGTCTAGTCTGCAAAGCTATGGAGAGGATCATAATGAAGCTCATAAACAAAGATATAGGGGACTTGCAGACATTGGACCCGACCCAGTTTGGCTTTGTCAAGGGCAGATCATGCCTTTTGAACTTGGTCGACTTCTTCGAATCAGTCACCAAGGCCATTGATGAGGGAAAGGCAGTCCATACAGCCTACCTTGACCTTGCAAAGGCTTTCGACACAATACCCCACTCGGGTATTGTAGAAAAACTTACCAGCTTAAATGTAAACCCATATGTCACAAGATGGGTTGCAAACTGGCTTAAGGACAGAACCCACAGGGTTAGAGTTGCTGGCGCTATGTCAGACTCCAAGCCGGTCACAAGTGGTGTCCCACAGGACTCGGTCCTTGGCCCCTATTGTTGGCATCTACTTCTCAGAAGTACAGGCCAACATGGGAGGACTTTGGCTGACAAAGTTTGCAGGCGACTGCAAACTGGGCCATAGTGGAAAGTGCATCGGACATGGATATCCTTCAGAAGGGACTCACGGAAACAGATAGCTGGTGCCAGAGCCATGGCCTGAAGTTAAACGCCAAAAAATGTATAGTCATACCCTTCTGGAAAAACAAGGTAACCCCAAGCTACCATATAGGTGGCAATCCACTAAGCACAGAAGAGGTTATCAGGGACCTGGGGACCCAGGTTGACAGTGGCCTTTCTTTTGACACTCACGTTGCTAAAGTGGTTAGAAAGACCTTCTACATTGCCCACCTGATCATGAAGGGATTCACATCCAGATCTAGTGAGGTCATTGTTCCTCTGTACTCTTCACTTTAGACCAATGATTGAGTACAATGCCCCATTCAGGATGTATCTCACCCGACATCTGCAACAATTGGAGAGACCCCAAAGGTTCCTCAACAAAAGGATAAAGGGACTCCAAAATCTGTCATATGCTGCCAGATTGAAGAAACTCCAGCTCTATTCAGTCGCATACCGTCTGCTCAGAGGTGACATGTGCCTGACATACAAGGCCATGTCCAACCCGGAATTAATGGACATGCTCCACCTCAAAAAATCCAAATCCACCAAAACCACTAGAGTAAGCGACTTAAACCTTAGCACGGATATAAACAGGACGTGCTGGAGGGATAGATTTATCACTCAGAGACTCCCTATGTTGTGGAATAAAATCCCGGTCCATGTGAGGCAGAGCACCTCGCTGGCTCTGTTCAAGAGAAATCTTGACCTGTGGATGGGAGATCGTAGGTTTACCCCGGGAATCATCTCTGTGTCACTGCTGGACAGAGGCACAACAAACTAATGGGCACAGTATTTTTTCATATAAGGGGTGGCGTAAGCCACAAAACTTTGGGCTAGGCTTATAAATGCCTTAGGGCAGATAGCCTAGTATAAACCTATGAACCTATGAACCTATAATTGGTTTTAAAAAAAATTACTGAAGGTGATTTGGTGTAAAGTTGGAGAGATGGGGAACGTAATGGTTTGTAATGTTATGAGTGTCCTAGTGGAGAGAGACTGAGTGAGAATGGATGGGAACAGGTTGTGACAAGGGTTAAAACAGTGAGGAATAAAAACAGTAGAAATTGTAGGAATGGTATTATGATTCAGTTATGGGGTGGGGTGATTAATGGACTGAATGAGAGAATGAAGTGTGTGAGAATGAAAGAATACAATATTGATTATGATGTAGAATAGTTGTGCAATGGTGTGAAACTAATGCACTGTATTGACTTGTATATTTTGTAATTGGCTGTAGTTATATCTGGATTATGACCTGGGAGTTTTAAGTGGGAGTGGTTTAGATGGCTAATACTATCACAGTGATATTGAGAATATTAGCCCTTTGTGATTGGTGTCAGGGGATGAATGTTAATAGTCCTTTGTGACTGGATGATTGGGCTCAGTGATGGAACTGTTGATATTTTAAATGTAGAGTAAGAGGGGGTGGATGGGAAGTGAATGGTAAGGCAAGGTAGTACAGTGAGTCCGAGCATAGCAATGGTGAATGTATCAGGGCTTCACCCCTGCAGAGTTTTGTGCAGTTCCAGAAATAATCTATACAATGAAAAGTTTACTTGTACTCTCCTCCATAAACTAAGATCTACAACAATCATCACATTAGGATTAAAGAGATAATAAAAATCGCAATCACAACCTTAAGGAATTTAGGATGAATTCCATCACTTCATGAATACTGAGACTTAAAATAAAAAGGGAGGGAAATGATGATCTTAGATGTGGGAGCTTATGATACCCTAGAACTGGTTTGTCTCCCACATTTGGGGAATGGTACAAATGTTGGGTCCCTAAATATATATTCTACTTCAGAATCTGAAGAGGCAGGCTAGAACACCCATTTACTATAAATGTAACAAATGGTTATAACCCAACCAGTAATGCTGTATATAGCTTCCTTGATGGATGCAGATTTTGAGGAATGCATGGTGAAAATTACACCAAATAGCATTAAAACAGCAGTAGTGTATTAGTTTTAAATGATTTATATGTGTAGACAAAGAGTAAATATTTAGTTAAGCAAGATCATGGAACTTTGGGGGTAAGGACATTTCTCCTTATCCCCAATGTTGCAATAGAGGCAAGGAAGGCAAAACTCTATTTGTTGTGGTAGTAGCTGCAGGGAAGCTTGTCCCTCCCTATACTAATGTTATTTTTTGTGTCTTTATTTATGTAAACATAGAGATTGTTCATTGTTGAGTATTTATTTTTGTTATAATGTTTCCCATTTGTTGTATTAGCCATGCATGGGTTATGATTCCATAGCCTGGAACAGCTTGATATGGTTAGCCTTTTACTCACAGCCACGTTTTCTTTTTTGCTGCTCATGTAACACTACATAATTGTGGTGCATGTGTGTGTGTGTGTGTGTGTGTGTGTGTGTGTGTGTGTGTGTGTGTGTGTGTGTGTGTGTGTGTGTGTGTACGTATGTGTAAGATAACAGACTACTCTTTTATGTTTCTTTCTGTCTTTTGTCAGTATGTTTCGGCTTGCTAACATCAAATAATTGACTGTCTTCCATTTGGAATTGATCCTTTTATTTTTCCAGAGGCATGGCTTATCCTGAAGGGTACATAGTGAGGTGGTGAGGGTACAGAAAGCTTTCTCTACATACCTGTAACATTATATATGTCTGACTGTCCTTTTGACAGTGGTCAGAGGAGACTCAGTTTTGAGAATGGGGAGAAGCTACAAAGCATAAATATGGTAACTATACATGGCAATAGTCACTAATGTCTGGGAATGAACACGAGTGATAATTACTCTATCAGGGCCACAAATGATGGGCCACTATAATAAGAAGAGGTTGTGATCCTGCTGTAAGATCATGTATATAACTGAATGAGCTGGCTGAGTTCAAATTGGCAAGGGTTTCTTTGACAGAGTTTGCTTTGCCAATTAATCAGTTTAGATTTATATCATCGAGTGTAAGGCTAGCAGCCCTCTAGTGATATAATTTCTTGTAATGCTGTTATTACGCTTCCCAGTAAAGTAGGTAGTGGAATGTGGAAACATGAAAATAACATCATAATAAAGCCACTGACCAGCATATCCATGATAATCCATTCAGAATTAAAATCCGACCGGCAGGGATATTTGTTAGTAAAGGAAGCCAGAATTGTTTTTCCCTGCAGATCCGTCCTTTGCTCTGTTCTTCCTGAGAAGTAGCAGTTATAACATGGTTTTGATCAGGATGAGAAGGCTGGACTATAGCAAGGTTTCAGTGCAGGAAAGCTGAAATGGCAAGAATATAAGAGAAAGTGCACTAAAATGTTTTTCAATCTTCCAGAAAAGACACTCTTTGTTAAGATGCATACGTTTCACAGCTCGGGGACAGTAGAATGTAGGGTTACTGTGTCATGTAGCTATGTGCATACACATGCTGTGGGACAGGAATAATCTGTGGTTGAATTCACTAGAAATTATTAGTTTAGAAGTGGAACTGCCACAGAACAGATGTTGTAACCAAGTGCCAAGGTACTTGATGCAATAAAAGACAGTGTGCAATCCAAGCCTCCTTTTTATCTTTTCAGCAACACTCACATATAATAAATCAAAGTATGAACTGACAACATGAAATCAGATAAAGTTCACATGGTGGCAGGAAATGCATGTTGCACAGTTCATTTAGTTAAACAATAAGAAGGAAGGAAGGATGGTTAATGGGTGACAATAAGTCACTTTGCAGATATATGTCTCTAGAAAGCCGTGTTAATTAAGGAAAAGCAGGAGAAAGAGATGACGGCATAGGGTGAATAAAAATGTTTCTGGAGTTTCTGAAACACGTTTTACTCAGGAATGGGCAAGGCAAAGCAAAGAGGTTTAGAAAAAAAAAAAAGAAAACTAGCAAAATGATCTGCAGAAGATGACCAGGAAAACTGAAGTATGAGAAACTGAGGGACAGGATGAGGTGGTTAAAATCTCGGGGGTGTCAAAAAGGTTTTCCCAGAGGCTGAACAGAAGCATTAAGCAAGATGAAACAATTCAAGAAAGTGCTCAGTGGTACATTTGTTATATATTAAGTTAAACCTAAAGCGATACTTTTAAAAAACACACTGTAAGGTTTAGTTAACTTC
>NC_056742.1:84092034-84106956 GCF_019279795.1 Protopterus annectens
TTAGACAAACGTAAGTTAAACAACAAATAAGGATGTAATATTATTAGCATGGGGTATAGACACCTAATCGTGTGTGTGTGTGTGTGTGTGTGTGTGTGTGTGTGTGTGTGTGTGTGTGTGTGTGTGTGTGGCTTCAGTCTGCTCCTTCTTTAACTTTATATGCAAACTTTATGGCTATAGTACTTTATGGTAGGCTATATTACATAAAGGGAATTATTGAATAGTTTCCCTGCATTTTACAAAGCAAAAACACTATTTTCTCAGTTTTTGTATTACGTTAGCCACATTCACCATACAACATTTAATCATATAGTTTCTGATCATCTACACAGCTCTTCAATATGGCTAGGATTCAGAAAATTGACCCTGCAGTACTGTAAAGTGCCTACTGCAGGTAGGTCAATTTACATAACTGTCAGAAATGTGATTTAGCTATATGTTTATCAGCAATGCAGAAGAGCTAAAAGCCCTTTGTGGTGGTACTTATCTCCTGGTGGTCCATGGATTGCATTGGCAGAAGCACCCTCCCATACACTCTTATACACACATTCAGACATCCATTTACATCCAAACACACTCAGACATCCCCGCAGACTTGTGTGTGCGCACACACATACACACACCCATACACACACACACACACACACACACACACACACACACACACACACACACACACACACACACACACACACACACCATTTCATTGAGCTTGGCTTGATTAACTTGCAAATATGGTCTCTCTTTTTTACTTGAAATGGGGACCACAGCATTTTGGCCATGTTAATTATCAGAGCATGTCATGCTAATTTATAAAGCTGGGAATTTTTCAGAATCGCTCAGCTGAGTAAATCACTTATTGCAGTCAATTCTGGGGGAAACCACATGGCTAATTAGCATCACTGTCTCCCCTGGAATGCCTCATTATACTACACTGCAACCAGCAGGACAGCCCACCATGGTGATTCTTTTGTCCACGGATAATGTTGTGAGTCTGTCTGTCCCTGAATCTGAAAGGGTTACCGTGAGTAAAAGCAAGACAGAAAAGAAGCCAGAGTATATTGCACTAATGCTCATCTGCATGGGTCTGCAAGTACTCAGTTGAGAAGGCTCTAACTGTTGGCATGTTATAGATTCAAAACCACTGAATATGGAGAAATATGATTCTAAACTGCAGTAAAACATCAGGTGAAATCTGAAAATAAAAACTTTTAGGATTTACTGTAGTCTTCTTCAAAAGTAAATGAAACTATATCAGCTTTATATCAACTATATATATATATCAGCTACATCAACTTTAGAGAAACCATCATAAAACTATCATAAAACAAGATGTGAAACAACTTGCCTGAACATGCCAGAAGAGGTCCAGAAGCTTCTCTGATGAAGAATGCCACTTTTATATTAATTTTCAGAGGTGAATACTGGTCTTTTCAAGCAACATACATTATAACCAATGTTAATTTTTTTAACAGTGTCAGTTTTTATCATGGCAATGATTCTACTACTAAAACCATGAATATACTTGATTTTTTATGGGAATTTGTTAAAGAACAATGTTTTTGACAATTGATGTGAACAATTTGTTTAATGTAATTCCACATGATTTAGATTTAGGCCTGCAATGGCTTTATGAATTCATGGTTGAATTCACTGAATTAAGTAGTGTAGATATTGAAACAATACACACCCTGATGGAAACTGTTTTGAAAAACTATTTTGTGTATTTGGAAGAACAGTATTTTCAGCAAAAGAAGGGTTTTGTGATGGGTACGGCCTGTACCCCCATCTTTGCAAATATTGTTATGTTGTAATAGGAACGTTATTACATTTTTCACATATACGACCCCCCACCATGGTGCTTTATGTAAGATTCCTGGATGATGTATTTATTTTGTGGAAGGGCCCCCATGCTGATATAGCTCCATGTATTGATCTTTTTAAATAACTCAACAACTCTTTTGAAATGCAGTTATTCGGTAGGTGCACACAGTATTAACTATCTAGATGTGGAAATAAAATGGGATTTAAATGAAAGGAAGATAGTTGGTGATATTTATTGTAAACCTTCATAGTCTAATAGCCTTTTACATATTTTAAGTAATTACCCAGAACATCATAAGAGGGGCATTGTAAAGAGGCAATCTGTTCGTCTCACTAGATCAGTGTCTGAGGATGTAATTTTTGAACGAGAAGGTAGTAAGCTCACTCAGATGCTTCTATCTCGAGGGTACCCCTTGGATTTAATACAAGATCTATTTCGGGAAGTTCAGTCAAAAAGGGAGAGGGGTAGTTTGGTAACTTTACTTAGAAATGAAAGTGAGGAGAGAAGAAATGTGTCCAAGAGGGTGGAATATGAAAATACAAGTTCTGTTATTACCACATACACTGTAGATTGTTTTAGAATTTTGAAAATTTTGAAAGACAGCTGGAGAATTTTTAAGAGTTTTGAAAGTACACATTGTTTGGTAAATGAAACCCTCCATATTATTTATAAAAAGGGAAGAAGTATCAAATAATACCTTGAATCAGGGGAGCAAAATGTTATTCAATTTACACGGAAGGAACATGGTTGTTTTAAATGTGGTGTTTGCCCTCAATGTAAATATATATATGAAGGTGGGGAGATGTTGATTAATGATTTTTTAGTAAAATGTGTTTTTTCACTGTACTTGTGACTCATTGGGGGTTGTTTATGCTGTGATAGGTCAATCATGTAACTAATTTTATGTGGGAAAACCCAGAGGCATTTTAAAGAACACATTTATGAACATAATCTGGATACTAAACACAAAAGAGAGCATAATACTTTATATAAGCATATTTCAGTTTTCCCCATACATCATTTTCGATTTTTTTGGAATAGATATGGTTAAAAAGACATTATGGGGTCCCTGGGAAGATCTTATTAAATTATGTGAGTTAAGATGAAAATTAAAACTTAACTCTCTCCACTAGGTTTGAATGAGAATTGTTCTATTATCAGTGTGTTAAGACATAGGTCTTATATCATTTGATTATATTTGATGTGATATATGTACATCTTTATAATTATTTTATATATATATATATATATATATATATATACACACACACACACATATATATATATATATATATATATATATATATACACACACACATATATATATATATATATATATATATATATATATATATATATATATATATATATACTTAATTATGTCTAGATTTAAGACTATATATTATGTTTTTTATAATGTTATAATTTGTTAATTGAAATTACATAGTGGTAATGTGTTATTTGAGTTATTTTTGTGTTTTATTGGTTGGCGTATGTCATGTGACTGTTTGAGAGGGTTTTTAAACTGTGGAAATCTGTAATTTGACCCAGATGAAGTCTTGGCTATAAGCAGACAAAAGTGCTTGATCAGTTGTTTGGAATAAAAAGTGGTTCCTTGGACTGACATCGCTGGCGTTGCTTCCTTTCCAGTTTTTGGTATTTGTGTTTTGGTTCTCAGTTTGTGGAGGATGTGTCACAAGTAATTGATGCAAACAGAACTGGTCACCAACTGTGAAGCAGAGAATGTGTTAATTATAAATGCCACATATAAAAAGGCAGAAGCAGGAGGTTGTTGCCAAAAAGGTAATCATTGCACTAATAAACTGTATATTAAAGGAACAAATGTTAATTCTGAGCTTGGTACTGGTGTGGCATGTTATATCTTGATAGAAAATACATTCAGGAATTTGAGTTTCTGAAGCACAGAAGAAGGCTCAAAAGTTACATTACTGAGCTGCTACAGCGGAATCCTTTTTAACCCATACTCCTAAATATTTAATTTTATAATGCCCTCATAAATAATGCTGAGCAAATTCATGTGTGGGTACATAGTTTACAGCTATAGTTTTTTATTTTATCTTCATTAATTTTATATCTTGAAAAGACTTGAAACTGTCTCAGAATGTTCCAAAACACTGAGATGTTATGTTCTGGCTTTATCAGGTGGAAAATAATAATGTCTGCAAATAAAGCTAACTGTTCATGATTATCCATTATTATATCTATATATAATATAATAATTATATTATATATAATTTTATAATATATTATATCATTATACATTATATCCTTGAATTTATGAGTAATTTATTGTCTTTGTTAATGGCTCTAATTAAAACTCAGATAACAAAGGGGAAGGAGAACACCCCTGCCTGGTTCCTCTGTTCAGACACAACTTATCAGAGAGAAACCCTCCCACATTAATTTTTGCCTCTGATCCCTCATATAGCCTCCTGGCAGCTGAGGATATGTGGGAAGAGACTAAAAAGAAAATTCCAAAACTGAGAAACTGGAAGTTCTTGTTCATGGATATGGATTGCAAGGTACAAGCAATGAAAATATATTAGTCGCTTTCATTTTATACACAGGTCAGGCATATTTTTATTAACCAGAGAAGTTGTGGATAGTAATTAATTAAAAGTTGAAGGATTTTATCTGTGAGAAGAAGAGGGCAAGGGTCAAGTGGGATAAGTTGATCCTTCCAATAGAACAAGGTGGTTTAGGATTACCTGATTTGAAGGAAAAGTTTAGAGTTACACAATTAAGTCTCATATACATAACACAAACATAAATCCATAATTCAAAGTGGAAAGGGATGATGATGAAGTGTGTGTGTGTGTGTGTGTGTGTGTGGAGGGGGGGTATTCGAGAAATAAGGAGAGAGCAGGATTTTAGATGCAGATCCTGAAAAAGTGAAAGAGAATAACAGCCATACAGAGTATTATTGTCATAAAGAAACAAAGTATTTTAAGAACTAAGTCATTACAAGAATGGAGAAAGGAGATTTTGCCTATAGGGATGGCTGCAATTAGCGGTACAGAGAATAGGCAAGAGAGGGCTAAAATTTACTGAAGAAAACTGGCAAAAGAATCAGGGTATTGGGAGCAAATAACTTGAGAGGGAAAGCTAATAGAATGGGAAGATACCAAAAATTTATTTGGACTGCAGGTTATAGATTTCCTTCCCCATCAAGTTTTTAGTTAAATCTAGAAAAGAAGCTACTGTTAAAACTGGATAATTATGGCATATAAAATATTGCATAATGACAAAAGGACTCAATCAGAAGATGTTAGAAAATGTCGCAATGAGAGATTGGATAAGCAATTGACAAGGGAAACTATGGGAAGATGTGTATTGCTCCCAGATATGCAACAAAGTCTAGAAGATTTAGGATTTCTGTTTGGAAATGCTTGTATATGTATTTTTATACCCCCAAAAATTTCCAAATAATTTTTCCTCAGGTAGATAGCAAATATTGGAAGTGTGATGAAGAAAAAGGTAACTGAGAACGTATGTTTTGCGAATGTAATAAGTTGGTCAACTTTAAAAAATCCATATAGAGTACGCTGTCGGAAATATTGGGTTAGCAAATGGGTGTAACTAAGGAGATTATTTTTTGAGCTGGGATACAGGACCTGAATTGCTTAGATATAATAAGTTATTTTTAAGTTAAATTCTGGTAGCTGTCAAAAAAATGCAGTTAGAAAATGGAACTCAAAGTCTAAACCAACCATATTTGAATTAGTAAATACTGTACAAGAGATAAAAGAACTTGACGTGGGATATTTACAATAGGGCAAGAGCAAATTACATAGAAAAAGTCGAAATTGTGGGAGCAACACATGCAAAATAATGTTTTGGAAGTGAAGTGGAGTTTAAGGTGTGACACCCCTGCCATGGCCCAGTAATCAAGGAGCCTCAATCCTCAGCACTAACACCAGTGAGGGACGTGCACATTGGGAGGATGTCAAGTACACACACAGTAAAGAACAATTTCCCTTAAGAGCACACAGAGATCACAGTCAATCTGGGGATGGTTTCTCCCTCTCACTCCAGATCCCCAATAAGATTGCCCACTGGCACAGCTATAGGATTAAGATCTCAGCCGAGAGGTCAGGCCAAAACCTCCAGCACCCTCTCTGTCCAACCAGTGCTTTGTGTTTGTGTTCCTGCCGAAATAGCTGACACACACACACACACACACACACACACACACACACACACACACACACACACACACACACACACACACACACACACACACACACACACACACACACACACACACACACACACACACACACACTTTGAGATTTGATTTTATATACAAACACCGGCACTCCTGGAGAAGGCTGGCACAGGTTGTCTAGTTATGCCCCCTTCTGCCCAGACTAAAAGTTAGTACCAGCTGCCACCAACCACTACTTATATGCTACTATAAGGCCCTTCCCAAAGGTTGACCAATTCTACTGCGTAATGTTGCTGATATCCAAATGGTAAGTGTGACCAGACTTTTAAGGCTATTTAAGAGTGGCCAGTACAGTGTCCCCAGATACACATGCAAGTACTCTAAGAGCTTAAATATCTCTAAACAAACCAGCCACAATTAAAAGGTTTATATATATTTAATAATAAATAATAAAAGCACATGACATTTGTATATTATGGAAAACTTACAGATTAGCATATAAAAAGTGTATTTGATTAATTCAGTATTAATAGGTAAAATAGCATATTTATCCAGTGTTGCCCTGGAATGTATGAAAAACTTTTATTAGAAACACTCATCTTCTTTATATGGAGATCAAGATTAAATCCTGTTAAAATGGGTGTATTATACATCAATAAAGAAGGAGAATTAGGTTTGATAAATGCAATAATTTATACTGATTCAATAAATTTGTATAAAGTATAAAAAATTTTAAATGAAAAAAAATGAGAAATTAGTGACAAATATATTTAATTATAAGTATAGCACATTCTGGGGAAAATGAGATAATAAAAGAACAAAAGAATGTTTTGATAATGAAATAGAGAATTGCCAACAAAATAGAAGAATGCGGAAAATAAAGATGGATGAAATAGAAGAAGATAGAAAAATATAGTAACATAATATTATGAAGAAATGTTTTTGTACTAATCCATGGGAAAATATTCCAGAAGTAAGATTAAAGCAATTAAATAAAAAAATGTTGTAGACATAATCTTGAATGTCAAGATTTTCTGTGGAGATAAGGAATAAAGAAATTACCTGTACGTAAAAGTATGCTTTACAAAAAAAAGTGAAAGAATATGTTTGTATTAGGGGAAAGAGAAACAACAGAACCTGCTTACATAAAATGTGAGTGAGTTAAGAACTGTGGAATACATTATGTATAGAATTTTTTTTGAAAATTTCAAGAATAGTGAGGATGTAAATATGGCTATTTTTAATATGAATATTATGAAAACAAAAAAGTAGAAGTAGATTTAGATAAGAAAGTATTTTATTTTGTTTGGGTATTATGGAATAAAAGAATTAATGAAATCATGTTTAATGGAAACTGGATATTGTCTCTAATTTTCAACAGAATTAGACTGTGGTTATGGAAAAATGAGTGGGGTCAATATATATGAATGGCAAGTCTGATGTGTAAAATATGAAAATAAATTAAAATGCTTGTATACATATGCAAATATGTGTATATAAATAAACCCTGGGATTCATGAAGCTTGTGCCAGGTGCAGGCATAGCGTAGGCTGAATAATGCCAAATATGGCCGTCGAGCGATTCAGGTACGATCCAATACCACGTGCACTACTGGCGTACGCCAGAACTGCGCAGCCCTTGGCATAGGTATGCTAATCACCCCATGTGCAGTGTCGCACCATGCAAATGAAGGCATATAGAGATTCATGAAGTGGTGCAGGTGTAGCGTAAGGCCACGGAAATGTAAACCAAAAAACACGGTTTACATTTTCCCAAACAGAACATCTGAGCTATGGAAGCGGACCAGACTCATGTATTACAAAGTTAACATATGCCAATGGCTAAATACACAGCCAATGGCATAAGAAAGGAGGCACAACACCTAAAAAACAACTTTAATGTCATGTCCACAGTAATGCAAAGTACAACCGCAGGGCATGTGTGTGCAAATTGGAACATAAAGAAAATATATAAAAATGTCATAAAATCGCAATGTAATACAAATCAGGTGTACACCATAATACACAATGGTAGGCATGGAACACCACAACCAAGGTGCAAGGGTTGCTAAGGGCCTGCGACAGTGTTCGGCGCAGTAACTATGAATTAGTAGTCAATGCCATGCAAATGAGGCAGATAATACTGAATCGCAAATGTCCCGCCGGATGAAGGTTGAACCATACGGCGCAGCGCTATATCACCGAGGAGTGGCTCAGAGGAGATACATGACATCAGCAGAGGGGTGTGCCACCATAGCAGTAAGCACATTGGAGCAATACAAATCTGGCCTGTCCGTTGCTAAACAAAGCTGCAGGACAGGGATGGGGAGGAAGGTATAGAATCATTTAGTTGAGAGCACACATGGTGCCCAAAAGCGCATGTGTAAGGGGATGATAACGTGCCCGAAACCCTGTAAGCGGATGCACGTGGCGCGAACAATAGCACAAACAGGAAGGTCAGGGGAAGAAAAGAAGGAAATGCTGAAATAGGGTAATTGGCATACTAATGAGCAATCAACACCAATCAACTCACGGCGGCCAATCGACGGCAGCTGTCAAGTCTGCTCGCAGAAACCTGCAAAACAGGATAGGGGAGGCATTGGATTGCAAAGATAGGAGATTTGTCATAGCAGAGCAAAACAAACCGACAGTAGACCAGCAACGCCAGGACTCGGAAAGTACAAATTAAAGCAGGCTGCCGTACGCATGCCAGAAAATAGTAGGTGGAACGTGCAGAAATATAAAGGGAAGGTCAAGAGGTAATCCACGGCAGCCAAATGTAATTCAATACCAAAGGCACCACAATAGTATTTCCGGTAGCAAAACACATAAGATATCCTGTAGCTATGATCATACATACACAACCTATGACATCATCGGTGTTCACAGCACAATAGTATAAAGTGTGAAAGCATCCTACACACACCTGTGAATTCCCAAACACTGCACCATAGGTGTAAACACACGGGGAACTTTTAAAATGTACATGTTGGGAGCTGCCATAGCTATGATTCATCAGCATGTGTTAGAGACTGACGGTGTTGTGGAGGTTGATGCCGACAACCACTGCAGTTCCCGGAGGAGGAGAAGAGTGTTCAGACCAAGGGTAACCTACCAGGGGCTACAAGATCTGGAGATAGTAGAGTGTTACAGGGTGGACAGGGACATCTTACAGCAAATAGTGGAGCTGTGCCGGCCACGCCTGAGAACCAGAAATAACAGAGAGGAACCCATCCCAGTGGACACGAAGGTATGTGTAAGCATGTGAATACTAGCCACAGGTACCTTTCAAAGGCCAACTGGAGATATAATGGGGATCTCACAGGCATCAGCATCCAGGGTACTACACCAGTTCCTGGATGCCATGTTACCACATGCCAATGAGCATATATACTTCCCCCAAACTCAGGAGGAGTTGGCCAGCAATATGCATCACTCCCACCATGTGGCACACTACCTGGAGGTACTGGGTGCAATAGACTGCACGCACATATAAATCAAGTCACCACCCGGTGAGCATGGTAGGCACTACATAAACCACAAGGGATTCCACTCCATCAACTGCCAGGTCATGTGCAATACCCAGGGCATAATCATGGATGTGTGTGCTGGCAGCCCTGGAAGCTACCATGACTCCCATATCTGGCATGCCTCACAGCTGTATCAGGTATTTGTCAGGGGGGACATCCCACATGGCCACCTTGTGGGGGATGCTGGCTATGCACTGGAGCCATGGATGATGACTGCCATCAGAAATGCACACACACCCATGCAAGAATGCCATAATGAGGCACACACACAAACCAGAATCATCATAGAGCGTGTTTTTGGGATGCTGAAATCACGGTTCCTGTGCTTGGACACATCTGGTGGAGCCTTGCAGTACTCTCCAGGCACGTGTGCCCACATCATCATAGTATGTGCCATGCTACATAATATGATCCTGTGGAAACAGCTGCAGCAGGGACAAAATGGTGAAGGCCCTCATAGCCCACCGTATTTGCCAAGGCCATCACAGGCACAGAGGGATTCAGACCATGAACACACTGTGCCAGCCCCAGTAGGCAGATGGAGGCATGCCCAATATGCCTACGCCTTGGCAAAGAGGGAACGTATAGCACATACGCTGACAGTGTAGGCCCCTATGGACTGACACACCTCTCCACCTGCACACACAGTAAAATGGATGGCACACAAGCACGACCACCTGTAAATTGTAATGTATAGGTGGCCCACTGTGTGAATCCTACATAGGCAGCCCACAAACATTGTACTCACAACAGCTATTGGAACACGGAATGTCAACACCTGAACAGTACATGCGCCTATCAGCATATGTTGATGCTGTGTGTATAGGTTCCCAGGTACATCGGTGGGTACATGGCCAATTGTCAGAGGCCATACACCAAACGGGGCAAACAGTGTCCGCTGTCACCACAACATCGAGTAACCAACTGTCGCGTAGAGGAGCAGAGGCAATCGTGGGAGCACATGTGTTTAAGCACTGTTCTGCAGACACTCAGCACGGAGTCCCTGCTGCATTAATGATGGGCTCCACATAATATAATCATCGATGTTGAGTCAAGGCATGGGGTGTACCCATGACAGGTATTCGTCACCCCAGCATGCTCCACCCACAGTCGTTTGAAGGTGTAGCACAGTATCGTGTGTGGCTCACTGTGATATACATACCCAATGCCAGAGCACATACAGTAAACATCACATGGACATACCATTAACTGGACTCATCAATATGTAAACTAACTGAGTTACCCATGTGACTACAGTATGGAGTAACAGCTGTAGTGTACTCCACGTACAAAACGACATAACACGTGTACAAATCCCAGATGGCCATATGTTAAATGCAGTGACCATCGTGCATGTTCCCAGTTCCACATCCTGCAAGGGATGTAACGTAATCCTGAAGGCATGAGTAATGCATGTGGGATGCAGGTCATCAGATCATATGTTTAGCACATGTTACCGGGAATATGCATTGCCCACTGCTGGTAAGCGACGTTTAAATATGACTATATGGATATGCGCAAAACAGGGATAAGCTACTCCAAATATCGCGCAGATCATGGTGAATGATGTCCAGAACAGGTGAAACCAGCATTATTTACCCCTGTACTAATAGCGCCTGCTCTGAAGGGTAAAGCGACCACTGCCAGGTGTAGAACACCAATCATGTATAGACTCACCTAACACTATTGCTAGGCAAGATGTACCTATGGTAGGGTTGCCACCTCTTCAAAGTACTAATGTGGGACATACGTCAGATGTCTGCAGGCCGACACATACACCCGGCCAGTACGGAAAGCAGAACTGCACTGTTTTGCCTAGATAAAAGCTCATTCTTGTAATGTTTACTTACTTATTCTGTTTGTTGGTTCAGATACAGAATAACTGTTTTATGTGATTATTACATAAACTATAGGAAATAAGTATGTTCTAAAATCACAGGACATTTGCCATGTTTACAAATTTTTTGCAGGACACAACTGCCCAAAGGGGTACTGTCCCTCCCAGACTGGGACAGCTGGCAGCCCTAACCTATGGCAGGTGTGTAATGTGACAGGTACAGACACAAACGTGCGGAGTCCAGGAAACAGTATACACCAACAAGTACACAATGAAAGGTGTAGCTTGCCTGTCACTTTCCCCGTCAGATATATATATATATATATATATATATATATATATATATATATATATATATATATATACACATATATACATATATATAATACAGATAGAAAGGGCGATAGAGTGATATATGTTGATATATACGGATTCAGTGATATCTGCAAATATATATAGATAGGTTAACGACATTCATAATACCTTGGAGGTACAAATACTTAGGATACCGCCAACTATGGAATGTGTAACATACCGACATGCATAACCACGAGGCTGAAAGACTGAAAGAGAACAGTACAACCCCGAGTAATAGTATGATGATATGAATGGATAATTCAGTACCGCTGCCGGTGTTGTGGTCCACGTAGGTACTGTGTTCAATTGTGTGTGTGAGTGCCGTAGTCTGTGTATGAGTGTGTTGAGGGTGCCGTGTGCGTCCCCATGTGACTGTAATGTGTGTGTGTGTTCGCATCATGTGTCTGCTAGTGCCAACTCAGAGGTAGATGATTACAGTAGGTGTGGGTATAGCTAGCCGTAGGCATACGGTCACCACCTGTCCCACATTAGGAGGGACAGCCCCTTCCTGGGCAGGTGTGTCCTGACATAAAACATTACAAAGGGCAAATGTCCGAGATCGTAGGACATTAATATGTCCCATACATAATGTAATAGTTGCATTACATAGTTATGCCTGTATGTAAGAAACGTGAATGTTACATGCAATATGATAAGTAGCCAAAGTCCAACAACAATAGGTATGTATTGAGGATAAAAGTATGTGCTATCCTGTGTACTGACCGTGGCTATGTGTTGGCCTGTAAACACCGCTGTGTGTCCCGGAAGTGTCCAACAATGGCCATATGAAAAGGTGTCAACCCATGGTAAAGAGGTTCTGTTACCAACACAGCCACAATGACTGCAAATATCTGGGACAGAAATACACGGGATAGCTGTCATGTAGACATATCCCTTTACATATCACTGCAATTCCGGAGGTATGGAAGTATCAACCTCACCTGCATACTATATAGAAACCAATTAACAATGGCCCAATGTACAATCCCATAACATAAGTCTACTAACTGATAGCTCTTTAATAAGGGATGGAGCCCACACACATATATATGGAATATGTAGAAATGCAAGCCCCACAAACCTGTATATGGTAGTACACCCACCGACATCTCCCACACTAGAAACTATAGCAATACATACTGTAAGAACAGCACAAACATCCAGTCAGTCAATTACAACTGCAGAACCATCGACATACCTTGTGAGAGACACAATTAAAGGTGCCATGCAAAATTGCAGCCATTGTATAATGGAACAAACGGCGATGTTACAGGTTTTGTTTGCAATAGTCCATTAACAGATGTTGGGATGACAGGTACACCTACATGTTCAACCACATACTCTAGCTGTCACACACAATCCATGGGGGACATGAATCCAAAGTATACTTGTCTCTATGCATAGCAGTTGCAATTGCACATAACAAAACGCAATACAGGCCATCTCCCCGAAGGTAGGGCAAATGGCCAACGCCCAAGTGGAGAAGTCAATTATACCCCACTGTTGCCGCGTAATTGGTGAATGTAGTAGTTGCAAAGCTGATATGCAAGTAATTAGTCACTCAGACTCACCAATAGGTGGCAGGAAACCACATGTTACAGGTATCAACGTATATAAGGAAGACTTGCCAGACATTCAAACCGTATGCTCATACAAAATACCCGTGTAAGCAGTGTGAGAGAGATAGAGACGAAAGTACGTAACGATAACAAGGTATGTAGAACACTCGGTATGTAAGTATATGTATAGCATGTTTTGTATTAATTATTTACTGTATGTATAGCTCGTTTTGCATTAATTAAAAGTGTCCGCAATGCATAATGTGGGAAAAGGTATTTATGTAGTGATGTCTTGCTGAGCATACTTAAGCTTGTAGAAACTGTGTATCCAGTTGTGGGCCACAAGGTACACATCACAGACACCACAAAGGATGCTACATGAGGGCTTAAACAGAACAATTACATACAACCTGCCGTCAGTGGTAGGGTATGTCCAACAAGTACATGCCATAGCCGGGGATAGTATATGTTGATATACTGTCACAGTAGGCATGTGTATGGGCATATAACGACAATGACATGTCTAAGGTGGTCCCGCTGTGCAAGTATGCTTTGCATTATGGGATACTATGTAAAATATGTGTAATGTATAGTATTGTAGGTAGATATGTCAGATATTCTACACAGCATAACAGGCATATCATGCATACCACATTTATCATCTATTGGCATGTACAATAACATGATACATATGGCTTGTAGGCATGGGACATTGTAATAGCATGATAGCTAATCTAAATGGAAGGGCTACCAAGTAACCATGCACAAAGGACATGTAATAGCTTCACAGGTTCATAGTGGGGTACTATGCAGTCTGGCAAGTCTATGTGTAAGCACAACCACAGTGTTCACACCAGTGGCATCTCTCTAGGGTAGTGTCCTGTGATCAGCAGAGCCATGTGTTACCTGCACCTCTGCACAGTACAGCCACTGCAGTGATCTCTGGCATACATGTGTGTCCCAAACACCAAGAGAGGTATCACATGAACAGTGCTACTGAGTGTCCCTGCGTGATGTACATAGGAGTCATGTTACAAAGCATGGTGAGTGTCCGGTTTGGGAATGTAACCCTCAAGCACATCCCACTCATTGTTGAGTGTGTGAACATATCCATGAGCATGTTGCTCACAGTGGCATCTGCGTATGTCGCGTATGTGGAGTATATCCATTAATATTGTTGTGGACATGGGCCCTGTCTGTTCAGCAGAGGTCACCCCTGAGTATGTAGTATGCAAATGTGTACAGACGTGGTGTCCATAGTTCAGCCGCATACCTTAGCTGTCAAAGCTCAATAAACATCATGGCGTGTTAATGTTGTGGTATGTAAAGCTGTAGCTGTTGTGTAAGGTACACCCTAAATGGGGTGGTGTACCCTTGAATGTGTGTAGAAGTCTTGAGTTCAGAGGTACAATGGGTGCCTATGTAGCAGTGACACACCCAGTACAGATAAGTGTGGCCATATAGAAGGATATCCACGCCACAGTGGCAATACGGTAATCACAGGAGTGGGTGTGACATACGTGTGTACTACAAACATGTACAATGTGACATGTATGTAGGGGACTTCCACCTATGTGATAGTGGGTGAATGGTGTAATGCAAAGGTGATGTCCATGGACCTTGTGT
>NC_056742.1:84107456-84122456 GCF_019279795.1 Protopterus annectens
ATATATATATATATATATATATATATATATATATATATATATATATATATATATATATAATGTATATTGTATATAGATATGTATGTTAGGATTATCACTCTTGACTCTGCTGCATTGTCTGTACATGAGCACCATGGATGTATGTACATCTGCTATGGCTCTGTGATAGTGCACATACTGTGTGCTGTAGTGATCGTGGGTTATACATGTGTAGAGACCGGTTATTGTGTTGCTGGGTATTACACGGGCATTGGAAACAATGTTAGTGCAGCACCTTTGACTGGTCGTATGCAGATCTCGGCAACAGTCAGCAGTGGTTATTACACTGGAGTGTGAGTATGGCTCATATCCGTCTGTAGTAACTGTCAATTCTATGCACCTCAGGTTAACATTACAGATGCACGTTTATCCACAGGTTGTGGTAAAGATCCCAGGACTGTATGTGTAGACATTGACAGGTGCAGGACTGAGTTGTGTTGGATGCATGGAGGGGTGTCCATGGCCAGTAATGGGGATCTCTACAGCCTGGCAGGTACGGTCTGTGACTGTCCCACAACCTCCTGTATATGGCTGATACATGCTGTACCTGTGTATATGCAGACACACACACTTACCACAAACAGCTATGGCTATCACATACACACACCCATTGCACCACCATTGGGCCATGCAATAACCATTGTCCCTCACACACACACACCTACGTGTACATTGGATGGCTCTATGACAGCTCTGGGCATGTTAACACCACACCCTGTGCATATGATGTCACCTGTGCCACCACCTGTGATGTGTAACATTGATGCAGGATCTGACTAACCTGGTGCTGCTGCACACGGTGGCTTTTTTCCACTGTATTGATGTTAGCATGCTGTTAACACACAGTGTGTTACTTCCAGGTGTACTTCAGCAGGCATGATGCATTGCAGCTATGACCATCACTGAAGCATAGTTTACAGCACTGTTACTTCTGATGATGTAGTCTCCATCCATGTGCCATTTCACTGATGTGTGTAGTATTGGCAGCATGTGTGTCTGTGTGTGCAGTACGTGTGTGATGTGTGTAGTACACATGTATACATGCTTACAAATGTGTACACGACATTACACGGGCTTCACCATTCATACACTAGCTTACTCGTTCTTCCACATGCGCACACAGGCTAACACACGCGCACACATACTTACTCGGGCTTACTGGCGCGCATGGGCACAGACACACTGTGGACAGGTTTGCAGGTCACATCGGTGGTATCCATGGCGTACGCCATCAGTCTCCTGACGTTCCCTAGGATAGCTCATGACACGTCTCTTCCACTGAGTACTGACAGCACACATGTGACACTGCTCCGGTGAGGTTACAGTGTTTTGTACATACACACTCATGTTGTCACCTATATTCTACTCTAATAGTCCCCTTAACCTACACTACATGGTAGAGGCTTGGCCCATATGGCATGACATGTTGTGATTCACTATCCTCAGCCTCACTTGCCTCACACTGCTTACAAATGCTTCATTACATCTCTGACAGAGCGCTTCCACACAAAAGTACCAGTACGTAGTAGCCATGTTGTCTCCACCTTGACATTCATCTGCATGGCGCACTAACATCTAACTAAACCTACATTTTGTATGTATATTATCCATATGTCTTGTTTTGAAGCGCAGCGCGTTCTCGTGGCACTGCGCTACGCTTCCACACCAGGGATCGGGGGAGGACAACTACTGGTTCATTGATATCCAATGGACAAAGCCGCCACTGGCCTTGGACTTGGACATTGGCATGCTTCTTCGACTGTATTCATACTGTATTTGCAGCTGTCATTGCTCCGTTTAGCAACATACAAAACGTTAGTCGCATAACATCCGGGTACATTTCTGCACATAACTCTGCTCTTGCACGGACAGCTTACTGTTTCATGTATCGCATAATTATGTAGGGTTACCACCTGTCCCACTTTGCGAGGGACAGTCCCTCTTTGGGCAGTTGTGTCCTGCAAAAAATGTGAAAAAATGGCAAATGTCCTGAGATTTTAGGACAAAATTATTTTCTATATTTTATGTCATAGTTGCATAAAACAGTTATTCTGTATCTGAAACACCTAAATGTTATAAGAAACAGAATAAGGAACTAAAATGCTACAAGAATAGACTTTTATTCAGGCAAAAAACTGAAGTTCTGTCCTTTGTACTGGCTGTGGGTATGTTTTGCCCTGCAAAATCTGATGTTTGTAGCACAAATGTCCCACTTTGGGCATTTGGAAAGGTGGCAACCCTATCATTACATCATTTGCATAGCTTACACATACAAATGGGGTATGTTGCAAATCCCAACATTGTCTGTGCAATATTCGTGTTACGGGCGGTCTTGCACGCCCCTGCAGGTGTTTGCTGAATAGCCTGGCAGTCATATTTCCTTGCTGTACTCTCACTCAATCCATACACGCCGGAGGCTTCAAGTATCATGGCCTAGGCTTTGCTGTGTGCTATGTCTATTTGTGGTGTATGCATGGCTGTGGGTATGTCCCACTGTCATCACTGGTAAAGGTGACACCCTATAGGTACTTCCTGTAGACTGCTGTGTCATTTGACATGTCAGCACATACCTGCGATGAACATCCTACTGCAGCGCTTTTCATATCTTCTGAGATATCTTGCAGTCGATAATGCTGTTTCCTCAGACATGTATCTGTTTCAGATCATACCTATCAACCTCCTAGTGCAAAACATCTGTACAAAGCCTAACATGATGGGGGGACAGATATGGGGCAGATTCTACATATTGCTCTTACAAACGTAGATAGTTGACAGTATTATAGGTTTTGCATTAGTATGACCTTTCTGAGGGATTTGGGGTCTTAAACTCATATGTTTATCATTATTTAATAATGTCAGTTCTCAGGTATTTGGCAGACAGGTACAGATTGTGAGAGGAACACACCACACATATGAGGCATACATCTGCACATTCGTACAGTTGCGAGGTATGTTTCTGATACTGGACATCAGTTTCCTTACGCCAATACACACAATACATGGCGCCATCACAGGCCAGTTACCATTACATTCCAATTGCAGGACACACCCACCCACTGGGTTATATTCCTCACACAGGCCAACAGGTGCTTATCCACACTAATTATTCCATCATGTACCTTATGTGTACGCCGGTATTTGCACTTTCCGTCAGTGGCAGAGCTCACGTACGAGTATGGGGGACTGGACACTGTATCGGTGACACTGCATGACACCCTGAGGGACACATGTCATTTGAGTCTATTAACCTTGCACATTGACTTTCACAGGCCATACATTGTAATTCACATTTGTGGACAAACATGCTTATGACTTGTACATGTTTTGTCATTTGTCCTGACGTCTTTCTTCTCACCTGTCCACCTAGTATCACTAGTTCTGTACATTTCATTAGGACGGGTTACCTTCATACCTCTCACCTGTACACATTATGGGTATACGCCCTGGGGTTTGACCTATGATTCTGTTACATTTGTCATGATAATGTGCCTTTCTGGTAGATTGCTGGCAAGCTATGATGGACTGTGCGGTTAGGTAATCATGACTGACATTTCTATTTCATGATTACTAACTCTCATAACATTCATATTCCTGACTACGCAATTATTCTATCAACGGTCTGACTTTGTCTGAGGTATATTTAATATAGTCCATATTTGTCTGTCGTGTACTATGCCTTAGTCCCCCTGTCTTATTCTGACATTCTGGCAGGTATTGTTACCATCTTGGTCGTACGTGTGTCCATCCATGATAATTGTCTACATGACACTGATATAGGTCCCTACGTCTTCCCCCAATGGTTTACACAATATCCAGTAGATGGGTTGTACCTTTTTGGAGAATGTAGGTGTGTGCTATACCCACATAGGTATTTTGATCACTCCCATGGGGCGTACCTAATAGATCTGTGCCAACCAACACCTTGGCCCAATTCTGCATGCCCATGATTCCCATACCTGACACACCTCCACGGTACCCATTAAACATGTTTAATGTGAGTGATAATAAAGTGTGAGGACACTTCTGAGCACTCCCCACTCTGCGGATATCAGCTTGTACATCATACATTCAATCGACCCATGTGTTATTACCCTTGCACCTGCTACTGTTGCATGTACACCTATATCGTAGTTGCAGGTTGACTTCTTTTGCATCAATGACAGTTGGCACTTTGTACAGGATCAATTTCTGGGGCCCTGCAAAGGACACCTATATTCATGTTTAATGTGTAGAACTTGCAGGCCCTGTCAAACTGGTACTTTCCGGGCAATGGTTTGGAAACCATCGGTGTATTCTCCTTTCATGCATGTCTGTCTATCTATCCATATTAGCTATACCGTGACCTATTTATATACATGTGTTATATGTACAGGGACATATGTTTGTTGTGTATATATCTATTCATGTATCGTGTGTGTATAGATTTATATATGTACATATATACATATGTCTGTACATTCCTCATCTCATAATTTGCTTTGGATTATGTCTGTGGATATATGTGTATATATATCTCCATATCATACCTTTCAACTGTACAGATTTCTGCTGCATGTACAGCTGTTTGCCTCTTATCTTTGGTCCATTTTTCATAACCTTGTGTCTATATGGCAAGTTAGTGGCATATCATTAAAGACTGACGTTGGTAAATAATGACAAACATTTCAGGTTACGACTTCATACCCTTCAGAGAATCCATGCTAGTGACACACCTGTTATTCTATCCACTTTCTATGTTTGCTAGGGCAATATCTGGGGATTGTCCCTATTTGTACCAGTTGTTGTCATGGCTTTGTCTGGTTTCGTTCTTTACGAGTTTAACAGGTATGAGCCATGTACATAGAACATGGGGAAAACACCATTGATTTTCTATTCTGTGAGCGGATTACACACGCGCAGGCACACTTGCATATCCTTATTGTGGGTTACATGTGTTTCATAGATAATTGTGCTTCTGTGAACTTTCATAATTCTGACCGTAACAGTTACATATCTGTATTCCAGTTTACGGACTACTGCGAAACACACGTTCATCTTTACATATTTAAATGTGTGTACTGCATGAACGCTTTCATTACACTTTCAGGTTATATGTGCAGTGGTCGTAGGTCAACCGGGAATTCATTCACGTTGGCCGGATACCAGAACCACTATTCTATTGGTGTTCTCCCTCATTGATATGCATACCCATAGTACTTAGCTACATCAACATATGCGTCACCACTTCACCTACGACACAGGCATCCATTCTCCTGCTGGGAAAAAGGCGGTACTACATATTACACATTCCCTATTGTCTACTGCTGTGGACTCCGGCTACATTGTTAATCATTCCGAGGATATGCAGAACACCAAGGCATATAGTCCAGCCACATACAGGTCTTTGATTGTCAGGGTGTTCATGTAATGATCTGGGTTTAGGCTTGTCCACCTGGTGAATGGAACTTCCCTGGCCAAGGTCAAATGTCAGACGAAGCATATGGACAGGGATTATCTCCCTATTTGAAGTTTTACCTGTGTATATAAACACAGGTGTTTGGGCACGTGTCAGCAGCTTATTCTGTTGGCATTACATATTATGGGTGGGGTTGTTATAGTCCATACTCCACGATGAGGGGTGTTCCCATTCACATTTGACTATTACCTGTATACAGTCATATGGGGATTATTATTTTTGGACATGAAGTGACTACAGGTTTGCAGTTGTACATTACACAAGTGTGAAGGGCTGTTCCTGTAAATATGTACAGAACATACCTCTCAACCTCTTAGAGCACCGAACCTGCACAAAACCTACATGATGGGGGGACAATTAGGGACACATTTTAACGATTGCTCTTACAAGCTTAGAACGTTGATAGAATGCTAGGTTTTGCATTAGCATGACTGTTGTGCAGGTTGTGGAGTCTTATACTCAGGATATTTCTCATTATTTAGTGATGTCAATCCCCAGCTATTTACCACACTGGTGCAGATTGTCGGAGGCACACACCGACACTATGGGGCGAACCTGTGGTAGGGTTGCCACCTTTTCGACTGCCCAAAGTGGGACATGTTCTGTAGAGATGTCAGATTTTCCAGGACAAAACATACCTACAGCCATGCATAGTACTGAACTTTAACCTTTTTTGTACATATAATAGCTTATTCTAGTAACATTTGAATTGCTTATGCTACTTCACATAACATATTGAGGATTCATATATAAAATAACCGTTTTATGTGACTATTAAAGTAAATTAGGAAATAAACTCTCAGGACATTTGCAATGTGTTGATTTTTTTCACAGGACACAACTGCCTACAGAGGGATTGTTACTCGCAAAGTGGGACAGGTGGTGACCCTAGTCATTCTGTGAATATCCGGACAGTTGAGTGATATGGCACAGACCTCTGTAATACGCTGTTGTGTTCTGGCACAGCAGTAGCTCAGCATTAAAGACTGCAGTCGGAACGTGCTGACAGACAGTTGGGTTTCAGACTTCATACTCCAGACATTAATGCCAATGTGCAAACTGTTATTCTATCAAATTCTATGTTTCTAAGAGATATGTTTACAGAGTGTCCCTGATTTTGGACCTTTGTCTCACTTATATTTATGGCTCTGTCCAGATATCTTGCTCACACAGGTTGACAGGTATGGTCAGTCACGACTGCACACAGTCAGTGTCCCTCACACTTGAGCAGGGTTGACCTGTTTACGTAGTGTCTTCCTTGCCCTCATGCCATTTTACACTTTGCAAATGTGTGCATTATATTCTCCCTCCTATTCATGTCTGGACATGTGCGTCACAGGAAGGTATTTTATCCTGGGTGGTAGGTTATGCATGCCCACTTAGGGCTGGACAGTGTCATGGACCTCCACTGCACGTTCTGACTTGTCTCCAGGTATCTACTGGATTGGACATCATGTCATCATGCCCATTCTACTATTTACACAAGTTGGTCATCCTGTGAGGGATATCCCAAAAATTGATCAAGATGAAAACAAGTTAGATAAAGAAGATTTTTGTGGCTGCACGAAAACATGCAGGGGGTTTTATCTGCAGGGATACATGGTTTGCAATCCTGACACTGCCTAGGGTGACAATACCTACTACATATGCGTAGTGGTCACTGTGTGTAGCTGTTTCTGCAACAAACCAGTGGACCAAGTACGGCTGGATTTGGTGGACATTCTGGTATGGTGGCAGGTTGTGTGTTGTGGAGGGTATCCAGGTGTGTTGCGTTTGTTATGGCCAGTTCCATCAGGACCCATCTGTGGGTATGTGATGGTGCCGTATCTATACATTTGTCTCGCATATTTCCATATTCATATGTTTGTGAGATTGTGTTCTACACTATGGCCTGTCTGCTTGTCTTGCAGCTGTTTATACATGAGGTTGTGTTTCTTTCCACTTCACCCGCTGCCCCCTCATACACCTCCGGTTCACCTTTTCTGCATACGACACAAGTATCGCCTTTGAGAAATTTACCATTAAACACACACCCCTCACACGCAAATTACTCACACTCCATAGAGCACTACTTTGGTTGTTGGCCCATGACACGGCCAGAGTTACACATTGACTACCCTACATGTGTCGGGTACCTTTATGGTTGTGTGGACTACCCTGCCATGTTTGCTTTCCATATGCTGTACCTCACGCACATAGGTACACGCCCTTACTTCACTTTCATTACTTGATTGGTGTATCCAGGCACTACCCGTTCGACTGTGTCACATACACGTTCGGATTATACAGCTGACTTCCGGATTTTGCCAGCCTTTTCTACTCATTGGTAGGATGGCACCTTTTCCTATGTCCAAGCTATTCCTTACACATGTCCGACCGTTGTGGACATTGCCTCCCCACAGTCAACGGTTGTGTTTCCACCTTTTCAATTGGCCACAGTGTGACATAGGGTTACCACCTGTCCCACTTTGCGAGGGACAGTCCCTCTTAGGGCAGTTGTGTCCTGACATGTAATTGTCAACATGGCAAATGTCCTGAGATTTTAGGACAAACATATTTCTTATATTTTATGTGATAGTTGCATTAAACAGTTAATTCTGTATCTGAAATACCTGACTGTTATGAGAAACAGAATAAGCAACTAAAATGCTACAGGAATACGCTTTTCTGTAGGCAAAACAGTTATGTTCAGTCCTTTGTATTGGCCGTGAGTATGTGTCGGCCAGTACAGTCTGATGTCTGTACCAAAAATGTCCCACTTTGGCCATTTGTAAGGGTGGCAACCCTACTGTGACAGTTGTGGTGAACACAGCATATTTTACAGGCTGACACATACCCAAGGTCAGTTCGGCAGATAGAACTTACAATTCTTGCCTATATCTAAGCTTATTCTTGTAGCATTTTGGTATCTTATTCTGTTTGTTATGACATTTATGTATTGCACGTCCAGTGAAATATGTTTAATGCAACTATTGCATGATGTCTATGGATGAATTATGTCCTATATTCTCTGGATATTTGCCAGTTTTACATGTTTGTGTCAGGACACATCTGCCCACAGAGGAACTGTCGCTCGCAAAGTGGGACAGGTGGTAATCTTGGTCGGCACGGATCATACTGTTCCTTTCGGCCTACATGTGTCCATGTTGTTATGGCTCGTTTATATGCTCCTTCTGTTTTGTTTACATGCGTATGCTATTTCCTATCACATTTGGTATGTGAAATACGGACATACCTTTTGTATGTGACTATTACATGGCTTGTGGCATATGATTCAGACATACGGTCACTACCTATATCTACATTTCTCCTCGTGTATTTTGTTATGGACACATCTGCACAGCTATGTTCCCTCCCTCAAATTATGGGTTGGATGTTGACCCTCTCTGTTGGACTGGACGTACCTACTGGTGGCGCGCTAACATCTGATACGTTTCACTTCCACATGGTATAGCTATCAACACTACGTTGGACTACAGGCACACGGTTTTCCTGTCATTTGTTCATGGGTAGGGACCCATTATTCCCTACCGTGCATTTGTGTTTGACTCTTCATTTTCTGTTTGCAGGGACTCTGCTTTGCATACGTTTCAGTCTCCATGGACACTGATAGGTACGATTACTATTGCTGGCGGAATATAATATTCAGCAGTTTAGGTTGCTCCTCGAAAGCCGACATTGACACACCTCCCTACGCAACTTCGATATGCCCCTTGCACTCGCGCATGTTTCCTATGCACGTGGCTGTGGCAGCTGTGCAGCTTCATTAATATGCATATGGCGCGTCTACTCCACATCTACGCCGCACGGCCGGCGCAAGCCTTATGCCGGACTTGCGCCGAGCTTCATGAAGCCGGGGGAAAGCATTCCTACTCTTTTTGATAGTTCAGACATATACTAAGTATTACTACTCAGTATTATCTGGAGTCCCTTGGTCAAGTAGAAAGAACTATCAGAAAAAATGATAAGTAATAAAAATAATAATAATCATAAAAAATAACTTGTGTTACTGCTAGTGCAAAGCAAGACTGTAAACTAAAGGTTTGCTTGAGTACAGAAGCTATTTGTCTCCTTCACATAAATTAACAGAGAGAAAATGCAAGACTAAATTGCTTGCGTCATTATGTGAAGGACGCGTTTTGGACAGCTGCGGCAAAACAAAATGCTGTGACAAAACTTTAAAAATGTTGTCATCAGTTCATTCTGAGAATACAGTGAAAGTACAAAGTAAAAACAGTTGAACATCAAAATGCAATACCAGTAAAATAATCTGCATCTCCAGGGTATTAAGAGGTCATCTGCTTAGATGTAGCAGATGGCATTTATACAAAACAATACTTAATTTGTTTCATAATAAAGAAACTTCAAGTAGACTATCAAGCTTGACAGAGAAATTCCAAAAGATGACACGTATCAAAAAAGACAGATTGATCCCAATTTGCAGGATTATACTGAATGTGACATTTATTAGAATGTCCCTATTAAAACTCTTCTGATCGTGACACTACAGTACCTGCTAAGATGGTTCACCTGGATCTACCAGGAATGATGTTAAAACAATCAGATGTAAAACACCAATTTAAACTCCAGACGATGGCATGACTTTAACTCATACTATGAAGCAAGGACTTCAGTCCCTAGAGGTGCATAGTAAAATATGCAAATTCATATAAATGCTGCATTTTCTTTTCAAAAGTCTTTCCCATGTGATATGCATGAGTCTATATCACTTCAGCAAAAAACTATTCTTTGAGCATTATTTTTGTTGAACTCTATTTGTTGAAGCCTCAATCCATCGAACATTAATTTAAGCAAATTTTTTCCAAGGGGAAAAAATGGTTGGCCAACCTAACAAGCATCATAAAATTCACAAAATTTAAACCCCATCCAGGTGGGAGGCTGTGCGCTCCCTAACTAACCACACCAACTCTGAGATCGCACTACAGTGGGTAGAAAGGCAATTTCCCAATGACAGCCAAGTGTTTTTTCCATAGGAAAAAATTCCTTTAAACAAATGTTCGAAAGATCAAGGCTTTGACAAATAAAGTTCGACAAAAAAGGTGTTCGACAAATAGGTTTTTCATTGAAATGAAATAGACCCCATACATAGCATAGTTTAATTTAGTAAATCTTAATTTATATTGTAAAGTGTGAGATCAAAGCTAATGAGGAGGTTAGTAATGCAAATGTATCTAGCTATCATTATTTCTTTAAGTAGATAATATCTCTAAGGCTAAGTGCATTGTTTGCATGTGGTTTTCTAATTTCTGCAGTTGCTTGATTATATCAGTATATGCTGACTGTTAAGATGTATCCACATGGCTCTCCTGTGTGTCTGTTTTATTCTAACACCTGTATAGTTGTAAGAGCAGGACAGAAAATAATCCAAAGTACAGCATTCACCAAATGACATTTTACAAGTCAGTGCCTAACATAAAATTAACAAGAAACAGATTATGCAAATATTCAGCAGTTTAACAAACAGTTTTACCCAAATGTTGATTTTTTTTAATGCACAAAGTATGTCTTAATCTCCTTAGTGCAACCCTAAGCCTTCCACACATAAAGACAATTTTAAGTATTTCTCCCTCTATTTTCCATTAGTTTGTAATCTCTCTGTGTGCCATTTTGGCTTCCTGTGAAATCTCATGTTATTTCCTTCTAGTGTCAGTCTCATAATTTGCTACCTCACTAAGTCAATCTTAATATCAGTGAACAAAGGAGGGGAAGCTATAGCATTAACAGAAATAATACAGTCACTGCTTCCAAATTCAGATAGGATGAGCAGATGCAAAATGCATGGGAACACTGCTAAATGTGAATTATCACTCACATATGATGCTTAAAAGCACTCATCTTCAAAGAAAGATTGCAGCTTTATGCCTTAAAGAAAGGATTATGGCATAACAAGAAACCAATAAAGTGTAATGTCTGGGATAGGATGGGTTCAGGTTAGTGAGGCCAAATCTAAATTAGTCAAATTGATCTTTTTAACTGTTTTTCAAGTGGATGACTGTAGTCCCATCTGGGGATGGCCACGGTGATACAGCAGTTAGCATTGTTGCCTCACAGCAAGAGGTTCTCTGGTTTGATTTTTGGTTGGGGTACCTTCTATGTGGAGTCTGCACCTCCATGTGCTCCAGTTTCCTCCCAGTTTCAAAAGACACACAGTAGGCGGACTGTTCACTCTGAACTGGCCATAGGTCAGAGTCTGTGCCTGAGTGAGTGTTAAGAATGAACTACCACTGCAGGGGTAGCCACCTGGTGGAGTAAACCTTGGTTCGATATGATTGTCACTGCTGAAATAAAACCCTGATGTCGTGTTCAAAATGGGAAAAAGGGGTTGAGGATGGATGGATGGATGGATGGATGGATGGATGGATGGATGGATGGACTATAGTCCCACCTGGGAATGAAGCATGGCTGCAACTGAATGAAACTTTATTTGACACCTTCTCCTAAAACAGAGGTTTAACAAAAGAAAGTTCATTTGTATGCTCTTTCCAGGGGCTGTGAATACTTTGTTTTATGCAAAATACCAAAATCATGCTTTCAGCTGACACTGCATGATAGTAGGCAAATCAGATTAAATGTGCAGGATCCAAAGTCACCTAGAGACAGCAGAAACTCAAGTATTGTCACTTAATTAAGACAATTGTGACCTTGCTGTGTCATAATTAGGACCCAGACTGTACTGTGGGAAGAAAAAGTACTGCCTGTAAAACAGTTGCCAGTGTGACAAAAATATGAGAAAAATTCTAACCACTTAGATTGATGAAGGGGTGAAAGCTCAAGGATGCCGTCTGGGAAAAGAAAGAAATGCATTTAAGTTACTTATGGGGACCTTTGGAGACGGATTCAGAGTAAATATACATATCTTGATACAACTGTGACAAAGCAAAATCATTGAAACCACTTTCATTGTTGGTGGAGTTCCCATGTTTCCCACTGGCATGTGACATGGAATTTAGTATATACGAGTTTTGGGGTTGTGGAGATTACCCTACATGTGGGGTGCAGGTGGATTTACCCATTGCAAAACATACTTCCTCATAAATTCAGTAGAAGCTTTTTTTAATGTGTTAACTTCACATGAATGGTACTTTATGAAATTAACTAAGTGAGAGTATATAAATCTGCATATATTTCACTAACTTTGCATTATTAGGAGGAACAAGACATTAATTTCTTGCTTGCTTTGGTCTCTTTGTTGTCATTCTATAGCACTCTTCAGACATAAATGTATAACCCTTCTGTGACAAATGGAAATACTTCCAGCCCAGCTAGCTAGAATTTTGTAAATAATTATATGTAATTTGTGAATATTAATATGATTTATATAGAAGTGTGGCAGAAGGAGATATTGCCAGCCCAGCTATTTGGAATCTTGCAAATGGTTATGTGTCATCTGTGAATAACAACATAATTCATATGCTTGTGTTGCAGATGTATTACAGCTGTATATCATATTGTACAGACCTGTGTGCTGAAGAGATATTTTGTAGAATACTGAGCAGAAATATATATACACTATCGTAACGGTTTAGATGTGTATATTTTAACAGGGGAGACTGAAACACAGGAGAGTAACTTGTAAAACTTAAGAAGAATAGTTGAAATTAAGTTACTTTATGGCTGGGCTATAAACAAAAGAGATGTTATCTTTCAGTTTCAGTGCAACAGGAGATATAATGTCTAGAACTAGAAGTTTTTTGCATTGTCTTTAAATGTGGAGGAATGTAAATTATTTTTATGACTTCCACCATTTGCCAAAAAGATCTGAGTTCTGTGTATTTTCAAAGGTAGATGCTAAGTGATACCAGCTGCAGTGGGTGTTTTCACCTGGGACAGTCAGATGACAAGAAATGATATCATGCTGCAAGCTACCACAACAGTAATATTTGAAATATTAATTTAAGAACTCTCTGAGAGAGAGACTGAGCATTTTGTATTTTGTCTTTGACCTGACAAGCGCATCCACTCACCACATCTGACTGCTTGTTTCTTTGTAAGCAAGTTAACTAGGGTAGAGTAATTTTTCTTAGATACAGTCAGGAATATAGTGAATTATAGCTTAGATGTTTTCTTTAATTATTGAGACTGTCCTGCAGTGCTGTTTTAAATATTTCCTGTGATTTTGAACTCTGATGTAACTGTGATTATTTACTGAGTATTTTATTGTTCTTTTATTATTTGTTATTAAATATATTTAAACGTTTCATTGTGGCTGATATTTGTGAGACATATTTAAGTTCTGAGAGTATGTGCATATTTATTTGGTGACACTGTGGGCCACTCCTAATAGCCTTGCTCTTGGTCAAACTACCATTTGGATTAATAGTAACATTGCACAGTAAGATTGGACACCCATTGTTAAGGGCCTTAAAGCAGCTGATAAAGAGTTGGCTGGTGGAAATAATAACTACCTTATAGTCTGGGCAAAAGGGGTCATAGCTAGTAAACCTGTGCCAGCCTTTCCCAGGAGGTGTGTATGCATTTGTATATAAATCAAATCTCAAAGAGTGTGTGTGTCAGCTACTTGGGTAGAGACATGAAGCAGTGGTTGGACAGAGAGCATGTTGGAGTTCTTGGCTTGGCCAATCAGCTGAGATCTCAAGTTTATAGCTGTGCAAGTCTTATTGGAGATCTGGAGAAAGAGGGAGAAACCAGCCACAGACTGTTGATTCTGTGTGCTCTTAAGAAATTGCACTTTACTGTGTGTGTACTTGTCATCCTCCCAATGTACATCCCCCACTGGTACTAGTGGTGAGAATTGAGACTCCTTGATTACTGGGCAAGAGGTGGGCATCATACCTTCAAAGAAGGGAAACTGCAGAATTACACCTTAGAGAAAGGATCATGGCATAACAAGAAACCAATGAATTGTAATGTCCAAGATAGAATGCATTCAGATTACTTAGGCCAAATCTAAATTAGTGAAACTTGCAGATAAAATGTGCAATGCATTGCAGACGTGAGGCATGTTGTGGTGGATTTGCTTTGAAAATGGTTGTCTGATGGGAGAACACAGAAGTGATATGTGATAAACTGTAGGAAAAATGTATGATTGGTGTATGATTGGTGTTCTGCCACAGTAATAAAACTTGGGGCCATTCTTGATTAATATCATAATCAGTGACTTATAGAATAAGCCAAAGAGAAGGCAAGTGTTCTGTAGGTGATGCTGAAGTTATTACTGAAGAAGACACCCCAGGAAGGAGTCAAAAGTAAGAACAACATACCTGACTCTGTAGAATTCATGGGCTGAAATTCAGTTTACAAAATACATGTAGATAGAATCATACAGTTATTTTGCAAGAACCTATGGAAGAAGAGAATGTGTCATTGTATCCAGATATGGAAAGGTAACCATCTTGTGTTTCAGGACTGTTGAAGGGATTAGGATAAGAGAGTTTAAAGCAAAATATGCTGACCAAACAAAAAAGAGCAGCACTTGCCAGTTGTGACTGTTACCATTAATACTTCACTTGAAATATTGTGTACAG
>NC_056742.1:84127456-84177456 GCF_019279795.1 Protopterus annectens
GAGAGACAGAAAGTAGAAGACAGGGAGAAAGTCTTAAGTTTTACTAACCCTTACATTGTTTTATAAAATGTATGAATTCCCAGACTGAAAATAACATTTTTTTCATACTTTTGAGTTCACAGTCCTGGTTGGCTGAAACAGCTTGCTTGGCTGTGAACTTGCTTAGTGTCAACCTGATTGACTCCAGACCCCACAGACACTCTATTCTGCAGTCAGCCAACAACAACAGCAGGACAATAAATTACCAAATTTAGGAAACAGAGCCAGCTGCCAGCACTTCATGTTCAAACTGCTCTAGAGAACTGCTTTGTTATGGAGTGCCTTTATGTTTCATTACATTTCTTCTGCAGCCATTTTTCTTTTCCTTCTCTGAACATGCAGTTAGCTGGCTAAGATGAAAACTAGCCTTGCACGTGTGTGCTAATTTGAAACTGTTAACTTCTAAAACTAGGAATGTCTTGTCAATTTGCATTGTAAGTGAGCCATGCATGATAAACTGCTGGGATTCTCACGTATTCTGTTCTTGACCACATAGCATTTTATGAACTACAGGCTGGTACAAAGGTCAGACCTACGTATGTATATACTGTACTGCAAAATCATGTTATGTAATATGCAGGAATGCAGAATTTAATAAAGATGGTGAAGTCATGTTGATGTTTGTGTCTTGCATACTATAGAGACTAGTGTATTAATTCTTGTTGTATTATGAGACCTCAAACATGAGTTCTTGTTTGATGTACTGCTAAGCTAACTCTCAGAAATATACTTTGGACCACATTCATCTTATATAAAATATTTGGCACTGAACTTATACGACTGCCTCGTTAGAAAACCTACCTATAATTCTCTCTCTAGCTTTCCTGACAGTTTAGTAAAGGTCCCAACAGCTACACTATTGCACATGTATGTTCATTACTTGCAGCCATTGCAATTTCTGGAAAATAGCTGAAATGGTGCAACTGATTTTATTTTATTTGAAACCTATGCTCTTCATACTCTTTTTTAACCATGACATGGGTTACACAGGCAACAGGAAATGCAACATAAATAAACAGTTCAGAGTAGCTTATCAGCTAGAGTGTTGTAAGGAAACTAAAGTGAATAAATACACACAGATATGGGAAAACATACAGAAATAGCCAGGAAATTGTTATGGCTAGGCTTGTAAAGGCCCTAGGGCTGATAGCCTAGTACCAACCTATGAACCTATGAACCTAAGATGTCCATAGGCTATAACAGGAGGACAAGACTGAACTGCAGACCTGGTAATGTGAGACATTGGTCTTAACCACTAAACTCTTAGTAATTTACATCTTCACTCTTCTAAATACAGCTCTCCAAATGTTACTCTTATATAGCCATGAAATAAAAAAAAAATATAGCAAACTCAGGGAAAGACTGGGCTGACCCTCTGGATGGTTCTGTGTTACTGCTGATTCCATCATGCAGCATAACTAACCACAAAGGACTTAATGTTAGACACAATCTCCTACCTTTCTGGTCTGTGTCCTTCATTGATCTGAATTTAATTTGTGCAGCTGCAGTTGCATAGGACACAAGCTCCATTTATGCAAATAGCTAAAGGCTTGACTATGACCTAAGTGACCAGAGTTCCATTAGCAGCTTTAGCACCAGTTGGAGATGGTGTGGTGGAGGTGAGGGATGACAAGATCTGGTCTGTTTGCTTCTACTCTGGGGAGGGGATGCATATGCATGGGCATAGCTCTCAATGTCTTAGCACAAAAAATCTGGACAAAGCCAAAAATAATGGGGGTACAAAGTCCCAAAATTTTTAAATATTGCTTTTATAAACTTAGAAAGTTGCTAGAATAAAATATCTTGTGTTACCATGGATTTTCTGAAGGATATAAAGTCTGAAACTCAATGACTGTCATTATTTAGTGAATTCATTCCTCATTGATTTGCCACAAAAATGTAGAAAAATCACAAATTTTATGAGGAAAAAAACAAAAATATGAGTCAAAAAATCTGGACATTATGTAAACATCTGTACAGTTGAGTGGTATGTGCATGGGCTGTTTCCCGAATGCTTGATCCCTTGGTGGAGATTGGAGCTGCATGTGAACCAGATGAAAGGGTCTTAAGGCTTTAAGTGGGCATCACTCATGCAAGTGGGCAGAATCTCTCACTTCTGTCCCCTGCATATCTCTGTCTACTGTAAGGTGCATGCACAGGGAATGTAGAGCTATAATACAAGGTCCAGCTGTCTGTTGGCACTCTGGTTCTCTTTCCTTTGGTAGCATCCACTTTACCAGTATGGGAGTGCTAATGATCCTGGCCTAGATTTGGCTTTACTGGGGCAAAAGGATTAAAATGGATTAAAATGCACAAAATGTGGCATAGAATGCACCAGGAGTATAAGGGAAGCCTTATTACTTGATGTTACATTTTTAGTGCACAACAATTGCAAAAAAAAGGCATAATGGAATTTCATAGGACAGCACAGGCTACCTGCCCTAATCCCAAGAGGCTATATTATTGGTAAAAATAAGTCCTTCTGTTTTATTATGTCTACTATCACACAATAAAGTCCTCATATTTTAGAGGCTTTTAGAATTATAGACCAGTAAACTTAAATAAACAAGATAGTAGAAAAATTAAATAAACTAGGAATAACCCACTGCATCACCCATTGGATTGTCAACTGGCTCAGAGAGGGGTCACAGGAGATCAAAATAGGAAAAACTACCTCCACAAATAGACCAGTCATAAGTGGGGTCCCCTGGATTCAGTGCTGGGATCTATCCCATTTGGCATCTACTTCTTTGAAGTGAAAGCCAATACCAAAGGGCTGTAGCTGACTAACTTTGCAGATGACGGCAAGCTAGGAACTGTCATTGATTCTCCAAATGACTTGACCATCTTGTAGGAAGGCTTATTCCAAACAAATAACTGGTGCCAATATCATGGACTGAAACTAAGCACCAAAAACTGCATAATTGTATCCATTGGGAAGTCATCTATTATATTGACAATACTCTGTTATGACTTGATTCAGTTGTTCAGGGTTTGGGAAATTATGTGACAGTGATCTAACTTTTGACCAATATATATCCATTAGTTTAAGCAAGTCCTTCAATATTGTATAGCTCATAAACACAGGGATTGTGTCTAAATCTAGAGATGTCATTTTATCACTTTCCTTAGACCTAATGGGGCATACCTCCATGTAGATACCTTAATAAAAGGATACAAGCCCTAAACAATATGTCCTACATGGACTGACTCAAAGCCCTGTCACTATACTTGGTATCCTACAGACTGTGCTAATAGGTGACCTGTGTATTGCATACAAAGCATCCTCCAGCCTAATACTGATGGATGTACAGCACATCAGCAAGTTAAATGGCATTAGAAATACTCTGTCTAGGATCTAAACCTCTTCTGCAACATCAACAGAATGGTTTGGCAGGACAGGTATATCACACAGAGGATACCATTGCTCTAGAACAGACTCTCCATTCATGTAAAACAAAGCTCATCTCTGTCCAAATTCAACAGCAATTTGTATCTATGGATGGGCATTAAAAAATTTACTTCAGGACTGTCTCCTGCATTGTCAATGGATGGAGGCAGCTCCTAATCTAAACATGATCCTAGTTATTCACACTAGGTGTAATATATAATTATCAACCATGGGTTGAGTAAGATCAATCTAACACAAAATTGGATAGTTAATTCAAACACCAAAAGGGAAGTTAGCTAAACTTGAAATGGCCTGCAAAGGCATCTAGCCTGGTACTTAGCTATGAACCCATGGCAGCTGTAATTTTATTTTAAAAGTGACATTTTGAATGAGTCATGGGTTCATTTTTAAAGCATCACTAAAGATGCAAAAAAAGATGATTCATGTCAGTATTTTTTTCATCGCTTTTCTGTACCATGGCATCTGACTATTCCAGGAATGATGGGGCAATTGTCTTAGCAACCAAGAGATTTTGTGCTTTGGTTCCTGTCCTATTATATATCAGTTGCATGTTCAACTGAAGCAGGGGTTGCCTGGCCAGGCCTTTTTGCTTTTAAACACTGATCAGCTCAGCTACAGTGCAATGTACCTGTTGCTTGGAAATCCATGTGTATAGCCTGACCTAACACATTCTGGTGCATTCTTCTTGTCCAGCCATTCTTAGGAGTCACTGATGTGGTAGGATCACAAATCAGTCCTAGGTCAATTGGGTCACAGTTAGGGGTTTGTCCCTATATACCAGAGCTCTGCTAGTCCTAACAGTACATTTGACTGGCATATGCAGATACCACCTGATAAAGGATGTACCCTGGATCTTTCTTAAACAAATGTAAGTGGCTGTTATCTCATAAAAAGGATTTGGCATTAAAATTGTATGTCTGTGTCTCTTTGTGCTGAGAGTTGGACATAAACAAATGTCCTATAGAACATCAGAAACCAGATAGCTGATAGGACTCATTCATGAGCCATACATTTATCTGGAACAAGGGCTGTTTCAGTGAGACACACAGTCAGTATGAGACTTTAGAAAGATATTGGCCAATAGATGTGGTCATTCTGACACACTCTATACAGTCCAGTGGTATACACAGAACCCCTTAGTGCAGAACATGTGGATCAAGCCTGACAATATAGATGTTAACAGCCATGTAGATGAGTATAACACATAACGACTGGTATACATTCGCCCCATAGGTTATGCAGTCACACACCCCTGTCTGTCCTGACACATAATAACGGCTGGTACAGAGGTGCCATGGCCACATACTACCCACTAGATATTGACATACATCTATACAGCATCCCACCGTTCTGTCTGACATACATGACTGTTAAGGGAGGCCTGGCAGCAGTACATCTGGCAACTACTTGGACATGACATCTCACTGGGTAAGTACACTAAGCTGCTAGGCATGTAACAAAGCACTGTGCAGGCTACAGGCAGACTGGCTCAACACTGGCCTACATCTCCTATGGGGGAATGCACATGTACCTGCATATATAGCAGGCTCTACAGGCATGTCACAGCACAGGGTAAAATACACCTGTGTAAAAGTGCATAACCAGAACCAATGTGAACACAGCCACATATGGTAAGCTAGTATAGTATTACAGTATATGGACTATCTGTTCAACACCATCCTCATATGTGCCACTCACACACTAACCCTACATATACTGGGCTGCTACACAGTGTGGTCTCATGCCTGTCTGTGGTATGGGACATGTATGTGTATGGCCCTACAAACATGTAAGCCAATTTGGTAATATACAGTGGAGCTGCATGTAACATCAGATAGGACCGGACCTAGAATGATGACATCTACCACAGTCTGTACACAGGCCATGGTACATATTAACAATACACACAGTGTCGACATTCACCATAAGTACACAGACCTCAGTACTGTACAAACAACCACAGAATGTCCAGGTTATGTCATCAAATATAACCCCTACTGTACATAACATGTGTAGCAGTCTGATATCTCACTGGCTTGTTATCAGATATGATGACACTAATTATGGTGTACAGCACATATGCACCTCTTAATGTATGACATATGTACAAAGATTGACAGGGTTGTGGGTGGAAGCACATACACAGGGCCAGTATTGACATGTTGCTGTGATAACCTCATACATTTACTGTTGTAACAGGGTTTGTCGCAACATATGTCCTATGAGGGATATGAAGTCAATAACTGTCATGGCTTTCACCTTCTACAGACTGCAATCCTCACACTATCTTCTACAGTTCACAGATACATGCTCTGTGGGTAACACATGAAACCAAAGGCACCACACACTGCCCAATCTGCAGATGACCCTACAGAAGGGGAGTCCTCATAAACATAGAACTGACATGACAGGTATTAACACATGTAGGGCAGCTATCTCCACACACACCCTGTTAAACCAACATTACTCTGAATGCAGCATAACAGCACTTACAGTCTGTAGTCAGGTCAGGCACTTCCCCCTCCTGTGTGTTGGCCTGTTTCCACAGTGTATGTTGTCAGAGGTAAATCCCCAATCCATCTGAGATGCTGTTTGCCAAACAACAGAGCGAGTTCCTGCTCACAGTGAATGAAAAGTCCCAACACCAACATGATGTTCCTAGATATTGGAGTATGTTTCCATGCACTTGGCTATGGGAATGTTACCACAGCTGTTCTATATGCAATCAGCTAGGGGAGGGCTGCAATTTATGCAGAGGCCATCAGCTAATCATGAGCATCACTTAAAATACACATGTTGCTGCCTAAGAAAAGCAGGTGTAGGTCTCCACATCCACCAGTGAGAGAGTGAGAGAGGCAGACAGAGGCAAAGACATATCAGGGAGTGATGGGAGAGTACAACTTAAGCATGTTTGTGTCACACACCTACCAGCACAGGGTATCAAACCCCTGACAACTAACTAGTGCTATCACAGCTCTATGCAGTTATTGGATGCACCACATAGGTTACATGTTGTGGAGCCCTCAGAACATATATGTGATGGTGAGTGACATCTGCAACAGGGATATGGTAGCTAAACGGTAGGTGACGTACATGTGCCTGTCCGCATGAACAGATACCAGCATCAACACAGCCACACTCTCACAGGGACACACACATTGACACACTTGGTAAGGCCAGGATTACAACTCATCATTAGTGAGATTGCCACAACACATTACTGTGCAGGTATCACATACACCAAATGGGTCATACAGAGGTTATATGGGCAAAGGGTATGGGGAGGTGTCTGACATCAGACAGCATGCTTCAGTAAGCCAATGGGGGTTGTAGTGAGTGTGGATGTGATCATACACATCATACAACACACACAAACACACAGGGTGCAGTACTGACATGCATGGGTGCATTTCTGCCAGATGGCTATAGAAGGCTAGATGATGGGTATACTTAGGCATCAGGCCACATGATAATGGTCTGCATTGTGGCTAAGGGCTGTAGTTTCTGCATTTTCCCACACAGGTGGGTATTGTATCCACCATCCAGTCACCTGGGTGACTATTGTATGTGGCCAATGCTGTGCATCGCTTTCCATGTATGTGTTCCTTAGTCCATGACATGGACAGTGTCTGGGATGTGTACACCTCCCACATGCATGTACAGTGGCCTGTGGAACTGTACCTGGGGTGTCTGGCCCATGTTGTGTACACAAATTAACATCAGATGTGCCAGTCTTTGCCATCTGTGGCAGAAACTGATAATGGACAGCAGGTTTACCCTGCACCTCCATTGATAACAGGATAATGGCATTCCCTGGTGTCAGTGGCATCTGTCCATACAGAGCATGTTTTCAGGAATGGTATGTCCTTTGTGGGTCACATGTGATGGTACCACAGGTGTTGCAGGTGTCCAGTGGGGAACAAGTGGAAGGTGCACTGTCAGCATGTACGTGCCTATTGGACAGGTGGACAGGGTACCATGCCCTCTGTAGCCCACTGCAATCACTCCATAGTTAATATCAATAGCCAATATGCAGTGTACTACCCACATATTGGCTGTGTGTGTGTGTGTGTATGAGACATGGGTCTGGATAATATTGGGGTTGCTAACTGTGATTTCCTGGCCTAGATGTCACATGTATGGGTATGGATTTGCAACCCAGCCTCTCAGCTATTTCACATCTGTCATCCCTGTATGGTGGATATTGTGATATATACTAGGGCCACCATATAAGAAATTTGCAAAACCCACTCCACAATGGGCCCAGGTGTCACACACTCACACCCACCTCCACACAGTATACAAGTTACAAACACACACACACACACACACACACACACACACACACACACACATACACACACTCACACACACACACACTCACACACACACATGCTCACACACACACACACACACACACACACACACACACACACACACACACACACACACACACACACACACACCTCTGTCATGTCTGGGATTGGAACCCCTACCTAACTTGTTTATTACACTTCAGCACTACACAGTTATAGTATGTGCCACAGAGATTACTGTAGTACTCCTTCCCCAGAGATGTATATCACATTGGATGACATCAGCAGAATTGCCAAAATATGACATTCAAATTGTAGTGAGTGTAGCTAGGCCAAAATGCATTGCTCCCTACACAGATAGTGACACACACACAAAACATCCACAACCAAAATGTGTGGGTATAGAGCCCCTAACAGAGATCTATATCACACTACAGCATGGAGCTGTTATAGGATGCAACACAGGGATTACTGGAGAACTCCTTCCCCAAAGGTGCATTTCACATTGGATGACACCAAGAGGATTGCCAAAGTAGGGAATTTGAATTGTATGGAGTGTGACTACCCAAAAAAGCATTGCTCTCTACACAGAGAGAGTCAGACACACACACACACACACACACACACACACACACACACACACACACACACACACACACACACACACACACACACACACACACACACCTGCCAAGTCTGGGATTAGAACTCCTACCTATCTAGTTTATCACACTACAGCAGTATTCAGTTATGGCATGTGCTAGGGAGAATATTGGGCTACAATCTGCACAGAGGTGTATTTCTAGGTGGATGACATCAGCAGCATTACCAAAGTAGAGCATTTCAATTGTAGGGAGTGTGACCACCCTAAAAAGCATTGCTCTCTACACAGACAGACACACACCCAAACACAGACAGTTGCCATGTCTGGGATTGGAACTCCTACCTAACTAGTTTATCACACTACAACAGTACACAGTTATGGGATGCACCATGGAGATTACTGGTCTACAACTCTCCCAAAGGTTTATTTCACAGTGGATGACCTAAGCCTGGTTGTCATAGTAGGGCTATGGGGAGGGCAGTGTTTGTGCATGGGCCATAACCCATTCATCTAGAGGTTGACATGCCACATGTGGGCAGAGACTGGGTCATATTTCACAGGTACATGTATACAGCTGCTAGATGACTACTTCTTTGTACAGTCATGTTGCACAGCTAGCATGTGCACCACATATTCTGTAATGCTGACAGACACCGGTGGCTAGTATCTGCAGTGAGTGACATCTGACCCTTGTGTGGTTGTGGCCCTTTGGCCTTGTGCTGGGTGGGACAGGCCTGGATGGCTCCTTGTCACAATCACCCTCTTCCACACATCTATGTATGTCTACCGTTGGCTTATTATAGTGTGTGTCCTTACATATATGTCTGTATTCCTATCCACTGTGTGTGAAAAGCATGAGTGGTGCTTACTGAGGAGTATCTGCACTAACATTTGCGGCTGTCAGATATGTCTGGTCCACTGGTGTTTGCAGACATGGCCTTTATGTGTTTAAGTGGGTGTGAGCATGCCCACTATGACCTTTCAGTATGTTGTTGACTGCCATTGCCTACATTTCTCTAAGTATGTGGGCATGCCCAGTATGCCTGTCTGTACTGAATGTATGGATCGAGTCCAGGTAGTTTGTACTGCAGTGTTGACCTTTGTGTTGTACACCTACAGGTAGCATGCTGTCTCTGCAGGGTATCTGTCAATCATTTTGCATTGACTGTTACTATATTTCTGCATAGGATGGGGGGCACACATGACTATTTCTACATTACTACACCGGACTGGGGGGGCACACCTGACTATTACTACATTTCTACATAGGATGGGAGGCACACCTGACTATTTCTACATTTCTACACAGGATCGGGGGGGGGCACACCTGACTGTTATTACATTACTACATGGGGGGGGCACACCTGACTATTTCTATATTTCTACACAGGATTGGGGGGCACACCTGACTGTTACTACATTTCTACATAGGATGGGAGGCACACCTGACTATTTCTACATTTCTACACAGGATTGGGGGCTAACCTAACTGTTATTACATTACTACATAGGATGGGGGCACACCTGACTATTTCTACATTTCTACACAGGATTGGGGAGCACACCTGACTATTACTACATTTCTACACAGGATTGGGGGGGGACACGCCTGACTGTTATTAAATTACTGCGTAGGATGGGGGGCACACCTGACTATTTCTACATTTATACACAGGATTGGGGGGGCACACCTGACTGTTATTACATTACTATGTAGGATGGGGGGCACACCTGATACTTGTACACATTTGCTAGGACTGTACTGGTATGTCAGGTACTCCATTTAATTCTGTAGTCTTAGCTATCATGCTAACTAGAGGTATACCAGTGTACTACAGATCTTATCTTTTATTTACCTAAATATTAGTTTCTGACTTCCTACCCTTCAGAACTGACATCCCACTGCCTGACCTGCTGTAGTCTGTCTGTGTAGGCCTGGGGGGGGGTTACCCATAGGCCTCATTCAGAGGCCATAGTACAGCCTTTGTTTGTGTTTGTCTACACTTGTTCTGCTAGCTGAGACTGTTGTTGGGTATATGAACCCCTCCTGACTGGCATGGTTGAGTCAGTTACCTTGTGGGTGTTCAAGTATTGAGGGTGGTGCTGCAGGGCTGCCTATGTCGGATGCACATAGTATACTCCCTAGGCATGGTTAAGCACAGGTAGTGTAATGTTTGGCATCCATTTTACTGTATGTAAGAGTCAGAGAGTGGTGTTATTTCCTGGGTCCCACCTGTGTCAGCGTATGTGCTATGTTTTGCCTCTTTGCCAAGACCATGGCATACTGGGCACACCTCCTTCTGCCTACTAGGGTAGGCTCAGTTTGTTCCTCCTCCGAGTCATTCTGTGCCTGTGCAGGCCTTGGCAATGGTGGGCTGCCCCATGCTGTTCCTGCTGCAGCTGTTTCCACAGGATCATATTGTGTAGCATGGCACATAGAAGGACGATTTGGGTACATGTAACTAGTGAGTACCGCAAGGCTCCACCGGATATGTCCAGGCACCGGAACTGTGACTTGAGCATCCCAAACACATGCTCAACTATAATTCTGGTATGTACGAGTGTCTCATTATGGAGTTCTTGTTTGGATATGTGTGCATTTCTGATGGGTGTCATCAGCCACGGCTCCAGTGCGTATCCAGCATCCCCCACTAGGTGACCATCAGGGATGTCCACATTGGCAAATCTCTGGTACAGCTGAGTCAGATGCCAGATGTGGGAATCATGATAGCTTTCAGGGCAGCCAGCACACACATTCATTATTATGCCCTGGGCATTGCACAAGACCAGGCAGTTGATGAAGGGGAAGCCCTTGTGGTTGATGTAGACCCTACCCCGCTCACTGGGTGGTGCTCTGATGCATATGTGCGTGCAGTCTATAGCACCCAGTACCTCAGGGTATTCTGCTGTTTGGTGTAACAGTTGCATATTACTGGCCAACGCCTCAGGGGTGTTGGGGAAATTTGCTTGCTCATCGACATGTGCTGACATGGCATTCAGGACCTGGTGAAGTACCTTGGATGCTGATGAATGTGAAATCCTCATCATATGCCCAGTTGGTCCTTGGAAGGTACCTGTAGCTGGTATTCTTAGGCCTACACATACCTTGGTATCCACTGGGATGGGTTCCCCTCTGTTAGTTCTGTGTGTCAGGTGTGACCGGCACAGCTCATCAATTTGCTGTAGGTGGTCCCTGTCCACCCTATAGCGCTCCACTATCACCAGCTCATGTAGCCCCTGGTAGGTTACCCTGGATCTGTACACTCTTCCCCGTCTCCTCACTGTGGGTTGGTTGATAGCATTCACATCCTCACCACCCTCAGCCTCTTCCACAAGTTGTTATATGATAGCTATTGCAGTCTCTATCATTGTTGTGAGTGTTAAAAGTCCCCCACTTGTTTACACTGGCGTTATAGAGTTTGGGAAAACCAGAGGGGAAGATGTTTGCATTGTTTATAGTAGTGTTCTGGGCTGGGATGGTCTGCTGCCTGTGTAATTGGCTGATTCTGATACATTTCACCTGCCAGCTATGCTAGTTCTCCTTGGTTACCTTCCTACTGCTGTTTTCCCTTCCCATTGCCTTCCTGTTGAAGCACGTGGGTGCACTGCACAGAGTGCACAAATGTGCACACTGCTGCTATTTCCTGGTTTAACATTTTTTTCCTGCCTTTAAAACCTGGTGCGCAGGACACACACCTGCTTAGGCATTGTAAAGAGTGCTAGGCAGGTTTAGACACACCCCCTAGCTTAGGAGCAAAACCGAGCCACAGGGCTCCAATCCACTTACAGTATGCCTGACACCCCCCATGATATCACCTAACTCCTAGGCTTGCACCAAGCTATTCCTACTCTTACACTGTTGAAACCTGACTCACATGCTGGGGAAAACTAAATTCACTATCCTTCCCCTCATTTGCATAGGATTGCCTGCTAATGCATTGTTACATGCCTCGCACTGAGCCTCCCCCCTTAGCAACCACTACTCACTGGCCATGTTGTCTTCTGCCTGCCATTGACTTGCATGGCAGAATACTGATTTTAGTTAGAATGCTTAATTTAGGTTCATTTTGTTATTTTCCCCCCAATCCCGTTTGAGCACTGCTGCCCTAAGCTTAAACAGCCGAGATCGGCTAAAAAAAAATAAAAGTTGATTTTTGTATTTTTTTACTATTTGCAATGCCAAAGACCTAATACTTGGCCATTGGCATGTTTACTACATGATATGAAACCTTTATTTGGAGCTGTCACAGCTCCGTTTTGGATTTTGCAGAAATGCACTCGGTTACTGAGTACATTTCTGCAGATAGCCCTAGTCCTGCATGGCCGGTTGCAAGCTTCCTGGATTGCAAAATCACCTCATTTGCATATATTTCTCCTGCAAATGGGGTGATTTGCATACAGGGGCTTAGACGTGCAGGATTAGTGCAGGAGTGCTCGTGCACGCCCCTGCAGGCTGTTTCTGGATTGCACGACAGACATATTGCCTGTTTGAGCTCCTGCACCGATCTTGCGCATCGTGCAAGCTATAGAGAATCTGGGGGAAGGTGTCTACTTTATAATAATGGTTATAAAATAGGCTTTATTAAACATGTTAAAGTTAATAGTACAAATATTATATTTCTACAATAAAGTAATTAAAGAATAATATACTGCATGTTAGCTTCAACAGTTGTACAATTTTTAGTAAATGCCTCCTTTAAAGAGAAAATGAGGAGAGCCACAATATTCCAGAGGAATAAAATTATTTTGATTAAAGTGAAATTTGAATGTAGCAGCACTAAGGGCAGGTTTGCAGTAATTATTACTGACTCTCACAATAGACTCTCTCTCACTCTCCTACCACATAAATATTGGATAGTGGAACTTAGAGCTAAATTTGTGAAAAAATATTTAGATATTTTTATCTAATAATTTCAAAAGGTATACTGATTTTGGATAATTGTAATTGCATTTTAAATAAGAAATATTCCAGTATGAGTGGAGTTAATAGACATCACCTTCTGCTAAGACTCTAAAAAACTGTTTTGCGTTGCTGAAGTTTAAAGATTTTAATGATTTTTTAGAGCCAGACTTTGCATTTTACTCATTATACCCATTACTTTGTGACTGAAATAAGTATTGCTATAATCTATATTTCCAGTGAAATGAGTATAAAGACTGACTCTGTTAAAGCGATTTCATGTCCTTCACCTGACCACAATACAGTTATTTACAAACTGACTATCGATCGATATAGATTCACAGTAATTAGTAGAATCCCATCATATATTGTAACATTTCACAAATTTAAGGATTTAATCCATAAGGAAATAAAAAATTTACTTCACTATTGTCATTGATAAGGAGACAATGACTCTTTAAAATCATACTTCTTTGGTAAATTTGCTAACTAGTTACAAATTATTACTTAGATTCAAAAGAGTTTAAATGTTGCTAAGTTAAACTTAAAAAAGGAGAAACTACTTTTCTAGACTTACTCAATGACTTAAACAGAAAATCAATCAGTTTTAGATAAAGAAATAGAAGGCTAGAAAAAGATAAAACATACACAGTAAGAACTTACAGCCTACATAGATTAGCAACTCGATCTAAAGTTCTAGCCAATTCAAATCAAATAGAAATCAATTGAACTTCCAGGAAAACAAAAAATGGAACAGATGTAGAGGATATCTTGTTAGCATTCAGGGAAAAATCTTCAAACATCTATAAAGTATAAGAGTAATATTTCTGTGAAAACTTATCAATCTCCTTTTTCATAACAAATACACATTCAAGAGAGAATATTGAGACACATATAAAGGGTCAATAACTGACCTAGAAAGTATAAAAAAGTATAACAAAACCACAGGTACAGAGGAAATACAGAGGAAATAACTGCCAAGGTTTATAATATATATATTTTTTATAGGTATATTGTATGATAAAAAAGACTTTCAGCATGAATGTTAAAATCAGTACCCCAGCATCCCCAGTTGTACCTTGCCTACTGAGTATAAGGATATACATGAGTACCCAGGTTTGTCTTTGACGCACTAGTGAACAACACTCATTTTGCAATCACTAGTGCGTGACAAGCCAGCTTTTCCCCAGAAGGGCAAATTGCCAGGATATCAGGGATTTCTTCTTTCCCTATGTTGGTGCTACCTCACAGTTGGTATATATAAGTATGGGGGATGTGTGCAGACCCCACATAAAGAGGGGATGCAGAGGGGAATCTGTCTCCCTGCAAAAACAGTATTCTGTTCTCATTGTTTACTTTGAAATGCTGTTTCCATTTAGGATGTTTTTCTCACTTGTGAGAGGTGATCACAAATGAGTCAAAGATCTGTCAGGGAGAAATCTAGATGGCTGGTGGAGCACCACCAGATATTTGATATTGAAAGGAGCCTTGTCATGCAGGAGAGCCTTTTATTTGTACCTGTAAACAACTGGCAGCTACTGCAATCTGTGCAGCACAGGGGTAACATCAGTAAATAGACTGGCTGTTAATAATGAACATATTGCGGCATTCTTGTCCACCTGTAGATGACTCAGATCTCTATTACAGTTCCTAAACTACAGGATATTGCAGTAGTCTGGAAGTAAGAACATTGCATGAATGACCATGGAGAGGGCATCTGATGGAGGTTAAGCCAGGCTATGTTAATTAGGGGAAAAAGAATGCCTAACAAATACCAGCAATTGATCTCCTAGAGCCAACTGGTCTTTAAAACTCACTTAAATTACACCTGGGACACAAACTCTAGTTTAGTACCTCCATAAGTAATAATGGGGTAAGGAACAGGAGATGTAGACCGCTTTAAGATCATAGGTGTGCTCATTGCCTCATTCTTGCTTGGATTGAGCCTAAAACAACTACACCTCATCTAGTTAAGAAGCAGCATCTAAATGCAATTATAATTGATGACTGACCTGGTATGAAATTCTTAACACAGGTAAAATGTCCCAGGTAAGCCAATGTCTGATGCATCTCCATATGAGATAGCCAGTGAAAATGAGTCAAATTCTTAGCATTTATAATAGGCTGACAGCTAAAATTAGAGTAGCACATTAAGAAAATGTCTTAAAACCTTGACTTATCATATAGAAGTAAGTCATAAATAACAGGCTGTGCACATATTTCAACTATGTGCTCTTACTTATTAGCAACTCCTCTTTACGTTTGTACCATTCATACTAACCTACAGCCTTCACACTTAATTAAATTAAGGATACTAGGTTCTCAACACATCTCTCCAGCAGATCTCTCCACTGAATATCAAGGAAGTGACTAGAAGTGAATCATTCGATCTCTGCTAGTCAACTTAAACTAGTCCTGTTTGTTCTCCATTCTCTTAGAAGGTGACCTGTGATTCAGGCTATCATACAATGGCATGCTCCATCATGCATTTATTTATTTGACTTTGATTACTAGGAAAGCGTGACTGGGTAATACCCATTTTCAGTGGAGGCCTGGGAAGAAAAGCTCCATTTGCTTACATTGCATTATACTAAGTTCCAGTAGAAAACAGAATAGTTGCATTTTCTGTTTACATTTATGCACATACAATAGTTACATTTATACATTGTAACATTTTTACAGAGATAGAAGTTGCTAAAGTGAAAACCCACATGCAGTTTGGCGGATTCTACAGGCAGCAGTTATGTATAAAAATTGCTTTGTCATTTCAGTGAGAAGTTGAGAGTATTCTGTTTAAGGAGAGTATTTGGAAAGTAATGTATGGTGAACACAAAGTCTTAACCTGATGATGAGCATGTGCAGGACTGGGACTGTATAGGAGACTGTATATATTTTTTTTATTTATAAACACTATGGCACAAGTCTTCCTACTGTCATCCAGACAAATCTGTTCAAACTCAGACAGTGAGAAATTCCTAGTCACTGTTTGTAAAGCAAACTGAATCTATAACTGACTCTGCGAAGACATCAATCTGTTCTCTGCTTCTTCTTCTTGTCTTTTGTTATTTTCCTTGTACCTTATTGTTATATCTTCTCTCCTGATTCCTCATTTCTTCACACATTTTGGCACGCTTGTTTTTATTTGTTTAGTTTTTTTGCTTTAACCTCTTATAAAATGTGATAATTTCAAATGCATGAAAGCACATTATGAGCACCATTGTCAAATTACTTTATACTCAGCTGTTACTTGCCTTTATGTATACAATGCTACTGTGTTTATTTGCAAGTACTGTCCTATCCACTTATCTTGTATCTGAGCTATGAGGATGTTTCTATCATCTTGTAAAATAATGTTTAGATTACACTAGTCGTTGTCATGTATACGCATTAGATATTTAGTTAATTTACTGTGCTCTGCTTTTAAATATTTTAAATAGGTATATATGGCTATTTCATTGCTGATTTTCCATCATATATTAGACATATATGTTTTTATACACACACACACACACACACACACACACACACACACACACACACACACACACACATATGTATGTGTGTGTGTATGTTTGTATGTATATATATATATATATATATATATATATATATATATATATATATATATATATATATATAATCACCTTCATTTAGTCGACAGTTCATTTCACTGACAGTCAAGTTAGTACGACCAATTCACTGAAAGTTCATTTCACTGGCACTTCATTTCACTGACACTTATTTCGTCAACAGTGATATATGGCCTATTCACCACTGTACAGTGATCCTGGACTTAGAATAGATAGTAAGAGGGGTGTGGGGGTGTGGGGTGAAGCCCCCCACATACCTGGGTTCTATATTGTTTTCTGGAAACAGTTATTCATTGCACTTGTAAGTATACATCTGTATAGTGTGCAACGTTTATGATATGTGGGGTGGCGAAGCCCCCCACACCCCCCCATTGTGGGGAGCTGTGCCCCATCCCCCATTACTTTCGATTCCAACTCTAGGATCGCTCTACAGTGGGGAATAGGCCATATATCACTGTCGATGAAATGAGTGTCAGTGAAATGAAGCGTCAGTGAAATTAACTTTCAGTGAATTGGTCCTGCTGACTTGACTGTCAGTGAAATGAACTGTCGACGAAATGAAGGTGACCCATATATATATATATATATATATATATATATATATATGTAGCGAGAGAGAGAGAGAACATACCTCTCAATCTCTTAGAGCAAGAAATCTGGACAAAGCCATAAATAAAAGTGGGGCAAAGGCCCAAAAATAGGGACAATTTTTAAATATTGCTCTTACAAACTTAGAAAGTTGATAGAATAACAGGTTTTGCATTAGCATGAATTTTCTGAAGGGTGTGAAGTCTGAAATCCAATTGTCTGTCATTATTTTCTAACTTCAGTCTTTAATGATTTGCCATTAATTTGCCAGAAAAACACAATTTTATGAAAAATGGACAAAAAATATGAGGCACAAATCTGGACATTCTGCGAAAGTGTATACAGTTGAGAGGTATGATAGAGAGATAGAGAGAGAGAGATCGATAGATATAGATATATTACAAATTTACCTTGTTAGCAATGCTTATTTCATTTTATTATTATCTCCGTACTGACTGTGTGACTATCAGTGTGATCTTACTAATTTTTCATTACAGTTTTTGGAACTTTTCTCTTCAGGCCTCCATTGAAAGTGGTCTATGCTCAGTCTATGGTCTATGCTCAGTCTGAGTATTCTGATAATAAAATGTTACCAGGGCAGTATTCCGATAATAAAATGTTACCAAGGCAGACATTTATTTCGGAGTATGAGAGATATGAATAAATAAAATAAAGATGAGTGTCAGTATCTTTCTACTGCTTGCTCTTACATCTCCTTTGAATGGCTTCTATGAGGGAAAGCATGAATAACTGAGAACCAAAATTGGAATTCAGAGGGATCCCATGTCAGAGAAGCTGGCTTAAGTCACCATAAGTCTACCCTCTACATGTGTCCTAGGAGATAAGAAGCAAACCATTTGAGGACCATAAAAGACAAATCACAGCTAGTATGCAAGGCTTCCAACAACATCCCATGATCCACAGTCCTTTTCTGTCCTAGAGATAAGGGAAGGATGATCAAAGATGAATAAAAATAACTAGTTTGATCTGATCATTTGCAGTTCTAGTTAGACCAGTCTGACTAATCTGTTGTTTCCAGAGGGCATGAGGAATAAAATATGATACTAGGTGTTCCAAGACCACCTTTTCAGTACCCTTGCAGTAAGGGACACATGTTAGAACCTGATCAATAATTCTTCAGACTAGACAATTTTAACAAGGATATTTTTAAGGATGGGAGTAAATAAGGCCTCTGTTAAATTAGAAGCAACAACTCCTATGTTTAGACAGGGCCTGATTATGCAAAGAATAACTGGACCTAGGACAATCCAGGCAGGACATAGCCAAACTGCTGAAGAAAAATAGTGTATTCTTTGGTACTGAACCTCTAATTTGAAATGTTATTACTGATTTTTTTTTAATATAAAAGCTCTACAAAGCTTATACACAGCTGCACAAAGCTTATACGCAGCTGATAATTACTTTCTGTATCACATTTTCCATTTGGCATGAGCTGTGCTTCATAAGGTCATGAGTTCAAAATATTATGGTTTGTATTTCTTGAATATGTATGCATTTGTCTATTTGATGTTTCTGTTTTACTGGAAGTAGGAAACCCAAAACATATTTACAGACCACACATAGAAGCACCTTGCCTTTCTAATAGCTAGCAGGTTCTGTTATGGATGAAACCGACAATTATGCCTGGCCAGAAGGCTATATTGAGATAAAATGTATGGCAGGCTGAATAATGTATGAAATGAGAAAAAAAAAATATATATATATATATATATATATATATAGTTTGCATAGTGTTTCAAAATGTAGTGTCTTCTGAGAATCAGAAGTGCACATGCTAAATACAGAGTATATTGTTTGTTGAATTGTTTATAATTTCAGCAAAACCTAAGTCCCATGGCAGATGTCAGTTCATCTTGGTTCTCCCATGGTTGCTACATGCAGTGTTGCACATGATATTTTCACTGCAGGTACTAAAGCCAGACCAAAAAAACCTTAAGGAAGTAAATGCATGACTGGATGTATGCTGATCAACTAAGCAGGTACCTATCCTCAGGTACCTACTGAGAACTCTCTACTTTTTGTAAATGGGCAGGCATCTCATAGAAAATTGCACTGGATAGTGTCATTAACTAGTTTTGCAGTGCTGTACAGTTGGTAGCCATATGCAGCTCATGCATGTGAGTGGCAAGCCTACAGGAGGAACAGTGTGTGTTGCCTATACCCATAACCTTCACACAATGCACAGTCTGTAAGACATGTTTGCACAGCTTCTGGTGGTGTTGGCAACATGGATATAAGTGCTGCCATGCCCCACACCCTAGAAGCATGCAGACATGCATGCAGACTGGCATATATACAAAGGAACACACAATCACACAGATTGAAATGACTGTACTCCAGAACATCTACATATTGCACATTAATTGCACTTGCTAAACTTGATGGTGGTGGTCGGGGGGCTTGTAGGATGCAATCAGTGAGCATATGGTGTGCTGGAGGGTAATGTGCTACCTATAATCCCTATTCACCACATCTTGCACATGCCCTCAGTGGATTTGCACACAGCACTTAATGGGGATGAGATAGCTATGCCATACCTCAGTCCTAAAGCCTTCACCCCTTTACACAGCAGTGAAAGGAAGTGATAAGGTGTCAGTGCAGTTCACTCTGTAACCTGCTATCAGAGAACCTAGCTGCCAACTACCAGGAACTGTTGTGGAACTGTATGTGTCATTCTGCTTAATATGATGCAGTGGTAGATAGTCACATACATATCAATCACTGGAATGCCTGGCATTTAGCATTTCCTATACATCTTGCAGGCACTGAGTAGGATAATGCCCTGGAAAAGCTGATCCATTGATGTGATAAGTGACAGCTGCATTTCACCTAGTCCCCTCCACATAGCTGCATGGTAGCAGTGTTGTTAGCATCTGAGCAATAGCCTCACACATACTAATGGGGTAAGATGTCACACTGATTTCACACTTGGATCATTTATTACAACATTGCTTTGGAGCTGCTTTCAGATATGTATAGACTGATCATATGTAACATAACTTGTTCTCCTTCAGCAAACATTGGTAATGAGGCCATCTGTCAGTTGTTGTAGTAATAACCCCCATATTCTTAGACATGTATATTATATTATATTATGTAATTCTTCTTTGTTTGGCTTTTCCCAGTTAGAGGTTGCCACAGCGGACCACCTGTCCGCTCATGATTGGCAGTGGAGTTTTACAGTGTCAAGTTGCCAGCCCGGCACCCAACCTTCAACAGAAGGCACACACACACGCACTCACGCCTAGAGCCAATTTAGAATGCCCAATCCACCTACAGCATGTCTTTGGGATGTGGGAGGAAACCGGAGCACCTGGAAGAAACCCATGCAACCACAGGGAGGACATGCAGACTCCTCACAGAAGGTACCCCAGCCAAGGATTGAACCGGAGAACCTCATGCTGTGAGGTGTCAGCACTAACCGCTGCACCACCGCGGTCACCCATATTATTATATTATATAATACTGATATTATATTATACATCTTTCTTCATCCCCTTTTTAAGGATGTGTGTTTATTCAAAGTTTATACAGGGTTACTAATATGAACACCTTTTGTATATGTTTAATTATAAACTATATAATTAGTACCTGTCACCCAATTTGCTGAAATAATAAAAGGTTAGGAATAAGGATAACTGTTCAGAATGTCACACCCTGGCTGTAGCTTACATAGCAAAAATTTGTGTACATTTTACTAAGTTAGCTGCGGCCAGGACATGACATTCTGAGCAGTTATTTACTGAAATACTGGGAGTGTATTTCATGATGTTTTTTTTTGTATATTATTGATTTTGCTTTACCACATTGTAGCTGAGTAGATTTGTATAGCCCAGCTCTAGCACTATGCAGTGATTGCTGGGATCACTAACTTATAGTCATATGTTACTGTATTTATTTATATTAGTGTAATTATGCACTTATTTGGCAAAACTTGGAATTCTCTTCCTACTAATCTTACATCTGAACTCTCTCTGCCTCAATTCAAGAAAAGTTTGATTCAGTACTTTAAAAAACAATGGCTATGTCCTTGCCCTTATCCAGACTAACTTTAACCATCATTCATGTGCACATGGAGGACTTCTGCCTATACTTTATTGTTTCGTAACTTATAAATCCTATGATCTCCTTGGATCTACTACCAGGTTAGCCTACAAGGCATTCGATACCCTATCATTCTTAAAAAGACTGTCTAGAATTTTACATTTGAGTAAAAATGTAATAATGTGTTTGTGTATCTGTTTTTGTGTTTGTTTACATCTGTGTAAAAATCCTTTTATTTGTGTTTTATTTTGCTTTTTAAACTGTAAAAATATAACAGTTTTTTGAATGTCTTTTTGGAGTTTTTCTCTCCGGGCCTCTGCTGAAAATGGACATGTATCCAGTCGGACTATCTCAGTAAACAAATGTAAAATAAATAAATAAATAAATAAACAGTAAAAGTGATACTGCCAATTTTTGAAGTATAGAGTATTAATTAACTTAATCATGTGGTCTTGCATTTGATTCCCTTAATTTATATGAGCATGTCACTTAATCACAAAGTGCTCTTATGTCATCCTTATAAAAAGATGATTTAAGTACTTAAGTGAAATAAATTGCTGTATGATTCTGCACTCAGATGTGTAGGACACAGATACATATGCAAAGGGACATGTATCCCAGACACTACTGCATACTGATATCAGTTTTGCTGGCTTATCAAACAGGAGTGTAACAAATCTCTCCTACAGTGTTTAGCTTAGCAAGGAACAGACTATAAGTTCAATTAATGAGGAATCTGTATCCAGTTTTATATATTGTGCACTTGTTTTCTGTTACATTTAATTCTTTTTAAAGACATTTAAAATTTAATCTCGGGTGGTCATAAATTTGGTAGCATGGGAATTCTTTGATTAAAAAGAAGAATATTAGTCAGTTCCATGGCACAGGAATAATGCCTAGAATATGGTCCAGATCACTCAGGAGTGACAAGTAAACTAGGAATGGAGGAGCTGATGAGAGAGGATAGGAATGAGCAGTCAACAGCAGAGCAGCTATTCTGTGGAGAAAGAGGGGGACTAGCCCCTTGTTGTGTCTTTTGGCTTTTCCCGGTTAGGGGTTGCCACAGCGGAACTCCGGTCCGCTAATGATTGGCAGTAGATTTTTACGTGCCGAGTTGCCGGCACTGATGCACAACCTTCAAAGAAGGTACGCCCATTCACGCATGTCTCCACACAGAAGACACTCTAGCTGAGAACTGAACAGGACAACATCTTACTGTGAGGTGACAACGCTACCACAGCACCACCACCGCAGGTCCTACAATGCTGAAATCTACTATAGAGAGAAAACTGTAGTGCAATCTCAGAATTGCTATATATAATTAGTGATGGGGGTGGGGGGGTGCAGCTCCCTACATGAGTGGATTTCGATGAACAGCTTTTCTGCTGAAATGCTGTTTGTTGAAGTGTCACTTTGATGAAGTGATATAGACCCCCCCTAAACCTAACAGCACCCTCATGGTTCCCCTTCCCCACTTACATGGTCTGCAGCAACCACTTGCTTCTGTCAGTCTCTGAGAAATCAAGGAAATGGGTGGCAGCTGTGTACCTGAACTCCCATTAGAGTTTAGGCAGTAGCACCTGGTCAGATAAGGTTACAACCTGGCTGCAGGTTACTGGAATTTGAGCACCTGGGGCTCAAGCAGCTGTAGAACACCCAGTTCCTTTCATAAAATTATTATTTTAATGGCATTATCAAAAAAAAAAAAAACCTCTGGTCTATTAAATGCAACTTTAACATAGAACATCATAACTGTGAAACTCATCAAGTACTTCATGCATAAAGTTATTATAGCACATGCCATGATTACATTATGAAATTAAGAAAAGATAAACTTGTTAATCACTTCCCTAGTGTGAGACCCAATCTTAAAACTGTTTAAGATAACTTAACAAAAGGTTGTTAAGGACAATTAAGTACTGTTAAGCATACCTCTGAACCGCTTAAGGCAAGAAATATGAACAAAGCCATGAATAAAAGTGGGATAAGGGCACAAAAATAGGGACAATTTTAATTATTGCTCTTACAAACTTAGAAAGTGGATAGAATAACGGGTTTTGCATTAGTATGAATTTTCTGAAGGATATGAAGTCTGAAACTCAAACGCCTCCCATTATTTTCTAACTTCAGCCTTTTATGATTTGCCACTCATTTGCCAGAAAACCACAATTTTATGAAAAATGGACCAAAATAAGAGGCCACAATCTGGACAGTCTGCAAAAATCTATACAGCTGAGAGGTATGCCTTGGTCTAGGTATTAAATGCAGAAAGTGCTGCCCAGCAAAGTACAGCAAGCAGCAGAACAGAAAATATGGCAGAACAAAGTGTTGACCATTTTTTAAAAACTCTTAACTTATGTTAATCTGTTAGTTTTATGGAGGAGCAGTTTTTCTGCTTGCTCCCCATATCTCTCAACCAATGTTACCTCATATTTTTGCGATGATTCTTATAGAATCTTTGATTTTCTGGTAAAAGGCTAAGGATTAGTCAATTGATAATGCCAGACATGAGAATTTTATACTTTTTATTGTTCAGAAAAAAATGCATTTTGATGCAGAACCTGTTCTATTAATATTTTAAATGAATTAGAGCAATGTTTAGAAACTGTCCCTGATTTTGACCCCCCCCCCATTAGTTTTGGATTTATCCAGAATTCTTATGCAAGGAAGCTAAGAGTTATGCTGCTGTCTATTTGACAGTGCTAAGTGCTTTAATGGCTTTTGAAGAAGGTAAAGCACTTCATCCTCCTGCAGTTTCTCTCTCTTTCTTTGTGACTGGTAGTACATTGTGTTTCATCACGGAACAGATAAATCTCCACATACTACAAGGAGTTATGATTGTGTCACTGATCATAACTTTTTGTTATATATTGCCATCATTTATGCCAAGATTCTCCTCTCAAGCTTTCTTCTCGAGGTGAATTTCTTGGCATCTGCAACATGAACACAAAATAAGAAAGCTGTGATTTGAGATGTATTGATTGATTGATTGATTTGACATTTGCTTGCCAGGATAGCCTGACTGGGCAAGAACTGCCCCCTTTCAGTAGAGGCCCGAGGAGACAAATTCCTCCAACTTTATACTAAGAATTTACTAAATTACAGTAAAGGTAAAACCATAGGTAAAAACAAGTACTATGAATTATTTTTCATTTCTGTACATGTGTTTACATAGTCAGTAAAAGTTAAGGATATTTCCATATATTTACATAAAGATGTCTAGGCTGGTCTAATTCTTTGATGATTTTCTTTGTAGAATAAGTAAGTAGGAGATCAAGTATGTATGTGCAGGGACTACGCTGATGGCATTGCCACTTTGAGTAATATATATTGCAATTATTGTGGTAAGGTGCATGTACACAGCCAGGATTTGACCATGTTCCTCTATGTTATTATGACAGTCTAAGTGCATATGTCTTTCCACATTGAAACAAGAATACAACTGCTATGGCATCCAAAAAAATAAAACAAGTAGCTTTTCTTTTTATCTGTGGTACTATACCCACCATGCCAAATTGTACCATGTCACCTAAAAGCAGTTGATTATTTTTCTGGCTAACTGTCATTTATATATCCAGAAATACACTTTAAAACTGAAATACTAATAGACAGCCCTGGCTCTAGCTATAAACCATGTTAAATCTCAGTTAAAAAAAAGGAATATGTTTTACTTACTTTGCATGTGCAAGTAACCATGAACATCCTTGTTAAACAGAAAAAAGAAAAGTCAGCAATATTAAGTGTAAGTACATTGACTGATGGCTTTGCAAGCTTTCATGCCACTTGAAAACTTACAATTGAACATTGATCTCTGTACACAGAAGACATTTTTTTTCATAGAGCCAGAATATGTGTAGCACAAATTAAAAAAAACACCTACAAAATATATGTCAGACTATTTTGTTGCCTGTTCTCTAATAACTATGACACAAACTGCCTCTATTCTGTTTGGAACATCTTACAAATTACCACAAAAAAATCCATGTAATATCAGTTCTGCATGGAAATAAAATAGCTCAGGTATGCCAGTATAAATATCTTGCCATCACAAGGGTCCTTATCTCTCATTTAAAAGCCATTCTGAACTAATTACAAAAAAATGAACAAATGTCCAAAAGCCTGTTATTCTATTTCTGATGTTTCCACGCAGCATACACTAGCCATTAACATAGTCGTCCTCCGTTTAGAAAACACACTGCCAGTCGCAAAACTTGACCAGTAACACACAATTCTTGCAGAAAACAGTAAATAGTGTCTAATCTAATCTATAGAATTTGTTACACTAGGCTCTGGGAATAAGCATCAGTCTACCACCCTTAATAATGCAAAATGTCTCAGTTCCACTTAGAATCACATGCCATTACTTTTGGCCCAATGAATATTAACTGCTCTTCCCCATCCCTCCTTTGCAGTTCATAAGAACAGCTTTAATAATACAGCTCCAGCTGACTGGAACCAACATCCTGCAGATGTGAGAAAGAACAAACACAATTCTTATTTAGAACAAAAGTTGAAGAGCACCTGAAACAGAAATACACATGCACCTGTTTTCTAGACTGACAGTAACAACAACAAACTCTAAACAATCCATCACAGCCATCAAATCGTCGAGGGTCCTGTTTTTATCATTGTTCAACAAAAATCACTTGCAAATACATGCATGCATCTCTAAACTAATGTACATATAAGCATAATTAGCGTTGCTGTTTAGAAGTAGCAGTTCTGTAGAGGCAGCAGCAGAACTAGTGACCTAACCGTTTTACTTATTTCAGTACTTAGGTAGGGTCATAACTTGTTTCTTTACTTTGTAATTAAAATATTTACCTTTGTTTTATACCTCTGTGATCACAGTGATGTATTCTTTCATTTAATCATGTATACATTTTATTGAGTGGTTCAAATGTTGAACTGAACAATGTGGATTCTGACAGGTAACAGTGGGTTTCTGTTTTTAATACCAAAACTTTCAGGTGTAATGAGTTTCAGCATTACAAGGCAGTAGCTTGTGAGTACAAGTGTTTGCTGGTTAGGGTTATACTTAGGGCTAAGTAAGGGGGTAGATTGTAGACGTGTGTGCGTATGTTTGTGGGTTAAGGTAAGGGTTAGGTAAGGGAATATATGGAAGGAATGTGTATGTGAGTGCTTGTGGGTTTGAGTTAGATTAAGGGATAGGTAAGAGGACAGATTTAGTGTGCATGTATGCTGTTGTATGCAGTGTGTCTGAGCTGCCTTGTGGAGAAATAGTATTACTGAAAAGATTTTCCTAGGTTAAGGTGTCTGGTTAGGGTTAGCACACAGTAGTAAGCTGGTGCTGGGGGGGGGGGGGGGGTCAAAGCATGGCACCTGTCTATGACACTGGTTATCAGTATTGTCTATCAACTCACTTGCAGATGAACTAGCCTAGAGAGATGAAGACTGAGAAAAGATGCCTGCTTGCCTCTCAATCCAAAGATGAAGAGATGAGCACATGCAAAGACCCTGACCATGCTTAACATTCCATTTGGAAAGCAAATCTATATGAGAATATATAGGATGAAAGTAGTATGGGCATGATTCCAGGATGGGGGGAATAGTTTATAAAAATGTGGAATGCCTGTACTGTTGGGCACACTCTCACTCTACTTTGGTACAGGCATAGCAGTCTTTAGGGGTAACACAGTAAAGTAAAAATATGTCCTATCTCACACGCACACACACACACACACGCACGCACACACACACACACACACACACACACACACACACACACACACACACACACACACACACACACACACACACTTTACAATGTTGGCAGGATGTGCTACCCTTAGACAAAAGTAAGTTAAAGGTTAGCAATACAGTAGTAATAACACAAAAATGTTTTGACTATATGTCTTTATGTGCACATTCATGAAATAATGTTTTATATAACATCATGCTCTACAACTGTATGCAAAAATGAGACACAATACAAACCTGTTCTTTGCAGGTGAATACAATGAGTAGTGCATCAACCAAATCAGATTACAGATGCCGGAGATTTAAATTGGTGCTAAACATATGCAAGGGAAAACTTAAAAGTCCATCAGCTTTTTAAAGATGATTAAAATCACATTGGAGACATGAATAAATAAAAGGTATTCTTGAAAACATCTCTGCAGCTACATTTCAGCCTACAATTTCTGATCTGTTATAGCTTTAATTCCGATTTATGCAAGTGAACAAATCTTGTCATTGTGATAATAATGAGAACCATTATGAAAATGTCCTGAGGTTAGGTAAGGCAATGTTTACTTACTCTAAGCACCATACAGAAAAAATATTACATTGTATTAACTACAGAAAATAAATCCAATATACAAATCATGCACTCTAAAGGGCCTTCTGGCTGCCAAAGTAACAACAACTCCAGTTTCAGTCTCAGCAAGAAGTTGCAGATACTTAAAAAACGGTGTGACTTCTAGAATGTAAACCTGAGACTCCCTACATTTTATTATGTTATTTAATCATAGACAGGTAACAATTCTCATTGTACAAAGCTTTGGTGATAAGAAACATGAATAAAAATGTGACACACAGTGCACCAAGACAGAATGCTGGATTTGTCTTCAGTCTTACAAACAAAACTAAACGGTCTTATTGCTTCAGAAATAGAAAGATGACTTTTGCATGATATAGTTGTTGCTGGAGGGAACTGTTTAAATGAGCCATTGCTTTTTGCACAGTTCATTAGTGACACAGGTCCTACTCTCTGTGATGAGGATAAGGAACTAATTGGCACACCACATGACAATAATTTCCTTGGGATTCTAAAACTGTTGGGACAGGTTGATCTTTCTCCTAGTTGACCACACAGCATCACAGGGAAATGCTGGCAGAAATATGCCTTTCAGTTTTTCATCTAATATTTGTATGGCATTCATTTGCTTAACGGGTACTATGATTTGTTCTTTAATCACCCTTGAAGTGCAGAGAGCAAAAAATGTCAATGCCAATGAAAATTATGCACCAGCTGAATCACTTGAAGATTATTTTATATTTGTTCTTTGCTGCATCACTGCTGTGAGCATGACTCAGGAAGGTTCTGTGTAATTCTTACAAAGTGAGGGCTCTGCAGGGGAGTCATTCAGCATTTCACACAGTTTTTGGAAGATGTTAAGATGTTACTAACTGAAGAATACGGAAGAATGACAATGCAGTGGACTTCAGGCAATGATTCAAAATATTTTGTGTACCAGCAAAATGGCTGCTGTCTTGTGCGCACTCCTTATAATTTAGTGGTGACAGACAGTACTCATTACTGCACTAAAATAATTAAAACTGGTTATCCTTTAGAAGGCTTTATTTGCATTTTGTCTGTAATCTACTAACGAAAGATATTAGCAGACTACATTGAATCCATTCTTTCTTTTAGTAGATTTGCAAATAATGAAGGATATGTGTACTAATGGCCCTGCATTTCTTAAGGTTCTAAAAGACTTATTTTGAATTACAATTACCAAGAAAAAATAAATTGCATACAACGAATAGTTTCTGTACAAATTATTCTGTCATATGCAGGGTTCTAAAACGCTTATTGTGAACTGAATAGGGGATTATGATTAGGTCTCTTATCATAACCACGTTATTAATATGTATTTTCAAGAAATTCACCTCAAGAGCAGAGTAAAACAGAGTTTATAAGGAAAATTTTAACATCCATGTCAACAACAAAGAACTGCTTAGATATGACCAGAGAGACATGTCCATAAATCTTTGCAATACTTGGAGAATTACCTGCTCCATGTACTACCAGCTGCAAGGACAGAATAAAGTGTAGGAAAGCCACGTGTTTTTACAGCTTTGAAAGCTGTAACACAGTTAGTGCTGCCCAACATGCAATGGCCAGAAACAAAGTATATCTGATTCTGTAACAGCTTTATAAACTGTAATGCATTTAGCAGTACCACACAAAAAAGAAGTCTGGTAGCCTGAAGTGTGGTATGGTTTTTAAAGCTGTTTGAGCTTTCTACTGCTATTCTATTGTGGCTGCTGAGACTACAGTTTAACAGTTTTAAAAGATGCTAACTTTATATTAGAAAGGAGCTTAACAAAGTTGTTCCTTTCAAGTATGTAATATAATGTGGTGCCCCGTGCAGTACAAGAATATTAGCATGTCTTTAAAATGTTTGGCAGGTAACTCTTAGCAAAAAGTTGATAGCTGAAATAAAGTCCTTACCTTACATAGTAATATGGACTTTACTGACACAGGGTTTGATGCAGTTTTTACAGGAAATGCTTCTTTGCTACAATTTAACATGACACTGGCAAGCACTGCACTTTAGATAATTTACTTTGACCTATATCATGTAATGCTTCTTGTTTTAGGATTATGTAAGCACTCTTGATATCTCTAAGGTTTAAATGTGAGTTACTAGCATGATTATTGCGATAGACAGAGGGGTAGTGCAAAGTACAGAGCAAAATAACAAGGGAAAGTGTCATGTGAATGATGGATGTTCAAAGGCACTGGGTGCACCTAAGCCTGATGGTCCAAACTGCATACTGTGCAGCCTAAGCAAATAAGCACAACATAATGTAAATGTAAATGAAAAGAGTCCATGGATGCATGAAGTCAAGACTGTGGATCAGTTCCATGACATACAAAATGATGGCAGTGTACATTCATGGCTACCTATTATAAATGCCATAATTTACAGAATACATGACAGAAACTGTGTTACTCATAGCAGCAACAATAGCCTTGCAGCATGTTGATTCACCAATGCAGCCAGTGCCAGCTATACTGTGTGCTGCAGCCAGCCAAAACAAGGAAGACGATATAAGTAACGACTCTCATATCAGCATCTGACAGATATGCAGATTATGAATTACATCCGAGTTGACAGAGATGCAGTATGTGACCTAATCAAAATGTGTCACCCAAGAGCAGAATCAAGTTGTATGGGTGATATGCCCATTCTTGTAGCTAGAAAGCCATATGCAGCATTGACCAACCTAGCTACAAGGATAGTGACCTTAGGGGAACTCTTTAGGTATACCGCTAGCTTCTGCATTGCAATTACTTAAGCAATTCTTCATCCTTACACTCAACATATGGAGGAGCATATCTAGTTTTAAGGGCACTGGAAGAGAAAACCTATATTATATGTGCAGTCTATGATATTGCACACTTCCCTGAGATCCTCAGAACCACAGATTGAAACCATGTTACTTTTAAGACTCCACCTGGGGAAGACAGGCAATGATGCTTTAAATAGGAAGTGCTAGCACTCCCTGAATATCCAGGTGATATGTAATGCCCTTGGCATTATTTGTAATATCGTCATGTACCACCCTGGCAGTTAACCTGATTCACACATTTGTCAAACATTCAAGCTATGCCAATGATCCTTGTGAGTGGACTTTTCACAGGGTCACTGGCATACCTCTCAACTTCTTAGTTCAAGAAATCTGGATAAAGCCTAAAATAATGGGGTGACAATGGCCCAAAAATAGGGACAGATTTTAAATATTGCTTGTATAATCTTAGGAAGTTGCTAGAATAACAGGATTTATATTAGCATGGATTGTCTGTAAGATATAAAGTCTGAAATTCAAATTTATGTTATTATTTGGTGACATTAGTCCTGAGTGATTTGCCATAAAATCACACATTTTATGAGGCACAAACCAAAAATATGAGGCAAAAATCTAGACATTCTGCAAAATCTTTACAGTTGAGAGGTGTGGTCACTGGTTGATAGGTGTATGCATTGACCTGCCAGGCATACTGGGGCAGGCCACATATAATGTTGTGTCCTGTATTTTGCAGGTAGTGGTGGGATATGCTCCTAAGCCATGGATGATGATCTTCATTCTCATCCCAGAGGTGATTTCTGCATTAATGTGATGATAGCATCATATCATAGCATGATGTTATATGGTGCAGCAGATGTAGAAGGGAAGAGAACAGTGAAGGAACAAAGCACAGTTATGGCAGTGGTGGATGTAATATATTGCATGGGGGCCATGACACAGATAACACAAAATAATATGGTGCATGCTGTAATACTCAGACTATGCAGGACTGTGGATGCTATTTTCACAGTGTACCCACACAAGATAGGAATTATGCAGGGCACAGTAGTTACCATTTGCACAGATGGCTGACACAATAACAGTTAATACAGCAATACTAAAATGCAGTGTAGGTTTACAGGAGGTAAAGCTGGTAACCTAGAATTTTGGATTTTTGTTGGGTGTCAGGGATCACATTCTATAGACATGGTGTTGGGATGCCACTGTATGACCACTGCCTGTATCTACTGTGGTGTCTGATAGGAATCACATCTCTTAGAAACAGGTTTGTGGCACCAGCACATGACTGTTGCTGGCATCCATTGTGCTAGCTTGTAAAACTAGGGCCTGAATCTATCTCATGGCAGGGATGGGATGGAACTATGGGACCTTGCTAGAGCACATCTGGGAGGTATCCCATGGGTAGAACTCAAGAAACATTAGTAGAACAAACAAAAGCCCTATTCTATGTCAGCAATCTGACCTCAAGAACGTGAACTGTAAGTAATCATGGGGACTGTAAGACACCTAGCCATATACACCTTTAAGCAGATTCTTTTCAAGCACTTAATATTGCTCATCTCCCAAATCAGGCAGCGCTGTATGTAATAACCCAAGTTTAAATTTATATCTACCCATGCAGTCATCAAGACTAGCCTTAAAGGTAATCAAAGTAATACTTTGTTTTACCTGTAGTGGTAACTTACTCCTTAGCCTATGAACAAGGTGAGTTAGGGACCTCTCCAGCATGTCTTGTTTATTTGTTAGTATAGATTTAAGTTTTTAGTGTGTGTTTTGTACAGCCACTGGTTTTGCAAAGAAACAGAAAATCAAATAAGACCGACTCTTTCATGGCTCATCAAGCAAAACACAGGCTACCTCACAGCAATCTGTAGGATACTGAGTATAGGGTGAGTCATGCTAGTCTTTCGGGGTTGTAGAAAGATGTATGACCTTTGATTTTCATATTTAGAAATTTTTCAGGTGTTTCCAATTAAGCAATGTGCTTGGATTTATACATATCAAAGGGGATACCTTATATTCAGTGATGGTACTAATAAGGGAAGACTACAGTTGTAGGATAACTTCTTTGGAGCTTGAAGATATTCCCTTGGAAATCAACTGGTCAAGATACAAAATCAAACTGATTAGGATCTACATCATTAAGCTTGCATAACTTTGCAAAAATGAGCTCTACTATGATACAAGATTAAAGGCTTTCTTGACTGTGGTGGAAACATGATCAAATGAGAGAGAGAGACTTATCCACATAAGTACCTAGGTCTCTTATGACCATATTTGTCTGCAGAGGAGTAATATGTGACATGGGATTAACTTTTTCAGCCAAAATGCTGCTACAATGCCCTTTTTCATTTAGTTTGCCACCATTTTTGATTCACCATGCATGTGCATATTCTAGCCCTTGCTGAAGCTGTTTTGTATTAGTGAATGAGCAGATAACAGTATCCATTTTGGAGTTATCAGTAGACTTGGGCAACCACACTTCTGGGACATTGGCTTAGATGTCTGCAAAATAAACTCCAAACAAGAAAGGGCCTAGAAATGATCCATATGGAACCATACTAGTTGTAATTTTGTATTTAGAAAGGGAAACAGCATTCTTCAGAACTTAGAATCTATTGGATAGCGAATTTGCCATCCAGAAAGCAATGTAGGGATTTACATTAAGCTTGTCTAACTTTTCAATAATACCAGCATGGGGTACAGCATCAAAAGTGGTGGGCAGGTCAAGCTAAGCAGCAAGCACAGAATGACCACTGTCCGCAGCCTCTGTAACCTTTTAAAAGAAGCTCACTATATTCATTTGACAGGACCTGCCCTGTACAAAATTAAACTGATTGGGATCTAGGTCAGTTAGGTTGCCAATGACTGCATAAACGTGTTCTGCTCTGATACATTTCTCTTAACATTCTGCTTTGATACATTTTTTTTGACATTCTCAATTCTCTCACTCCCCTTAGGAAAAGCATAGTGAAATCCCTCATCACACCTTGTATTTCTCAGTCTACCCACTATCTTATGCACAGGAGGGCTTGGAAAAACTGGTTAAAATATAAATCCCCCATCCACCTCCAAACCTATAAAGAACTCTGAAACCTTACAAAAAAACATGTCAGCAATGATAAAAAAAACTTCTACCTAAAGCCTCAAACAAACCCTCATAATAGCCTAAAAAAGCCTGGAACACTATTAAAAAGATTGTCTACCCAGGTAGCCCCAGTATACTTAACCCTTGCCCTAATAACTCTCTCCTTGAGACCACCTCCATTCTCAGCTCATATTTCATTGATTCCATCACCAAACTAACCAAAAATAGCCACGCTGCTGAGCTCACTATTCCTCCCTGTCCCTCAGGCCATAAAACAACCTTTTCACTCAAACCTGCCCCCACTGCCTACATAAAATCACTACTAAACAAACAAAAGCCATTCTATCCCTCGGCAGACAATATACCACCATCCTTCCTGAAGCTATCCGTTAGCTCAATACACTATCCTATCTCCATCCTTATTAACTGACCTATCAAAGAATCTACAGTCCCCTATCTGTAAACAATTCTACACTATACCAATCCACAAAGGAGGCCACTACACTGACCTCCCTAACTATAGGCCTGTAGCCATTCTGTCCCCTCTCTCTAAGATACTAGAAAAATGCATACACAAACAGCTCCTTGATTATCTAATACAAGAAAATCTACTCACACCTAACCAACATGGCTTCTGTCCTAGCCATAGCACATCCGTTGCTCTAATCTCCTTCACACATACAATCTCTCAAGCCAGAGACAAAATTAAACTTGTATCCAGTCTATTTTTAGACCTCTCCAAAGGCTTTGACATTGTATCTCACTCCAAGCTCATCACTAAAATGTCAGATATTGGTCTCTCTAATCCTACTTTTAGATAGTTATCTAGCTACCTTTTCAAAAGACAGCAATCCATCAAATGGCTCTCTTCCTTCTCACACTTCCTCCCTGTTAATACCAGAGTACCTCAATGATCCATTCTTGGACCTCTACTATTTAACATCTTCACAAACTGTCTTCATACTTCCTGCGCTCAGTCTTCTTTCATTCAGTATGCAGATGATTCCACTATCATCTGCACTTCTGATGCTCTTTCACATCTCCACACTTTAACCCAAAACTCCTTCAACTCCATCAAAAGATGGCTAACTGACAATCACCTTGCACTTAATCTGAAAAAATAAAACTTCTCTTGTTTCTCCCAAAATCTCTTTCTCATCTTAAATATTAATTTACTGTCACGTCCCTTGACAACACTGCAATTAACACAGAAACACAGATCAAGCTCTTGGGCACTATCATCAATGATCAACTAGAATTCAGTCTACACATCCAAAAATTACATAAAAATGACCCAACATAAACTTCCTCACCCAGAACTCTATGCTTTCCCCTGCCCATGTCTATCTTCTTCCCAGTCTACTATAAACCTCACCTATCTTAACCATGTACAGGTTACCTGCGTCCATTAGAGACACAGGTGCCAAACCAGGGAAGAAACCAGAAATTCATCCCTGGTTTGGCACCTAAGTCTGTAATGGACACAGGTAACCTGTAAATGGTTCATCTCCCAGGCCCATGCTTACACTTATCAAGGGTATCTCTTGTCAGAGATTTGGTATGCATGGCTAGGCATAAAAAGGCCCTTGAGGTCATTAGCCAAGTTAACACCTATGAACCTATGAGCCAACCTACAATCCTCTCTAAAGTCTAAATTTGAATTCACCTATAACAAAGTCACCAGGTTCACTACAAATCAACCCTACAACTCACACCACTGCCTTTCTCTCAGATCCCTAAACTGGCTTGAATGCTCTTACCAGCTCCTACTTGCTCAACTGCTCCTTGCTCACCCTGTTATCAACAAACCTACCTTCCACCCTGCCATCTCATCCCTCACCGGGTCTATATTATAAACAATAACACTTACCTTATCGAATCCGTAAACGTCGACCCATCCTCATCGAACAGCAAAAACACCGAACGCCCTAAACCGCGAAATTCAAAACATCGAACTATCATACTTGTCCCACCCCACCGCCCGCTACATACTACCTACACAAACAAACTAAATAAACCACATACATAGACTAAGCAAAACCCTAAATCTAACCCTAAACTAAACCCTGCTTCTAACCCTGCACTAAATCTTACATATACCACCAAGTATGCACTTAAGTTAACCCGCATCATAACCCTAAGGTCCGTAAATATTGCACACTTACCTTAAAAAGCTAAACCCAAACAAACTAAATAATCCACACACATACACTTAACAAAACACTACACTAAATCTAACATACATTACCATCCATAAACTTACCTTAACCTGCACCCTAACCCTAAGGTCCATAACTATCACATACTTACCTTACAGAGCTATACCGCAGGAGGCAAACCATGAAGATTTGATGTTTCCAGTTTCGCTCTTATGGACGTTCGATGTTTTTGCATTTCAATAAGGACAGGTCGACTTTTAGGGATTCGATAAGGTAAGCGTTCGAGTTACTAATAGAGAACCCCCTCACCTCCTCCTATACTCCAAATTGCTCTCTCCACAGTGCTGACCAGCTTCCCTTGGAAATCTACAAGCCCAAAAGAAAAGATGGCCAACATCTCTACAGTTACTCCATTGCCTTAGCTTGGAACAAATTTCCTCTGTCTGTCAGAGCTATATCTAATACACTTAACTTCAAAAAAGCTTTAAAAGAGTCTCTACTGAACTCATGTATCTGCTCCTGCCAAAACCCAACCTAATTCCAACTTCCCTTCCTACCATCCCTCTGTTTTCTCCGTTCCCCCTATAATTCACCTTCTGTTCTCTCCCCCTTTCAACTCCATTTCCAGCTTCCTAATTTATCCTGGCCTTACTCTGTTCCCACTCATCCCTCATTACACTTACGTAATCCTTCCCCCTACTCATGAAGCAAACTAATGAGGTGTTGCCTAATTCCCCTACATTTTCCAATCCACATACTGGTTATTTTTAAACCTCCCCAGAACAGTATGCAAAAACATAATCTACTATTTTAATGTCCTCTCTCTTCCACCTATGTAACACCTTTGTCATCTGTTTACTAAATTGTATTTCATATTTCCTTACTCTAGGGCTTGCCCATTTGCTCTTTTTCTGTAAGTGCATATTTGAGATTCTGTTGGCATCTTTACTTTTTTACATATATCTTTTATACTCATTTAATTCAATGCTTGTAGACTGAACTGTTTTTGCACGGAATGAAAGATGTTATTGGAATGTATAGTTTTCTTTTGTATTTAACATCTGTCATGTATCTGAAGCTTTCTGTATTTTATGTTGCTTCTCCCCGGGCCTCTGCTGAAAATGGACTTATGCTCAGTTGGCCATAGCCGGTGTTAACAAATGTCAAAATAAATAAATAAAAATAAATAAATATGTTCCATATCTTTGTTTATAAGGCTGGTAAAGCTGATGGCCTATAATTACCTAGGTCTGCAGAAGGACCACCCTTGTGTATGGGAGTCATCATGGCTATTATACAAGCATCAGGCACAAATCCTGTAGATAGAGTGAGGTTGAACAGTTTAAGTAGCAGCTCAGATAATACATACTTGGGAATGAGGAGAATGCAGCTTGATTTACTGTGCAGACCTGTGGAAGTATTATTCTTTAGCCTTTGGCAGGGATTCTAAGACTTGATGTCCTTCCATTTCACTAATGCAGTGTTCATTACAATAGGGGATCTCCTGCCAAGGGGGGCAATGTCCGGCTAGTATACCAAAGCCTTTAGGTTCCTTTAAAGTACCCCATAAATCACACCTATGTTCCTCCCGTAGCATAGGGCATAGAGGTGATGTCCAGATTTACCAACATCAAAATTTCTTTGCCACCAGTCCAAACCCCGTCTCTTGATCATTGGTCTGAATGTCCATTTTGTTGCAGGTCCGCCAAACCATCGCAGATAAGTGCCCCATTGGGATTTATTGTATCTTATCTTTCTTTTTATTTTTTGCTGCTTGCAGGGTTTCATGTCATCCAAGAAGGGTAAATGCCAGTGTGGGAGACAGATCCCCCATAAAGACCATCACAAACAGTGCTTGTTTTGCCTTGGTGCTTCCCACAGCCATATGGCCTGTTCAATCTGTCAGGGCTTTATTCCCAAGACTCTCCTTAGTAGGCTTTCTTCTTTCCCTTTGTATCTGGAGAATCAATGTCTTAAGCTCTTAGCTAAAGACACAATGGAGGGAAATTGCCACTTCTAGTGGCAGGCATTCATGAAGAAGATGGCCAAGAAATCTAAGACGGATTTTTATGCTGTATAGCCTATGCTGGGTATCTCTCCCATAGCGAGTGAAAGCCTGGAGGTTTACCCGGTTCCATTGTTGGATTTTTTGGCCATGATCAGTTTAGAGGCTGCTTAGGCACTTCCTTGTTGGCCTTGCAGACATCCACATCAGACATTCATGGGGAACTGCAGCTGATTATTTCTGAGGGGCCTAGGGGTGTTCCTCAAATTTTGGTCATAGAAGAAGTCCCTACTGCAACTATTGCATGCTGTCTGGAATTGGAGCCTTCTACATTTTATATGGCAGATGTCCCCTTAAAGAAAAAGCAGAAAACTAAACATATTACTTCAGCTCCTAAGGACCCACAATGGTAAAATTTCATTCAGTGGTTGTTTAATGTTTTGATGGTTTTAAAACCTCCTCAGGGCATTTCCTTTCCAGCTCCTCCTTGGTCCTCTATTCCACTTAAAAGACCCAGGGAACAAGATTCCTCTGAGGATGAGGTGGATTCAGATGAGAAATCCCTTGCTTACTCCTCTCAGATTACTTCCATACAGATTTTGGGTCTCAGGAAGAGGAATCTACTAGTCTTGATAGTCCTTTTGAGGAATTATTTTGGGGGACACAATCTCTGGAACGATCGATTTTATTTAAATGGGATTGTGCTCAGGTTTCTGAAGTACATAGAAGGTATTATGAGCTTCGGCAGATGGAGTCTTTCAGACCTTCTGCTGTGCCTCCTGTTCTGGCTGCATTGTTGGATACCTTTTCTAATGCTTCTATAACTCCTGACTCCCATCCCCCTGTCCCCAAGAAACCTGATTTTATAGGGTGCCTGTAGACTGTAAATTTCTTTATAAGTGCCCTTCTGCTGAATGCTTGGTGGTGTCTGCAGCTTCTGAAAAACCATCTCAGTTGCTGCCTTCTGATAAAGATAGCAGAACTGTGGAAAGGTTAGGGAAAAAAGGTTTATACCTCTGTTACTTTAGCTTTTAGGGCTGTCAGTTATCAGATCCATATATCTAGGTGTATGTTGGCTCTTCTTTCCCAGGCTTTTCAGGTAATTTCTGATCTTTCAGACTCTGAATGGAAGACTTTTGCTTTTTCTCTGTTAGGGACTTCCTCTCAGTTGGCTTGTCATTCCATCAACTGTGGTTATGCTGCAGCAGATGCTTCCTGTAGGGCTGCTGCTTTTGAGTATGTAATGAGGAGATATTCTTGGCTTCAGCTTCAACCTTTGCCCGATGATACTAAGGCTAAGTTGATGGATGCTTCTCTGGATAATAAACACTTGTTTGGTGAAACTTCTCCAGCTTTAAGTCTCTTTGAGATAAGGGCATGGCTTTATAGGAACTTAAACATGTTTTTTGTTTCTTCTGTACCAAAGTTTCAGAGAACTTACCCCAATAAACCAGCCTTTGTTCGTACGCAATCTCGCCCTCCCCCTAAAGGCAAGAAAGGTGGGAAGTGGGCTCCTCCTGCTAAAGCTACTCAGAATTCTGTGCCCCAGAAGTCTCCTTTTCCTGATAAACCAGGTGCTGTCTGACTACCCTTTTTTCCCAACCATATTCCTCTTTCCCTTTGCCTTTTTCTATCTCTTCCTCTTTGGTTAAAAATTACTCAGGACTCCTGGGTTCTGTCCATTATCTTCCAAGGGTATGGTCTGGAATTCTAATCTCTCTTTTATGGGAATTTCTCAGCTCCTCAGGAACAGCTGTCCTTCTTTCCAGGGGTGCTTTGGGATATCTTCACTCAGGGAAGTATTCAAGACGTTCCCGTTTCCTAAAGGGGGGGGGGGCTTACTCTAGAATGTTCCTCGTACCCAGAAAAGAGGGTACTTGAAGACCAATTTTAGACCTCTCTCATCTAAATACACTTCTGAAGGTTCCCTCATTTTGAATATTGTCCTTTCAGACTTTGTTCCCTCTTTTGGTTCCTTGGGCTTATATGGTGTCTCTGGTTCTCAGAGATGCTTATCTCCATATCCCAATTCACAGCCACCACTTCAAATCCCACTGGCTTTGCCAATGTTCTAATCCAGACTAACCCATAGCTCCCCCTCAACCTCCTCAGTGAAATTACTATCCTCCTAGGCCTCAAGCCATCTACTCTCCCCCTGAAACAACTAACTACTTGTAGGTTTGTTTCTTATAATAATTGTTCACTGTACATCCTAATGTAACTTTTTCTTACCTGTGTATACTAACTATATGATGCTTTGTTTTTCTCTTTATAATTGTTATTGTACATACTAATGTAACTTTTTTTTCTTCCCTGGGTATTTAGTGCATAACTACAATCGTATGTTAGCTGTCAAACATTGTTGTAACCTACTATGTACTATTGGAACTTTTTGTAACCTACTATGTACTTTTGGAGCTTTTCTCCCCGGGCCTCCGCTGAAAATGGACATGTGTCCAGTTGGACTTTCCCGGTCAACAAATGTAAAATAAAATAAAATAAAATAAAATAAATAAATAAAATAAATATTTACATTTCTCTGTTGCATCCTGACATTTTCATTTCTCTGCTTTGCCCTTTGGCCTTTCTTACTGCCCCAAGGGTCTTCACCAAATGCCTTTCTCCTGTGATTGCTTTTTGCAGGCTACAAGGGATCCAAGTCTTTCCCTACTTGGATGACTTCCTGTTTCAGGCATCCTCTCTAGAGACCTTATTTCAAAATCTCCATTTTGCTGTTTCCCATCTGCAATGCCTAGGATTCACTATAAATTTTAAAAAGTCATTTCAGACTCCTTCTCAGGATCATGTCTTTCTGGGGTGCGGGATCCAGACTGTGCCAATGCCGGCATCCCTGCCTCCTCAAAAAGCCCTATAACTCTCATTTCCCTTTTTATCAATCCCTTCTTTCTCTGGCTTCACTAACAGCCAGGGAATTTCTGAGAGCTCGGGGGTTCATGGCTTTCACTATTCCTATGCTCCTTCTAGCCAAACTCCACACGAGAAAGTGTCAGTGGATTCTGAAGTTAGTTTGGCTTCAACATGCTCTTCCCCTCATATTTGTTGTTCCTCTTCTGCCTTGTCTAAAGAAGTAACTTCAGTGGTGGATTCAGCAGTTGACTCTTAATCCAGGGCTCCCTTTTCATCCACCTCTTCCCTCTCAGGAGCCATCCACAGATGCTTTAGATGTGGGATGGGGAGCAGCATTTGGCTCCCTAAAGGTGCAGTGGGTCTGGGCACCTCCTCAACAAGAATAACATACCGGTGCCAAAGAAATGAGAGCTCTTCAGCTGGCTCTTCGGGTATTTCATCATCTCTTCTCCCCAGGACCTCTCAAGGTGTTTACAGACAATACACAATAAAAGTATAGTTGTGGCTGAAGCACCAAAACAAACACAAAAACAAACTAATAAGCACTCCTTTCAGCCAGGCAATGACACAGAGCCAAGAAAGGAAACACACCAAGGTTTATTAATTTAGTGCTTTCATGTCCACCATGAGAAGCTTCATCAGAGTAATAAAACAGACAACGAATAAATCTTAAATATTCTCAAAAATAATCCTGTTGGTTGAGCAATATACCATGTTTAACGTCAATAAACTAAATTGCCAATTAAATGGAATAGTGCTGTCAAAAGACTAATTTATCAATGAAATGAAACAGTGCTATCAAAGCAAAAAAATCTTTTCAACAAAAAAAATTATCTTTTAACAAAACTTAAAAGGGAATCATAATAAAAATATACATATATTTATATGTAAAATATATATAATGTTGTGAATAATATAAAATAAAATTTTCAGATGTTGGAATATCCACAGAGGAAATACTAATGTCACACCACAACTAATATTTCAGTGCTCTCAGTTTCAATGCAGGAACCAGGGAGTAGTAGTTGTTTAAACCAGGATTTGTACAGACTTCCAGCTGTAGTTGCCAAAAAATTTCCCAGTATTCTAACCTAGTTTCCCAATCCCCACCTCTCTTGTGAGGTTTAACTTGTTCTAGCACCCAAAATCTAAATATAACTCGGTCACAATTACAGGACTGCCTATACAAAGCATTAGCTTCTTTCTTCTTGTTTATCTCGTACAAATGCTCATAAATTCTCTGTTTTAAACTGCATTCTGTCTTCCCAAAATAAAAAGAACAACAGGATAGACAATAAACTAAATATACCACTCCTTTAAAAAAATTAATAAACCTTGGTGTGTTTTCCTTTATTGGCTCTGTGTTGTTGCCTGGCTGAATGGATTGTTTACAGACAATACCACAGTGATGTGGTATGTAAACAAATATGGGGGAGGGTCCTATCATCTTTGCCAGTTGGCTTTCCTAGTGTGGGAACTTGCTATCCAGTATCAACTTACTATTCAGGCAGTTTACATTGGGGATGCACAAGCCAGTGCATTTCTTTGTGCCGGTCCCAAGCCTAGATAAATGGGGAGGGTTGCATCAGGAAGGGCATCCGGCGTAAAACTTCGCCAAATAATTCATGCGGACACCGGTAAATATTTCCATACTGGATCAGTCGAGGCCCGGGTTAACAACGACCACTACCAGTACTATTAGCCAACAGGGTGCTGGCAGAAATTGGGCTACTGTTGGCCGAAGGAGGAGAAGAGGTGGAAGGCATGGCCGAAGGCAGGAAGAGAGGAGAAAGGCTAGGACTGTGGTAGTGAGGGTCAGAACTTTGAATGTTGGCAGTATGACTGGTATAGGGAGAGAGCTAGCTGATATGATGGACAGAAGGAAGGTTGGTATATTGTGTGTGCAAGAGACCAGATGGAAGGGGAGTAAGACTAGGTGTATCAGAGGTGGGTTCAAGTTGTTTTATCATGGTGTGGATGGGAGGAGAAATGGCGTAGGAGTTATCCTGAAGGAACAGTATGCTAAGAGTGTTTTGGAGGTGAAAAGAGTGTCAGATAGAGTGATGTTTATGAAGCTGGAAATTGATGGTGTAATGATGAATGTTGTTAGTGCACATGGTCCACAAGTTGGGTGCGCGATGGATGAGAAAGAAACATTTTGGAGTGAGTTGAATGAAGTGGTGATGACTGTACCCAAGGGTGAGAGAGTGGTGATTGGAGCAGATTTCAATGGGCATGCTGTTGAAGGGAACAGAGGGATAAGGAAGTGATGGGTAGGTATGGTGTTAAAGGAATGCAGAAGGTCAGATGGTAGTGGATTTTGCGAAAAGGAAGGACATGGCTGTGGTGAATACGTATTTTAACAAGAGGGAGGAGCATAGGGTGACATACAAGAGTGGAGGAAGAGGCACACAGGTGGATTATATCTTATGTAGGAGGGCCAGTTTGAAGGAGATTGGAGACTGTAAAGTGGTGACCGGGGAAAGTGTAGTTAGGTAGCATAGGATGGTGGTTTGTAGGATGACATTGGTGATCAAGAAGAGGAGGAGGACTGTGAGGGCAGCACCAAGGATCAAATGGTGGAAATTGAAAAAGGGTAATTGTGAGGTGGAGTTCAAGGATGAGTTAAGACAGGCACTGGGTGGCAGTGAAGAGTTACCAAGTAGCTGGGTAACTACAGCAGAGCTAGTAAGGGAGACAGCTAGAAAGGTGCTTGGTATGACATCTGGACAGAGGAAGGACGACAAGGAGACATGGTGGTGGAATGAGGAAGTACAGGAGAGTATACAGAGAAAGAGGTTGGCAAAGAATAAGTGGGATTGTCAGAGAGATGAAGAAAGTAGACAGGAGTATAAGGAGATGAGGTGCATGGCAAAGAGAGAAGTGGCGAAGGCTAAGGATAAGGCATATGAAGAGTTGTATGAAAGGTTGGACACTAAGGAGGGAGAAAAGGACCTGTACCAATTGGCTAGACAGAGGGACCGAGCTAGGAAAGATGTGCAGCAGGTAAAGGTGATAAAGGATAATGAGGGAAACATACTCACAAGCAAGGAGAGTGTGTTGTGGAGATGGAAAGAGTACTTTGAGGGGTTGATGAATGAAGAGAATAAGAGGGAGAGAAGGTTGGATGATGTGCAGATAGTGAATCACGAAGTACAATGGATTAGCAAGGAGGAAGTAAGGATAACTATGAAGAGGATGAAGAATGGAAAGGCTGTTGGTCCAGATGACATACCTGTGGAAGCATGGAGGTGTTTAGGTGAAATGGCAGTGGAGTTCTTAATCAAATTGTTTAATGAAATCTTGAAAAGTGAGAGGATGCCTGAGGAATGGAGAAAAAGTGTTTTGGTACTGATTTTTAAGAATAAGGGTGATGTGCAGAGCTGTAGTAATTAAGGAGGGATTGAACTGATCAGTCACAGCATGAAGTTATGGGAAAGAGTAGTGGAAGCTAGGTTAAGAAGAGACATGATGATTAGTGATCAGCAGTATGGTTTCATGCCGGGAAAGAGCACTACAGATGTGATGTTTGCTCTGAGAGTGTTGATGGAGAAGTACAGAGAAGGTCAGAAGGAGTTGCATTGTGTTTTTGTAGACTTAGAGAAAGCATATGACAGGGTGCCTAGAGAGGAGTTGTGGTATTGTACGAGGAAGTCAGAGTGTCAGAGAAGTATGTAAGAGTGGTACAGGATATGTACTAGGGTAGTGTGACAGCGGAGAGGTCTGCGGTGGGAGTGACGGATGAGTTTAAGGTGGAGGTGGGGTTACATCAAGGATCAATTCTGAGCCCTTTCTTATTTGCAGTGGTGATGGACATGTTGACAGACGAGATCAGACAGGAGTCCCTGTGGACTATGATGTTTGCAGATGACATTGTGATCTGTAGTGAGAGTAGGGAACAGGTGGAGGAGACCTTGGAGAGATGGAGATATGCTCTAGAGAGAAGAGGAATGAAGGTCAGCAGGACTAAGACAGAATATATGTGTGTGAATGAGAGTGAGGATAAAGGAATGGTGAGGATGCAAGGAGTAGAGGTGGCGAAGGTGGATGAGTTTAAATACTTGGGATCAATAGTTCAGAGTAATGGTGAGTGTGGAAGAGAGGTAAAGAAGAGAGTACAGGCAGGATGGAGTGGGTGGAGAAGAGTGTCAGGAGTGATTTGTGACAGACGAGTACCAGTAAGAGTGAAAGTGAAGGTCTACAAGAGGGTAGTGAGACCAGCTATGTTATATGGGTTGGAGACAGTGGCATTGACAAAAGGGCAGGAGTTTGAGCTGGATATGGCAGAGTTAAAGATGTTAAGATTTGCACTGGGTGTGACAAGGGTGGACAGGATTAGGAATAAGTATATTAGAGGGTCAGCTCAGGTTGGAAGGTTTGGAGACAAAGCCAGAGAGGCAAGATTATTTTGGTTTGGACATGTGTTGAGGAGGGATGCTGAGTATATTGGGTAAAAGATGCTAAGGATGAAGCTACCAGGTAACAGAAAAAGAGGAAGGCCTAAGATAAGGTTTCTGGATGTGGTGAGAGAGGACATGCAGGTGGTTGGTGTGACAGAGCAAGATGCAGAGGACAGGAAGAAATGGAAACAGATGATCCACTGTGGTGACCCCTAGCAGGAACAGCCGAAAGAAGATGATGATTCAGGCAGTTTACATTCCCTCAGGTCAAAACATCGTGGCAGGTTCTCTGAGCAGATAACCAATCCCAGGAATGGTTGCTTCACAGGGATGTGTTTATGGACATTGTCCACCAGTGGGGTACTCCTCAAATAGTTCTTTTTGCCTCCCTTCTGAAAAGACAACTTCCTCTATTTTGTGTCAGAGTTCCCATGTCCCCTTGTTTGGAAGGTGGATGCCCTATCTTTTTCTTGTAAGGAAATATTTCTTCATGCCTTCCTTCCCCTTCCTATCATTCCAAAAGTCCTGTTGAAAATTCAACAGGATGATCCCAAAATCTTGCTGGTGACTCCCTTTTGGCGAAGTCAGCATTGGTTCCCTTTTGTTCTGCATTTACCAAGGACAATCATCTCAAGTTACCTCACAGGGTGGACATAGTCACACAAGACAAGGTATCTCACATCCATCCCCACCTGTCCACTCTTAAACTGGCACTGTGGATGATAGGATTTTGATTCCACAGACACTTTTTTTCTGAGGACGTGCTTAGGGTCCTGCAGGAAGCCAGGAAACCCAATACTAAGAAATTCTACTTATCCAATGGAAGACGTTTTCTGTTTGGTGTCTTTCTCATAATCTGGATCCACTTTCTGGGGATGTTCCTTTTTTTTCTTTTCTATCTGTGTGAACTGCTCAAAGCTGGGTTGGCTTATTCTTCTGTTAAGTCCCACTTATCAGCTATCTCTGCTTGTCTGCCTTTCTGCCCTCCTTTAGCTTCTAGATTTGAAGCCAAACAATTTCTTAAAGGTGTCCTGTATATTAGACCTCACAGGAAGCCTGTTTCTTCTCCCTGGGATCTTAATTTGTTTTGGAAAAATTGACCCAGGCTCCTTTTCAGCCTGCAGTTTCAGCTTCCTTGCAACATTGCTCTTGGAAGACTGTAATTTTGTTAGCCCTTACTTCTTCCAGACTGGTGTCTGAGCTCCAAGCCCTTATGGCTTGTCCTCCTTTTTTGTTTTTTTCATAAGAACAGAGCGTTCCTTTGTACTAAACCTTCTTTTTATGCCAAAGGTGGTAAATACATTGTCCCTTAATTCTTCTTCTTCTTCTTCTGGCTTTTCCCAGTTAGGGTTCACCACAGCGAATCATCTGTCCGCTCATGATTGGCAGTGGAGTTTTACGGTGTCGAGTTGCCAGCCCGGTACCCAACCTTCCACAGAAGGCCCACACATGCACACACTCACACCTAGGGCCAATTTGGAGTGTCCAATCCACCTACTGCATGTCTTTGGGATGTGGGAGGAAACCGGAGCACCCGGAGGAAACCCACGTGACCACAGGGAGGGCATGCAGACTCCACACAGAAGGCACCCCAGCCGAGAATCGAACCAGAGAACCTCTTGCTGTGAAGCAGCAACACTTACTGCTGCACCATCATGGCCACCCAAGTTGTCCCTTAATTAGTCTATTCATTTGCCCACTTTTTCTCTTCTCTGCAATCTGCTAGTAAGAAGGTCCTGCACACGTTGGATGTGCATAGACAACTCAGATTTTATTTGGATAAGACTAACACTTTTCGTAAATCTGATCAGTTCTTTGTTTCCTTTTATCCTAGGTCTTTACAATTGGCTGTGTCCAGGCAAATTGTTTCTTCTTGGATTTGTAAAGCCATTTATTTTTGTTATTCTTTTCATGGTAAGAGCCATCCTTCTTCTGTTAAGGCTCATTCTAATAGAGCTGTGGATTCTTGTGCTTTTTTCAAGGGTTTGGATACTAACTCTATTCTTGAGGCACCGACCTGGACTTCTGTGTACAGTTTTTACCAAGCACTACAAGTTGGATGGAATTTCCAGAGCTAGAGCTGGTTTTGCTAGGGCCATCCTGCACGGCTTCCTAGAGAGCTGTGCTGGTCCTTCCTCCTCCCTCTCGTGTTCATGAGCTTTGACACTCTATCTAGTGTAATGAATGCTGCAACAGTGAAATGGAAGGACATAGTACAGTTGGGGCTCTCATTTCTGAGGTTGGTACATCTGGATGTCACCTCTACTGATGTACTGTATACCTTAAAGCAACCTAAAGTCTTTGGTATAGTGGCCAGATATCGGCCTGCCCTTGGCAGGGGATCCCCAATTGTAATGAATACTGCAACAGTGAAGAGAAGGACATCTACCATTATGGTAAGATTTTTCACAAACTGTACTTTCTGAAGTGATTTCAGGGGAAACCAAATTATCAGGGGTAGTGTAGCTAACAATGTAGGAAAGAGGGGTAAAGGTGAACATAAGTTTGCTAATATAGTAGTTATATCCTTGGGATCAGAATATTATGGATGAGCTCAGTGTATTGTTGGACATTATTCCTTAATTTTCTGACTCATCTGAAGAAAGATTTGTAGTTTCCTTTGCAATCTGTAGCAACCTTAAGTTCATACTTTGTTTTCATTTTCTAACAGTGTTTTTAAGTTATTTGCTTGCATGGCTCAGCCTAGTCTTGAGGTAAATAGATGTGGATTTCTTGCAACATTTCGTTATTTTCTTTTGTTGTACACTTTACTAATATTATACAGTACCAGGTGGCACAATATAATTACCATCATTTTGTTTTCAGCCTGGATGCATGTCAGAATTGTTCCAATATATACATTTCTTTTATTGCTACTTCATTGTTCTCCCACCCCACTATCATCCCTTTTGCTGTTTGACAGCCACACTACTTGGTTCACATATAATCTGTCCATTTTTACTTGGCCAGAAGGATACGTCTGAAAGCATTCTTCATTTTTATAAGTCCAGCCAGAATGACCTCTCACTGCTATTTTCCTTGCCAGGTTACTTAATATTCTGCGGGTGATGAGTCCCCATCTGAGATGTATTATCCTTACTTCGCTGGTAATACTGCATTGTTTTTAAGTTGTTTGACTTTGCCATATACCTCAGTACTCTTAGGTCTGTAAATAGGATTAATATTTTTTTTCAGTTAGTTCAACAGTATGTTGAATTAGTGGTAGGATCTCTACCTTCCAGTTCCAGAGTTCCAAGTTTGATTCTGACACTAATCATTCTTGGTGTAGAATTTTGTCTGCCCTCCCATTTTGGGGCATATTTTCTCTGGGAACTGCAATTTGCTTGTTTCCTTCCATCCTGAAAACTATGCTGGGTTAGGCTACATTAAGATGTATATATATATATATATATATATATATATATATATATATATATATATATATATATATATATATATATTATATTGTATCATATTATATTATAGTATATTATATTATAATATATTATATTATATTATATTAAATTATTTTAAGATATTTGTATGTGTGTGTGTGTGTGTGTGTGTGTGTGTGTGTGTGTGTGTATATATATATATATATATATATATATATATATATATATATATATATATATAGATATATGAAATAGATGTGCATAGATAGATATGCAAGCAAAGCACACAGTCATTAAAATATGATGACGGCACTTTGAAAATATACTTACCAAAAAACACAATACATTGAAACAACAACCAATTCCAAAATTAAAACAATTTCCTTTTGATATTGGTTAACCAAAACCTTACCACTTATTTAAGGCACACTTTTGTCTTACTTGCAGTAACATTACAGAAAAGGTTTTTCCCTAAGCTAATAAGAAGAACTGGAATTAGCATTAGGGGTAGTGTCAGGGGCAGCACTACTAATCTATTCCCTTCCCTTTGCTTTACTCTAACACCAACCTGGAAACACTCGATATGCACTCTCACCCCTAAATCTGAAACATTAATCACCAAAACCCACACCTAACTTACACAGACTGACTCGATCATCCTTCTTTCAACATCTCCAGTCTGTGCTTGCAGTGCCTTTTCCCAAACACTTTGCTCTGTTGATGAAATACATTTTGATAGACTGATGTAAACCCTTATACCATATATATATATATATATATATATATAAAACAGGTAGACAGACATACACACACACACACACACACACACACACACACACACACACACACACACACACACACACACACACACACACACACACGCATACACACACATACATTGTACTTGTTCTTGTACCTACTCTTGCACTTGTTGCTTTGTTCAAGAAAGAAAAGGGCCAGTTTACTTGTCCATTTAACAACTTGTCAAACAAACATAAATAACTAGATATGAAGTCATATAGACAGAGGCACACATAAGTAAATAAATAAAAAAATAGATTGGCTAGGGACCTGTGCCCCTTTTAATGAAAAGAGCTCTGGAACAGAATCAAATGTATGCAACTGGAAACATATGGATTCAAACCCAGTTTACTAGCTATTGCTATAACTATCTGTGCTGTACCACCAAATATTTTGCTCAGGACCTTGACCAGATCTCGCTTTTCATACATCATCAAATCAGCCTATGAGGCTGTTTAGAAATGAAAATGCGTCAGTAAAATTAAACTGTCACTTTTCAATGGATTCCCATTTTATGTTCTTACACAACTCCTTTGAAAATTTGTTGCTTTAGTGGATCTTGTGCCTAATACTAATTACAAAAGATGGCCATTTTGTAGTGCATCTTGTTTTACAGGACTGTCCCTCTAGCAGGACATTTGAACATTTTGTTAGGAATAACAAAGGGAAAATGGGGATATACTTTATTCATGTTTTAGCATCCACCT
>NC_056742.1:84182456-84402456 GCF_019279795.1 Protopterus annectens
ATAGTATGTGTTCCATGTGGAAAGAAAGAGCATATTGGTAGGCACACTATTTCTATGACTAGTTAAGCAAAATTCTGAGTTTAACTGCTGTACTTATCAAAAGCATGCTAATAATGAAAATGTACCAATGGAGTGTGATAATAGAATAGTAGACCCAGCACATTGTGTCTGTTTCATTAATGAGTTAGACAAGTACATGATATTGATAGATGGGAAGAAGTTGAAGTGATTGCTAAATTCTGGGAGGTTGATCACACTTATTAATAAACCATATTTCTGTAAAAAATAAAATCCCAAGAGGAAGGTGGTACTAATCGGTCTCAACAGAGTGGAGAGAAGGAGTACTTTATAACACATGATGTCCTAAATGACCAAGACGTCTGTCAGTTCAAAGCACTATGAAAATTATTGGGCATGGGGAGCAAGCCCAGTTATATACTCTGTGATGAAAATATGCTCCTAGGAAAAACTGGTCACGGTGGTGGTGTGGGGGCATCATCCTGAAACACTTAAAATATACACAGCCCTGATAAATAGAAAGGGATGGGATTGAACCTTCAGAAAGTACTGAATCTGGCTTTGCACGGGAAGGAACAGAAGAATCTGTTTCATACCAGAAACCTATTGCTAAGTCTTATTAGAAATCCCTAGTTATTAACTTATTGAAAGACGCAGAAACTGAAAGGGAATAACTCTTAGAGAGTAATATGCAACCTTGTCAGAAGACTTCAGACACTAAAGTAATGAAGGATGTCTGTATAGAGATAAAGAGGGGGAGACCCATAATGATAAACCAATTAAATGAAGATGTGGAACCTGAGCAGAATCCCAGGTTTCCTTCTGTAAAGTCAATACAGAACACTTGTCAGAAATAAGATGGGTGCTTACAGTGACAGAAGTTACTGAAGTAAAAGTGAATAATGGCCAAAATGAAAAGCAGAAGAAACGTCACTTACATGAGTTGGACTTTGCAGAGTAAGGATTAGGTGAAGAAGAAACACCTATAATTGCATTTGTAAGTGAAGAGATTATGTCTTCTATTTTATTTGGTATACTAACAAAAGTGCTCCTGACTTGGTAGATAAACAATGAGAATTTTCAAAAAGCACATTAAGAAGATGATTCATTAAAGAGGACCAGACAAATTATAGCCAGTATAGCAGAAGAAGCAGATGACAGACTGGGCCCAAGCCATATCTATATTTGAGGAATTGATTTCTGTACAGTGTAAATAAAGAAGAAATGCTGCATTGCATATTAATTCCAAAGCCTTTTAGAACCCTTGTGATTAAACTACACATAGCCATAATTTACACAATAATAATAATAATAATAATCTACACATAGAGATGGACAAAATCAAAAGTAGAATTGTAGATGTCGTTTGTTATACTGGGTCAATGAAATGTATTGAGAACTGTACAGCTTGGCCAGAATGTCAGAAGATGGCAACTTAGTCTGGGTTCAGAAGTCTGCAGATACCATGGCTATTTATGAAGTCCCACTTGAGCAGATTAGTCATAGATCCTGTGGATTCATTATTAAACTCCAATAATTTCTATCAATGCATACTAGTGAGGAGCACACCTGTGAAAAGCTAATGCTAAGTAGAATATAGAGTACTAATGTTACTTTTCTCAAGGGCAGGGATTTACAAAGAAATATACATGGACTGGGGAATTTATTTCCAAGTTAATTAAATGAAGTTAAACAGTTAAGAGCTTTAATGTATCACTTTCATCACTTTCAAACCAATGGGTTAGTGGCATGCTGTAATAAAACTCTCAATACTATGCTAAAGAAGGCCACAAAACAAGATGGTAAGAACTAGGATCAATTACTTTTCTACCTCTTTTTTGCTGTAAAAGGAGTGCAATAAGCTTCAACAGGATGTACCCTATCCGAGTTACTATATGGGAGATGTATCTTATCCGAGTTACTATATGGGAGATGTATCTTATCCAAGTTACTATATAGGAGATGTACCCTATCCAAGTTTCTATATGAGAGATGTACCCTATCTAAGTTACTATATGAGAGATTTACCCTATCAAAGTTACTATATGGGAGATGTCCCCTATTCGATTTACTAAATATGAGATGTTCCCTATCCGAGTTATTGTATGACAGACATTCCCAAGGCTTGCAGGAAGCAGACCCATTTAAAAGTGTGATGTCATACTTTTCAGAGTTGCAAGATAGGTTAAAACTATTATGCCAATAGCTGGCAAACTTATGAAAACGGCAAAAGATATGCAACAGACAGTGTATATAATAAAAATGCCAGACTCCGAGAGTTTAAAACAGGAGCCATAGTGTTAGTATTAGATCCATCTGTTGAAATAAGTTCTTAGCAAGATGGCAAGTACTCTTAGATCTGGTAGAAAAACGAAAGGAAGTTATTTACAAAATAAGACTAAGTAGAAAAAGCACATATTTCACATAAAACCATGGAGGGAAAATGAAGCTTTGGTAGTTAGCTTCAGAGCCAACACAAATACCAATAGTATGGTATCAGGCACACTATGTCTACATGTTCAAATACAGAAAACATCTCCTAAGACCAAGAAGCCCAATGTAAAAGCACCTTTACTGGGACATAAAGAGAATATTTTCTAAATGAATTGGTAGAACAGTTTTAATACAATATCATTTTGAAACTATGCTAACTGAGAAAGTAAACCTAAAACTGTGTGGAATACCAGGCTCCTGGTACTCTTTGAGTAAATCCACTACATTTTTATTTTGATTTTTCTCAGCTTCTAATTAAGGTTCACCCAGCCCCCCACTCTTGGTCTGAAAATTCCCCTTTTTAACACTTAAATATCTCTGACACTATGGGCTTCTAGTTGCAAAGCAATATGTGAAGAAGTTAGAAAATGCTTAATTTAGGATTTACTGTGAGGATTCCCAAAGTGACTGGAACAGGCCACTTGTCTTGGACTTTAAACTAGACAGCTGCATAAGATTCGGTAATAATTTATGAAAAAATGCCATTTCCATATTTGACACTTATTCAGTGCCACAGTGGATGAGCAAGCATATAGTAAATGAGGTATGAAGACAAGCATTGTTGTCACATTAAATTGTGGACTACTGCCTCATTATCTGTTATAAAATGAAACAGTATGCATGTTAATGTCAACATCTGGCATCATCATCATCATCAATCTTAAAGCTCTTCCACCACTAGAAAGCGTTGATCATACAGCATTTGATGTTGCTATCCTTAATTTGTGGAATACTGCCAGAATAACTGTCATCTTCAACTTAAGCAAGATAAATGCATGCAAGCATTTGCCTATACTGCTGTTCTATACTGTCCAGAGATGTGCTAAAATGTTAATGTCAGGCCTGGGAATAGTTTGTGGTCATTTGTAAGCAAAAATTTATTGAATGTACTCTAAAGAAAGTTATGGGCACTAAAAGCCGTCACCTATCTTTGAGGAAGAATAAACAAATCAAGAAGCCCCTTTCAAGTCAAAGCTTATGTGTTGATAACTTTTTGTTTTAATAGCTTGCAGTTTTATTGTTATTTTTGAGCTAGTGGAAATCTTACTGAGTTTACTAAGAAAACTTTCTTGGATTTTGCCTGTTGGAGCTACTTATATTCTAGGAGTGATAAATTGAACAAACTAGTCAACGACAAAAAATGTAAGATAAGATTAAACAAGAAATATATAATATTGGCGACCAAATGTTCTTACAATATGGCAACCAGAAGGCTTTGTCGGGTTATCCATTCTAACAAAGCAAAGTACAAGTGACAACATCAGCAAATATGAAAAACAATAAAAAGTGTTTATGTATATAAACTATGAGAAGTGCAGTTATTCTAAAGTTGGTCACTTGTCATCAGATGGTCATGTAGCCAGCAATCAAAAAAAAATGTCTCAGTCCTTCAGTAATTATTTTTCAGGTTTAATGTCTCTGTATTTTTCTGTTGTGCTAATTGACCACATTGGGCAGTTAGTATGGGCAGACAGAAATTCTATGAATCCCAGGGTGAGGCTACCATCAGGTGAAATTAACAAAAATATACATAAACACATGCACAGGCTTGTAAATACAAATATACATATGTGTGTTATGTACTTAAAAATAGTGAAATACAAATACGTTGAACAGCAAAACATTGATCAAAAGGATCAGAACTCAAAATAATGAAAGCAAACTCATGTTCTTTGCAGAAGGAAACCTCCCTGCATCCCCATGTGTGGGGCTGTGCCCCCACACCCTCTGCTAATTATACATACCAGTTCTGAGATCACACAATAGTGGGAAAAGGGCATATTCCCCGATCTCCAGTGTACCATATTCTCGCACAAAGAAATGCCATCAGAAACAATCAAATGAGTTCTGATCATTTCTGCCAGCTACATATACATACATATATAATTATATATAAATATATGTTTTTATTTCAGCATGCTAACTCTAATTTCCACTCTATATATAATGTATGTATGTGTTAAGTTTTTCACTCATGCTTTTTATAATGTCATTTATCTAATGCCTTTATTCAATCAAGCCAACTATGATATTCACTTTGTACATAATATACATATATATTGTATTCACTCTGCATATAATGTCATGTAACTAATAGGTTCATAGGTTCATAGGTTCATACTAGGCTATCTGCCCTAGGGTATTTATAAGCCTAGCCAGAGTGTGTTTGGCTTTCACCACCCATTTTAAATTAATTTTGCTATGCTTTTTTTGAGGCTAGTATACTGTGCCTCTGTCTAACAGTGACACAGAAGTGATAGCTGGGGTAAACCTACGATCTCCCATCCACTCATCAAGATTCCTCTTGAAGAGAGTCAATGTGGGACTCTGCCTAACCTGGACTGGGATTTTATTCCAGAGTGAAGGGAGCCTTTGGGTTATGAATCTGTCCCTCCAGCATGTCCTATTTATTTCAGTGCTGAGGTTCAAGTCTCTCGAGCCAGTAGCTCGATGGGATTTAGATTTTCTGAGGTGCAGCATGTCCATTAATTCCGGGTTGGACATGGCTTTATACGTCAGGCACAGATCGCCTCTGAGCAGGCGGTATGCCACTGAGTAGAGCTGGAGTTTCTTTAACCGGGCAGCATATGGCATCTGTTTGAGCCCTTTGATCCTTTTGGTGAGGTACTTTTGGGGTCTTTCCAGTTGCTGCAGGTGTCTGGTAAGGTACATCCCAAAAGGGGCATTGTACTCAATTATGGGCCTGATGAGGGATGAGTAAAGAGGCACGATGACCTGCCTGATCTAGATGTGAATCCCTTCATGATTAGGTGGGCAATATAAAATGTTTTTCTAACCACTTTGGCCACGTGGTTGTCAAATGAGAGATTGCTATGAACTTGGGTCCCCAGGTCCCTAATGACTTCTTCTGTACTTAATGGATTACCACCTATGTGGTAATTTGTGGGTACTTTGTTTTTGCCAGAGGGGATGACTATACACTTTTTGGCGTTTAGCTTGAGGCCATGGCTCTGGCACCAGTTGTCTGTTTCTATGAGGCCCTTTTCGAGGATGCTTGTGTCGGCTGGAGAGTTGATTATGGCACCCAGTTTGCAGTCATCTGCGAACTTGGTCAGCCACAGTCCTTCCGTGTTGGCCTGTACCGCCGAGAAATATATACTGAACAAGAGAGGTCCCAGGACTGAGCCTTGTGGGACGCCACTTGTAACTGGTTTGGAGTCTGACATGGCTCCAGCAATTCTAACCATGTGGGTTCTGTCCTTGAGCCAGTTTGCAACCCATCTAGTGACATAGGGGTTTATATTTAAGCTGGTGAGCTTATCTATAATGCCCGAGTGGGGTATTGTATCGAAGGCTTTGCGAGGTCCAGGTAGGCTGTGTGGACCACCTTCCCTCGTCAATGGCCTTGGTGACTGTTTCAAAGAAATCGACCAGGTTTAAGAGGCAGGATCTGCCCTTAACAAAGCCAAACTAGGTAGGATCCAGTGTTTGTAGGTCCCAATATCTTTATTTATGAGGTCCATGATGATCCTTTCCATAGCTTTGCAGACCAAGCTAAGTCAGGCTTATGGGGCGATAGTTTCCAGGATCCGTTGAGGCACCACCTTTGTGGAGAGGGACCACTGTTGCTGTACGCCACTCTTTGGGTACATATCCTGTAGTAAGGCTAAGATTGAACAGTAGTTTTATGTTTGGGTTTAGCTCTTCTTGGAGTTCATGTAGGGAGCCCAGGACACCATCTGGTCCCATTGATGCTGTGTTTTTGCTTTGGAGAGGGCGGCTCTTACCTGAGCATCTGAGATGTCAGGGGCAGCACTCTGTTGGGATAGATATTTGCCCTTTTGGTGGGGAGAGGGGAGAAGTTTGCACTGAACCTGTCAGCTGGGATGTTGGCAATGTCTGTGGGTTCGGTGTATTTTTGTCATTTTGGACTAATTCTGAGCATATCTGGGAATTCCCACCCAGGTTCCTAACATAACTAAAGAAAGCCTTGTGATTATCCTTAGTGTCCTGTGCAATTTTTCTCTTGAAGCTGGCCTTAGACGATTTTATGAGTGCCCATAGTTTTTTGCTAATACTGATCAGAGATGCCTTCCCTTTTGGGATTTTGCTCTATCATGTAGTAGCTTCTTCCTTCTATTGTATAGTTTGTTTATGGCTGGGGTCCACCAGACAGGACGTCTGCCTTTGGAGGATTGGGTCTTGGTTTTATTTGGGATTGCATGATCCATGCATTCCTGAAGGTGTTCATAGAATGTGTTTATAAAGGATTCTGCGGTCTGGGCCGTATTTTCCACAGGCCCGGGGGCTTTGAAGGATTTCGCCTCGGTTTTGAGGCGTGTAAAATTTGCTTTAGAGAAGTTTTTCACTGTGGTTTTCTGGGCAGGGGGTGGGGTCGGGATGTGAATATCCAGTGAGATTAGTTTATGGTCTGATCTTACCAGTGAGGGATACACTTCTGGTCTGGAGCATAGTGTCCCCATGTTGGTGATGATCAGGTCCAGTATGTTTTCCCCTCTTGTGGGAGTGGTAACAAGTTGTTCCATAGCATTTGAGTTTATAAATTCTAGGAACCTTTGGGCTAGGGTGTTGGAGCTAGAGTAATGCTCCCAGTCTATGTTTGGGTAGTTGAAGTCGCCCAATATAATGGTGTTTGGAGAGACCTTCATATTTTCCAGTATTCTCAGGAAGGCCAAGTGGGGTTCCTGTGTTTGGGAGGGTGGTCTGTAGCAGGCTATAAACTGGAAGGCAGTTTTACCCACAGTTAGTTGCACATGGATAGTCTCTAATGCTTCGTGCTGTGCCACCAACCTGGAGGTGTGGGTATCTTTGACGAATATTGATACTCCCCCTCCTTTTGTGGTTCGGTCCAAGTTTTGGGGCCGAAAAGCATGGTATGAGGTATAACCTGGTAGTGCTGGGGTGCTCTCGGGAGCCTTGAACCAGGTTTCTGTTACTGCACAGATATCGATGTTCTCCATGCTAAGGAGAGTTTTGAGTGCGTGCATCTTGAGGTTTAGACTTCTGGCGTTGAGTAGCATTACTCTTAGTTTCTTATCCCTTGTGATACCTATGGAGGTGGGTTTGTCTTTTGAGCCTTGCCTAAAAAAGGCACTATGAGGTAGCAAGAGCCTTTGCCAATATCCGAAAGCCCAGGGGTGACAGGTGCAAGCCGTCCCTAGTGAAGCATCGTGGCTTGTCGAGCATGTCATCCCAGGCTGACAGGCATTGGATCCCCTTTGAATGACACCAACACTTAAGCCAATTGTTGAAAGTGATCATCTTGTCTTCATATTGTGGCATCATTCTTGGTGAGGGTAAGATGCTACTCAAGGTCAGGGTCATACCGGCCTGGGCTACATACTGAGAGAGCTCCTCTATGTCTCTTTTCATGTAGTCCAGGGAGGTTCGTCTCAGGTCATTCACACCAGCATGGACAATGACTGAGTCATATTTGTACTTGCCTTGGAGTGACCTGAGTGCTTGTGTTATGTGGCAGATCCTAGCGCCCGACAGGCAGCTCACCGTGACCTTCTCCTTGTTCAGCCTGGTGAGTGGGACGTCAGTGTGCCTGACGATAGAGTCACCTATTACAAGTGTATCAGGTGTGTTGTTTAGCCTTAAGGGCTGTGACTGTTCGGCACACTGGCTTTGTGAGCTATGTGTTGCACGTGTTTTGTTTTGGGGTAGCGGTTGCTTGGGTGTCTGCTTTGGAGGTCTCTGCTGCTTAGGCAGATTTTATTAGAGCCTCGAGTATGTTTTTGTGTGTTTATGTGTTTGGTTTGTTGTCGTGGTAGGTCTATGTGAGACTGGAATTGTAGTGAGTGTGGTTTCCTTCTCCTCCTGACTGGTTACGCCAGTACTGAGTTGAGAGAGCTTAGCCTCCAGTTTGGCTATATGGTTGCATCTCTCACATGTGTTGGAATTTGTTGGGAGGAGGAGAGGGTTGTCTGTGTACATGAGGCAGTTGTAACATTGCCTCAAGATTCCCAGATTCACCAGCTGGACCGGAGGAGATTGACAACTGACCTTTGGACATGCTAGAATAGTATTGGGAATTCCTTTATAATTGAAAAAAGGGCCAATGGGGAACAAGGTACTCAAGGAGAGTTTGTGAGGGTGTAGTGCTTTTAATTTTTTAGAGCTGACTTATGTAATTGCTTTAGTGGGCAAGTGCCAGGTAACTTAAATGCAATGTGTTACAGGTAACTTAAATGCAAAACGTCAAACAGTAACTTTCTTTCAAGTGAAACAAGGAAATAAGTACAGTAAGCAATGCAGATATCACTAGGGATCCACAGAAGTGCTAAAAGGCCGCGTTTTAGGTGGAATTAGCGTTTCAGGGAAATAAACAAACAGCAAGCATACAAATAAAGCTAGATTCAGCAGGCCTGGATCTAGTCTATGCTACAACAAACAAGGTGTACCAATTTCAGTAAGAAACAGTTAGAATATGCAGGCACTATAAGCCTCTAACCAGAAATTCCCTGCTCAGAAGGGCAGAGTCCAGCCTCTCCTCCCACAAGAGTGCAGACCGCAATCCTTCTTAATGTAAAATAACTGGCCTGAAGCCCAAGTGCTTAAACCAGAACTAATACACTTTTAGAATAACAGACACTGAGCTCTCAATCAGCAGTTCCCAACTTAGAAGGATGTAAGCTACCTGTCCTGCCACCACAGTGCAGGCCACAAACCTTCCTAATGTAAAACAACTGTTCTGAAGCCCAAGTGCTTAATCCAAAAGACTTAGAAATGATAGCTACACTTTAATCAAGTTACTACCAGCAGTAATAAATACAACTGAATACTTTAAAGAATGCCTGGATTAGTGCTCAAGTTATACAAACAAAGCTAGATTCAGCAGGCCTGAATCTAGTCTATGCTACAGCAAACAAGGTGTACCAATTTCAGTAAGAAGCAGTTCAAATATGCAGGCACTATAAGCTTTAACCAGAAATTCCCAGCTCAGAAGGACAGAGTCCAGTCTCTCCTCCCACAAGAGTGCAGAACACGAACCCTCTTAATGTAAAATAACTGGCCTCAAGCCCAAGTGCTTAAACCAGAATGAATACACTTTTAGAATAACAGACACTGAGCCCTCAATCAGCAGTTCCCAACTTAGAAGGGTGTAAGCTACCTGTTCTGCCACTACAGTGCAGACCACAAACCTTCCTAATGTAAAACTGGTCTGAAGCCCAGGTGCTTAAACAAGGCTTACAATGAGTTACACCAAGCAGTAATAAATACAATTGAGTACTTTTAAGATGACGCAAAAGCAAAATAAAGTAGGAAAAAACACAAATACAGTAAAAGCAGATACATTTTTTTTTTTTTTTTTTTGGAAAGAGAGAAAGGAAAGAGAGAAAGGAGTAGCAGAAACTAAGCTGATTGGCCTTCTCAAATGCTCTCCCTGTACTGGGTAGAATGAGGTAATGACACTAGACTGGGAGGAGGGTCCCAGATCAAATTTACACTAGGGGTGGGCAACTGCAAAGCCACCAACTATAAAAACAAACAGCAGAAATGTTACTCACAGCTGAAAAGCAGCAGTGAGCCTTTAAATGAAAGTTTTAAACAGCTAAAGGAGCCACTAGAAAAAAGAGTTTAACTGCAACAAGTTATCATAAACAAACAACCCAACAGATGCTTAATAAGAGTGGACAATTTCCAGTTAATACCTCACACACAGTGAAACTAGCTAGAAAAATACACAGTACACAAAGTGCTATAAACAACAAAGAAATAAAGAACAAAATAAACAAAAACAGGATACTTAATGTTATATATTGTAGCTCGAGTTTGCTGAGTGTCCTTCCTTCGATCACCTCACTGTAAAATGGCTGAACACTCACAACTGAGCTTCTTAGGTAACAGAAAGTTGAAACCTGAGACAGCTTTTAAGAAAGAAATCTCAAAAGAACCAATGAGGTGCTTAGTCTAAGCTGTAGTCCAGGAGACCTCAGTCAGCCAATGACCTCAAACAATTCTCTCTCACTGAAATGCCTGATGGCTTTGGCTAAAACAAGATGTCCCTGAATTATGTGCTCAGACACACAGCCTCCACAAACACTAGGCCCAAATACAAGCCTGAATATGGAAATGCTACAAATATCCCCACTACTTAGAACAAACTGCAGAAATGTTACTCACAGCTGAAAAGCAGCAGTGAGCCTTTAAATGAAAGTTTTAAACAGCTAAAGGAGCCACTAGAAAAAAAGAGTTTAACTGCAACAAGTTATCATAAACAAACAACCCAACAGATGCTTAATAAGAGTGGACAATTTCCAGTTAATACCTCACACACAGTGAAACTAGCTAGAAAAAATACAAAGTACACAAAGTGCTATAAACAACAAAGAAATAAAGAACAAAATAAACAAAAAACAGGATACTTAATGTTATATATTGTAGCTCCGAGTTTGCTGAGTGTCCTTCCTTCGATCACCTCACTGTAAAATGGCTGAACACTCACAACTGAGCTTCTTAGGTAACAGAAAGTTGAAACCTGAGACAGCTTTTAAGAAAGAAATCTCAAAAGAACCAATGAGGTGCTTAGTCTAAGCTGTAGTCCAGGAGACCTCAGTCAGCCAATGACCTCAAACAATTCTCTCTCACTGAAATGCCTGATGGCTTTGGCTAAAACAAGATGTCCCTGAATTATGTGCTTAGACACACAGCCTCCACAAACACTAGGCCCAAATACAAGCCTGAATATGGAAATGCTACAAATATCCCCACTACTTAGAACAAACTGCAGAAATGTTACTCACAGCTGAAAAGCAGCAGTGAGCCTTTAAATGAAAGTTTTAAACAGCTAAAGGAGCCACTAGAAAAAGAGTTTAACTGCAACAAGTTATCATAAACAAACAACCCAACAGATGCTTAATAAGAGTGGACAATTTCCAGTTAATACCTCACACACAGTGAAACTAGCTAGAAAAAATACACAGTACACAAAGTGCTATAAACAACAAAGAAATAAAGAACAAAATAAACAAAAAACAGGATACTTAATGTTATATATTGTAGCTCCGAGTTTGCTGAGTGTCCTTCCTTCGATCAGCTCACTGTAATGTGTTTTCTCTGGGCTGAGACTGAAATGGGGCCATTGCCTTTGTTAACAAATTCAAAATAAAATAAATTTATAATGGGATTATTTCCTACTTTGTGACTAAAGAAGAATCATGTACACGCTATTATTTTTATTTAACATTTGTTTACTGGAAAATCTTACTGGGACAGGGCCCATTTTCAGCAGAGACCCAGGAAGAAGCACTCCAGACACATGTCTTTAGAACGTGGGAGGAAACCAGAGCACATAGGGCACAAATGCAGGAAGGACATGCAGACCCACATAGAAGGTACCCCAGCTGAGAATCAAACTGGAAAACCTCATGCTACGAGATGACAACACTAACTGCTGCACCACAGTGGCCACTGGAGATGTCATTATATCTTACACCAGAATGTTCATTTTTCCTTGTGCTGGGAGCCAACTATTTTGTTATGGTGGAAGCCCACTTGTTTTGAAAAACAAAATCTCAGTATGGAGAGGCAAAAATGGTACATCACATCCTAACTAGTGATTTGTAACAGTTATTTTACAGTTGAGGATTAATTATTTTAATGCTTTGTTTTTCTTGCTTACTCAGTAGTTTTATTTTAATTTTGTTTCTTTGAAATAGTCGTTATTGCTTTTGTTCATTAGTGGATATTTTAAACTCATAAATGTACTGCTGCTCTTTCCCAACAAGCAGCACAGAATGTTTAACATGCACCTGAAATATCATTCAGAATATGTAGACTGGATTTTGGTATATTGTCCATTGTAAAGAATGAAACTATTGAAGTGCCCAAATTTTACTGTCATCAGTGCTCTACAACTGTGTACATTCGCACAGAAAATATTTGGGTATTGTTTAAATACTTTGGCATTGTAGACTAGACTTTCTTATTGGCGAATCTGTCCGTCAGTCAGTAACATCCAAGATAATCACAAGTAACAGCATCAAACCTTTCTTGGTATGCTTCATTCCAAAGCAGTAATCCATCACAGACACCGTCTGCATGAGCACAGATGCACTGGTCGAAAAGATCTAACTTATCCATCACTCACATTGTTAATCGTAGAAAGGCAATACATATGAATGGGAGAGGAAACATAACATCCATTTAATAGCTGGCTACCTCCCTAATAACCATGCCTTTCACATAGAGTTCAGACATGAATCAGCCTTGTATCACTATGTGAATATGTTCAGCCTGCTACTAGAAAAATAAAAATAAATGCTACTGAACCAAAATGAAATCATTTTTGTTTTCAAATGAAGCAGGCCACTAGAAGTAATGATTTATATACTGCTTTGCTATTTTACACTATTTAAACAGCATTTTGCCCAAATTCATATATGAAGCAGTCTGGATATGTTTTTAATTAGTACTATTGCTTTGTATTATGGTTACCTTACCTGTCTGAAGTAACAGACTGGCCACTCATTTTTTTGATAACCTAAACTCTCTTCAAATGCAAGTCTGAGATTTAAGATTATAGCATAGCTGTTCCACATTCTTAAATTAAGTGCAGGGGTTTAAATGATTTTTTAGATACTTTGTTGATTCAGATGCATCTAATCATTGCATGATACACTGTTGTCAGTAATGTAACTGTTTTGTAAGTTTCAGTGTTTCAAGTCTGTAAAATTTAAAATTAATGAGCTTAATTCTGTAATGCTGACATTAAATTCCTCGATTTCTTTTAATGTTCTGTGTGGTATATATGTGGATCTCCATGACTTTTTCGTACCTTAACAGTTTTGAGGAAGCCAAGGACTTGATTTATACTCACACACACTACTCATTATAGGATGAGTCCATGACCTGCTCAAGTGATTAGCTTTCACCAGAAGTCACTTGAACATTTTGGCCCTCCTTGAAATGGGAGTTTTTCACACATTCTTGAAAGGGGTCTTGTTTACGCCATTCTCATGAAACAGTCTTTGTTGCTAAACAGATTTCTAATATTCCCTTTATCAGTAATGTCACTGAGAAAGTGGTTTAGATGCTCATACATTCTTATTTAACTTGCTATGACCCTCTGGATTTTTTCCAGTTTGATTTTTAGATTAAGACATGCACTAAAATTTGCCTCATAAAGGTGGTTAATAACTTCAGTATGATAAGAGGTCATGCCTACATTCCATTTTGGTTTTCTCTGATTTCCTTGTTTTTGATGTTACTGACCGTTGCATATTGATTGAGCAGCTCTAAACCCACTGTGATCCACAGTCTTTGGATTATTTGCATTTAAATTTTATGTTGACCTCAGCTGGTGGTTTCAGGAAATAATTCCCCCAGACACCACCAGGTGACATCTGGAGTTCCTCCGTGCTTAATCTTGTCTCTGTTGCCTGCACTACATATCATGCTGTCACTTATGATAAGTCATTCAAAGGAGAGGTTTCAGCCACAAGAGTCATGCTGATGATACGCAGGTGTGTGCCTCCTTTTCGCAGGAACCTTGCCTGGTTTTATCTGTTTGTAAGATTGCCTTGCTTTCCTCCAAACTTAGGTGTCTCTTACCAGACATAAACTCTGAATACCAGGCCAGCCCTTTGCAAGTTTCATTCTCACCCCATATGGAAGGAATTGAGAAGAGTTTGCATCACATGTACGCCATCTGGACCTCAACCTTGATGACAAGCTCTTGTTTATGGTTTAGGTGTCAGCCTCTGTCAACTTATTTCCATGTGAAAAGCCTGCATCAGATGTCTTATTCCATCTTCACATCTGATGATAATGATGCATACTGTTGTGTTTTTCTGTCTTAGGCTATCCCAATGGCACACAGGCAGCCTGTCCTTCTGCTCTGCTGATGACCCAAGCTCAGACACACATGCTACTTGTAGGACTGGACAGGGACATAGTATGAAGCAGTTGATGATCATCTCTCTTCTCCAACAGGAAGGGTTAGAGAGAGAGAGAGATCACTGCTTGTGCAACTGCTGGTAGAGACCAGGAGCTTTGCAGGTCACTCTTCTAAGGTGGTGGCAAAGATGTTCAGTGATTGAATAGGTACGCATGTTAAACATGCTGATATTAGTGCCTTGCTTAGAAAACCTGACTGGCAACCACAAAAATGATGGCTCTTGGTATCTAGTTAATAATGGTTTCAATTTCCCTAAGCTCTAGAACATTACACCCAAAACTAGACTCCCCGAGAGGTTGGAGGGCCCTTCCAATAAAAGGTCATATCCAAGATTGTCTGGAAACAAGTAAATAAGGAATTTAGGGAAAAGTAATGAGGGAATCGGGGATGAGTAGGAAGTTAGCTGGTGGTTTGGATAGGTGTAAGGAGTGGTGTAATTAAAAAAATAGTGCATTTCAACCTTGATTACTGTAATGGGACTTAGGCTATTGAACTCCTAACTCAGTACTGTTTAGAGGTTGGGAATGGGATATTAAAAAAAAATAATACGTGTATTTCTGCCTTGAAAGCTGCAATATCTTTTATGATATGGAACTCCTGAGTCCTGTTGTTTATGATGTCCTCTAATGCCAGATCAGTGAATGAGATTGAATCCAGGTAAATATTTTATATGTGGGACAGCTTTGGATATGCTCTGCACAGATGGCTTCACCCTGTATACCACGGAATGTACTTAAATCTGGGTTGCACGTAATCAAAGAAGATTAAAATGCTTTTTCGAGCCTTAGCTCACATGATAATGGTTACAGTGTTTACCTCACAATCACAGAGCACAGGTGTTTGATTCTCACCTTTGACAGGGAAACTGCCTAGGATTAAAATGTCCCACAAGGCTAGCTAGTTTAGTAAGTATGTATGAACATACATAAAGGAGGGTTTTGTATAATGGATAAGGTCTTTACCTCAGAGATATAAGGAACAGAGTTTGAGTCTAACCTCTGGTAATTAACTATCCCTGTAATAGTCTTTAGACAAATAACCTAATGTTTACATGGGTTTACATGGGTAGTCCTTGCTAGAAAAACCTTGGGCATAGATGATATATTCTCATCTAGTATTATATTGGGATTTAATGATCAGGCTCGTAAAGACCATCAGGTCAATAGTCTAGTGACATCCTATGAACCCATGAACCTAAGTCTCAATGAAATGAGATATGATTTATCAATAAAATGGCACGCTTTATCTTGGACTTTTGCATAATGATTGAAAAATAGTCTGTTTTGCTAGTGGCTTACCTGGTTACTAATGGAATAATGAAAGCAAAAAAGAAAAGAAAACTTCAGTAGTATCAGGTGAAGCAATAGTTTGATACCCTAAGAAAAATTACCCAACAATTTGTCTTAAAAAGGTACTTGATTCTGGGACCTTTTGTGTTTAGCTAATTTTTCTGACATGATTAATTTGAGACAGTTCATGAAATGCAATACATTTACTTATTTTATTTTGAGAGTGTTGATGGAGAAGTACAGAGAAGGTCAGAAGGAGTTGCATTGTGTCTTTGTGGATTTAGAGAAAGCATATGACAGGGTGCCTAGAGAGGAGTTGTGGTATTGTATGAGGAAGTCGGGAGTGTCAGAGAAGTATGTAAGAGTGGTACAGGATATGTACAAGGGTAGTGTGACAGTGGTGACATCTGTGGTGGGAGTGATGGATGCATTTAAGGTGGAGGTGGTATTACATCAAGGATCAGCTCTGAGCCCTTTCTTATTTGCAATGGTGATGGACAGGTTGACAGATGAGATCAGACAGGAGTCCCCATGGACTATGATGTTTGCAGATGACATTGTGATCTATAGTGAGAGTAGGGAACAGGTGGAGGAGACACTGGAGAGGTGGAGATATGCTCTAGAGAGAAGAGGAATGAAGGTCAGCAGGACTAAGACAGAATATTTGTGTGTGAATGAGAGGGAGGACAGAGGAATGGTGAGGATGCAGGGAGTAGAGGTGGCGAAGGTGAATGAGTTTAAGTGGGTGGAGAAGAGTGTCAGGAGTGATTTGTGACAGACGAGTACCAGTAAGAGTGAAAGGGAAGGTCTACAAGAGGGTAGTGAGACCAGCTATGTTATACGGGTTGGAGACAATGGCACTGACAAAAAGGCAGGAGTCAGAGCTTGACGTGGCAGAGTTGAAGATGTTAAGATTTGCACTGGGTGTGACGAGGATGGACAGGATTAGGAATAAGTATATTAGAGGGTCAGCTCAGGTTGGAAGGTTTGGAGACAAAGCCAGAGAGGCAAGTTTATGTTGGTTTGGATATGTGCTGAGGAGGGATGCAGAGTATATTGGGAAAAAGATAATAAGGATGAAGCTGCCAGGTAACAGGAAAAGAGGAAGGCCTAAGATAAGGTTTATGGATGTGGTGAGAGAGGACATGCAGGCGGTTGGTGTGACAGAGCAAGATGCACAGGACAGGAAGAAATGGAAACAGTTGATCTGCTGTGGTGACCCCTAACAGGAGCAGCTGAAAGAAGAAGAAGAAGATTTTGGAAAGACAAAATGGTAAGGGAAAGTTCTATGAAGTTCTATTAAGTAAACAGATTGGAGATATAATATTTTGAAGAAGAATTATTCTTGATAATTTCAAGAGAGCACAGTGCAGTTACTGCATTTCTACCTCATACGATAAGCAAAGTTTGCTCTGTAACATTCAACAGGCCTTCATTATGAGGAAAAAATATGTAATATTGTCTAACCATCTAATTATTTTGAATTTTAAATAGATAAAAGAAAAAAAAACTCCTCTGCAGTTGATCATAAATTTCTTTATGTAAAATATTGCCTGATTTGGAATTGTTATATGTTCCTAAGTCATAATCAGAGCTTAAAATACACAGATTACAGTAAACTTGGCAGGAAAGTTAACAGAACACATTCTAAACTCTGACGTTAGCCAACTGCTATATTTTTCTAAGCTGACAATAAAATATAATGTATCAGAGTTTGCTTCAGGCTGTAGGTTCAGACTAAAAGCACATTATTTCACAACATATTTGATGGAAGCTTTGTATTTCAGTAATATGAAATTCTGAACAGGAATGACAGCATAGAAGCTAACTGAATAAGCAACACTATCACGAAAGTCAGGGAGTTCTGTAACATTCTAAGCCATAAAGAAATAAGGAAAGGTTTAGTGACTACTTTTCTCTAAAATCTGGGAATTCAGTGTTTAACCCTATAAATTACCATGGCACTTCCCTCAAAATCCAGCATTTTAACTTGCTCTGTGGTGCAGAGGGTGAAGCCTTGAGTGCAACCCAGATGATCGGGGCTGAGATAGCCAGCAGCTTGTGCTAGTACTGTGAACCAGTATCCTACCCCCTCTGCTTTTCAAGTGAAGAGCAAAAAAAAAGTACTTCACTGTAATGAGCTGATCCATACACTGTAAGCGATCGACTTATTATACTTAAATCTATGCCCCCAACCAGATCTTCCACTGAGGAAAAAAATATTGGTACACCAACCAGGTGTTCACGTGCATGACATAGCCCCCTCCCTTCTGTACCAACCATTCAGGTCTAGCTTCCATGCCCTGCCTCCAACTCTCCCTCAATACGGCCTGCAGAGAGCACTTCTGCTTTAGATAAAAACAAATTCTCCTTTTTAAACTGCAGCAAATAGTTGTTACAGTTTATGCCTTGCCTGCTTGGAGTGCTGCCGTGCTCATTTTTTTTGTTTTACTTTTAAACTGTAGTAAATTCCTTGCAACAATGCAGTAGTTGCTACAGTTTAGACCAGACACGGAGTGCTAGAGCACAAGGGTTTGACCACAAATGTGATACTGAGTTTTAAAAAATTGGGATCGGCTGTTCGTGCTTGCCAACACTTTGTGCCCGGGGCAGTTGTCCATCTTGTCCCTCCCTAGCTATGCTCCTGCTATCTCATCATAGCATGTGCAGTACTGGAGAAGCCAGGCATGGGGGGAGAAGAGTGAAGGGAAGTAGACCACTTACTTCTCCTGAGGTGAGGGGATGTGGGGGGGGTCTCTCTGCACACTGGCTGGTGTGATTTCTCTGGTAGGGAATGGGGAACTCACTATTCAGTGCTTAAGGAGAGGAAGGCAGGGCTGCTTCTTGGCAATGATCTTTGCAGATGTGAAGGACAGCCAACAGTCATCCCCAATGCATACCCCTTCCCTCACAAGATGAGTGCACCTGGGGTCTCTAAAGCCAACCAGAAAATATGAACCACCTCTAAGGCTGCCAAAATTTTTTCTGATTGACCCACATGCTCGTAATTGAGAAAAATGGGAGGCAGTAATGGAAAAAAAATGACAAAAAACACAACCTTTTAGCTAGTTAAACATAGCTTTTCCCCATGTGATACAATGTGAGATTAATGTTAAAAGAAGTGTAGGCTAATTAAAAGGGATGCCAGACTACAGCAGCTAGAAAGTGCTACTCCAATTGTTTAGAACTTGTTCCATTCTACCATGTCCACAAGTATGAAAAGAACACAGCTAGGAAAAAAAAGTGTATTTACTTCAAGATCAGAATACAGCAATTTGTGATACAGGATTGCAAAACTCCCTTCAGCAATAAACGGAAGTGCATGGTTATTCAGTTTATGAGAACAAGAAAGAAAAAAATGATAGACAGTACTTCTGCATTGGACATGTGCAAGTTTAGATGTGAGTGGACAGGTCCAAGTTCATAACATGTGTTCTGTATCCAGTATGAAGTGTCACCTATAATAAAACAATGTATGCATGTATTTAAAAAGTTCTTGAATATCTTTCTGTAATAAAAGTATTGTATAACAATGATAAGTAATTCTAAAGTGTAAGCTATGTTGGATTTGGTAACTAACTAGTCAGTGATTATTTATTGGATAAGTTTTCAACTAAGTTGCAAACATGAAACGTGGTGAGCTGTCTTTACCAAAGAAAATAACTGCTGGTATGCATTCTATGTCTGAGCTGGAACTAACATAGTCTGAGATGTTTGTCTTCACTTCACAGTCGTGACCATGGATTCAGTATATTTAAGTAATGGGTGTATGGAGAGGGAGCTTGGTCCCAAACATGGTGGAAAAGGGAGACTTGTCATCTGCAAAAAATGCTTTTGTGTTATTTGTTTTGATGACTTGATGCATTAGCTGTTCTTTCATACAATCAAAACTTCATGCTATGGTAATTTTAGGGAGACCTAATAAAAGTATCCAGTGCATATCAACTGTTTAATTAATTCTGCATTAAAGAAACAAAGTTAACTCAGTTCAATTAACAATTTTAGTAATAAGATTATTAGTTTAAATTTTTCCTAGACATGCTAAAACACTTGATAAGGTCAATACTGAATAAGCAATTTTAATTCCATTGCATATTCAATATAAAAAAGTAATTACATTGAACAAAAACCTACCTACCTGATCCAGTGAAAACAAAGAACTTAAAAAGGCATTGCTTTTGCATGGTAGCAAACTACGCTTCTTTAAATATACATATTCCAAGATCGCACAACAGTAGGGAAAAGGGCAAATTCCCCTTACTTACAATGCGTGACCTTGGAGAAAACGATAACTTATGAACAATACAAGTACCCCCATAGTCCTTTTCTTTAGGCATTGACAACCTGATAAACCATCTGACATAGCTAAACCAGCCCAAAACATTCTAAAGGTGATACTGCTCAGTGCCAGAAGTCTAAACAAAAAAACTACTCCCTGCAAGCTCGCCTCACTCTGTAGAATATAGACATCTGTGAAGTTGCTGAGAGATGTTTAAAGTTGTGGAGAGCACCCCAGCACTACAAAGCTATAATGTCTTATTCACATTTAGGACATTTACTGTACAGAAAGGGACAAAAGGTGTAAGTATCCCAAGTTACATAAAATATAATCACACCTTGAGGATGGTCAAGCAGTATGATGCACTTGAGCTCCTCTATGTAGAGTTTACCATAAACAAAATCCCATACCATATCCTTGTAAGCTATAGATCCCCTCTATGACCCAGGAAATGCATACTGCTTAAATGAACTCAAGTCATACTCCATTCTGCCCAACATCATAAAGACTGGGAATCATACACAACATCAACTTTGCAGGCACAAAGATTCTTGAAATTTGTCAACAAGAATGCTCTTGATCAACTAGTCCATATACCCATTAGGGTACAAACATCCTTGACCTTGTTCTCACCAACATGGGGGAACATTGCACTTGCCAGAGTGTAACATCCTCACTGGTTAAATTGGGTCATAAAGCTATCGCCTTCATAATGAAAATAAAGCCTAGAACACTCCATTTCCAAAACAGACAAAAAACACAATGCACATAATAGCCCTCTCTCTTTGTCTTTCTCTCTGTATATATATATATATATATATATATATATATATATATATATATATATATATATATATATATATATATATATATACCACCCACTAATAACAGCAGACCAATTCTTCAAGAGGTACATTCTTGGACTGGCACAAACATCTTAACAGAACCTATAATACTAAGGGATGTCAACATAGCCTGGGTAAACAATGCTTTAAATCTCAGAAAACAGTCTAAGGCGCTACTTGCAATGAGCACACCAACCAGACTATGCAAAAAGAACAACAAAGATTCTATATTAGACTATCTCCTAACAATGAGCCCCAGCAAAATATTACATTCTGGCAACCTACCTGATATAAGTTCTAGTAAAGACAGAGCCAGCATACTGTGTACGAAATCACTTTAATAAAATAAATAAACAGACCGGTTTCGGCCGGAATAATATCACAGCCTTCCTCAGTGCAAATAAGAAAAAATGAAATTGAATTAAACAATAAATACATGCTTCTAGAGGCTGATTGGTCCATCTAAAATTGTTCATTCAAACCAGGAGGGAACAACCCTCCCAGTTTCACAATCCACTTTTTCTCTTTATTATTTAAAATGGAATGCCATCCAATTTTATTGGACTTATTGCCCTTTACAATGTCAATAATCAAAAATGAGAACCTAGCAGTCGGATGTATCAAATAGTGTTTATAAAGTGCATTTGAAAGTTTTTTATTTTTAATATTGCTGATGTGTTCTGAAATTCTTATTCTAAATGGGCGAGAGGTCTGACCAATGTAAAAAGAACCACAGGTACATGTAGCTTGATATACTAACCAATCAGTACTACAGTTGGCAAAGAAATTAATATCATAAACTGAAGAGCTGTTACGACTAGAAAATTGTTTAGATTTTACCACCTTATCACAGTGGATACAATGCCCACATGGATAGCAGCCAACTAATGGGTCACCCATAATAGTAGTTTGTATATATTGGGAAGGTTGATATATAGACCCATGTTTATAGTGATTGAAACAAGAAGCAAGGTTTTTACCTTCCCGGTATGAGAATAAACAACTTTCATGTATAATTTGAGATAATTCTTCATCATATTGTAAGATATTCCAGTGTCTCCTAACACTTTCAATCAAGTTCACCGTGTTCCTAGCATATGTTGTAACCAACCTTATGGGTTGCTTTGTTGTAGCATTGTGATCCTTGTACTTCAAAAATTCTTCCCTGTTAGTTGAATTAACCAAATTGCTTGCCTGCAACACATAACCCATGCCATAACCCCTAGCTTTAAATCTACCAGTAAGATCCTTCCTATGATTCTGAAATGAAGAATCATCTGAACAAATTCGTTTCGTTCTAATAAATTGTGATTTGGGGATGTTGCGGGCTATGTGTGGAGGACGAAAACTAGACGCATGGAGTATATTATATTGGGGATATTTTCTGAACACTTCAGTGCCCAGCATGTGATCTGATAATCTATTAATATTTACATCCAAAAATGTAATACTATTGAAATCATAATGGATGGTAAATTGCAATCCCCAAGGGTTCCTATTTAGGTAAACTAAAAATTCATGTAGCATGTTGACCTCTCCTGTCCATACCATCCAGCAATCGTCCAGGAAACGTCTCCAAATGTCAATGTATTCTAAATAAATGTTAGTACCAGGGTCATAAATAAGCTGTTTTTCAACAAAGGCCATGAACAAATCAGCATATATGGGGGCAAAAGAAGCCCCCATTGCTGTACCCTTTGTTTGTAAATAACATGTATCTTGATAAAAAAATACATTACTGCTGAGAACATGACGTGCTAGCTGTACCAAGAAAGAATTGAAATCAGAATCATATAAATTGGCCACCTCCAACCAATATGTAAGTGCCTCCAAACCAGATTCATGGGGAATATTGGTATATAAGGCGCACACATCAAGTGTGCACATCAACCAGTCTGGTTCCAACTGACTCTCTGAAATAATTTGCAGGAAGTTAGTGGTGTCCTGTAATCGAGACCGAACAAGATGGAGGAGGGGCTTAAGGTATTTGGTCAGATAAAGAGATAGTGGTTCCGTAATGTAACCTTTGCCTGAGACAATCGGTCTGCCCGGTGGGTGTATAGGATTTTTGTGAATTTATGGCAAAAAATAAATATATTGGTTAGCCGGGTCCTGAACCATCAATTGGTGTATGATGTCATTAGTTATAATTGCTTCATCCCTGGCCTGAACCAAAAATTCATCAAATGATTTTTTAAAACGATGGATGGGATTTATAGGCATTTCAAAATAATATCTGCCATCAGATAACTGCCTTTTAGCTTCCTGATCATAATCTTTCCAATTCAACACAACCACAGCTCCACCTGTGTCAGCTGAGATAATGACAATATTTTTGTTGTTTTGTAGTTCCAGAATAGCTTGTTTTTCAACAAGAGTTACATTATTTGATTTATACTGTATCTCAGACCTAGAAAAGTGCAGATCTTTGAGAACGTTATTCTGGAACTGATGTACCAAAGGATGCATAGGTGGAGTGAAAGAAGATTTATGATATATAAACTTATCATCCATATCATCATTGTCATTATTGCCAAAGAACAATCTTAAGTTCAAAATTCTACAAAAAGACAACAAATCCTGAGTAAACAATTCCTCAGACACCATGAATCCCAGAATAAAAGTCAAGCCTTTTTAAGCACAGATAAATGAGCCGGAGATAGTACAAAGTCAGATAAATTTAAGACATTTTTACTTTGATCTTCCACTAATTCTGTATGACCATTTTCAACAGACTCTGAATGCTGTCTATACCTTTTGTGTTTGCATCCCCCCTGCTTATACCTGGGCCTAAAGGGACAGATAATATAGTCCTTTTGGGTGAAGGTGAACTTGGTACTGATTGTAACTCATTATCTGTACAGGAAGAGAAGTCCTCAGTTGAGGAACCAGTGTCATGACCAAATTTTCTTAAAATGGAACGTGGTCTCTTTCTCTTAGAGGTTATAGACCTACCTGATATGTCATAAGGATCTTCAATAAAAGCATAAAAACTTAGTTCTACAACCTACAAAAACATCAATCACATTTTAATAGTAATACTTTCAAGTTCACAGCTTAACAATGTGATTATTTTCCATAACTAGTTTTCTCAACATAAGTAATGCACAAACCCCATTAAGGAAAAAGAGAGTTAAAAACAAACCAGCCACGTGGTTAACACACAGAACTAAAGTAATCATGACAGCAAAGAACAAATCATGGAAAATGTAACTGCCTGATACAGTCACCCAAAATCTTTAAAAACTACTGCCAGCTTAGAAACTCAAAGAAAACTACTACAATAATCATCAACATGCCCATCAAAATAATCCCAAGCAATTATGTTCCACCTTCATCTCCTTAAACCAGTTAAGACAACACAATCCAATCCATCTCCAACCCTATCTAACACAACAGATGAAAATGTCAGTAAATACTTGATATCTACCATAAGCTTCTCAATCTCACCAATGATGAACACTGCTAAGATAACCCACTGGATACAAATTATTGCAACACAGCTTTCAGTCTACAATCATCACATCCCTCATCAAAAAGTGCTCTCCAAACATAAGCCTACTAGACTGGCAGCAGATAATTGCCCTGCTAAGTACCTCAGAAATATCCATAGACACCCTAACCTATCCTGTATCCATATAAATTAACCACGCTATTAAAGGATGTTATGTACCATAAAAATGGAAGCAATAATGTATCATCCCTTTGCACAAAGCAGGTACCTCAGTACACTCTCTAGCTATTGTCCCATAGCCATCTTTCTATGTTATCCAAAATGCTAGAAAAGTGTATCTCTCGTTAGGTCCTAAAGAATTTAACAGACCACCTCTCAACACACTTTTGACCAGTTGTCTCATCTGGATACCATAAGCAGCAACTCACATTTTATAAATGGTACACCTCTTTAGATGAATGGCACAGTGGTGTAGTGGTTAGCATTTTCATCTCACAGCAAGAGGTTCTCCAGTTCACTTCTTGGCTGGGGTGCCTTCTGTGTGGAGTCTGTATGTCCTCCAGTGTTCGTGTGGGTTTCCTCCAGGTGCTCCGGTTTCCTCCCACATTCCAAAGACATGCAGTAGGTAGATTGGACACTCTAAATTGGCCCTAGGTATGAGTGTGTGTGTACGAGTGTGTGGTGCATCCTCTGAGGAGGGTGGGCCTTGGGCTAGCAACCTGACCCTGTAAAACCCATACCTGCAACATGAAACAACAAGTGCAGAAGGGTGCTTGTTGCCCACTGTGCTGTATGCATGGGAGCAGATCCAGGATCCAGGACTCCTCTTTAGATTAAACGCTGCTATGCTGCTCATTTTTTTACATTTAACTTTAGACTGCTTTTAGTAATCAGTTATGTGAATATTTCAATCCTTGCAGGAGCTGTTTAATATCAGTGGATGAGCAGTTAACAGTATCCTGATTGCAGTAATCAGTAAACCTGGTCAACCACAGTTCTGGGATCTTGGTTTGGATGTCTGCAAAATAAATGGCAAACAGGAGAAGGCCCAGAACTGACCCCTATGGCAGCTGACTCATTACAATTTTGCTTTGAGACAGTTACTTTCACAGCCTAAGATCTGTTGGACAGACAATTTGCAATCCAGAGGACAAAGTAGCGGGTTACATAAAATTTGTCTAATTGTTCAATTATTCCTCATTGGATAGGTCAGGATAAGCAGAGTGAGCACTGTCTGAAACCTCTGTACCATTTTCAAAGAAGCCTGCTTGGTTCAGGAGACAGGACCTGCCATTCATAAAACCAAACTTAGTGGGGTCTAGTTCAGCTACATTGCATATGTTGGCACAAATAAGTTCTGTTATGATACATTTCGTGGCTTTACATATAAGGCTAGTGCAGCTAATGGGCCTATAATTACCTGTTCTGCAGAAGGGTCACTGTTTTGTAGGGTAGTCACAGTGGCTGTTTTCCAAGCATCAGGTACAAATCCTGTAGACAGGCTTGGCTTGAACAGTTTAACTTCAGACTCAGATAGTGCGTACTTGGCACTGAAGGTTATCTGGTCCAATGGAGGTTTTATTTTTAGCCTTTGACAGGGTTTCTAAGACTTGTTCCGAGGTGATTTCAGGGGAATCTAAATTTTCAGGCATAGTGGTGGCAATGTTAGCACTAAAATTGTCTGTTAATATATTGAGTATATTTTGGAGATCACTGCATCTGTCATTGCATTGTTGGACACTATGCTGTAAGTTTTTGACCTAGATGAAGGAAGATTTGTAGTTTCCTTTGAATGTAAGGTTGCTGTGACAACATATTCTGCTTTCTATCCTCTTACATTTCAGCTTGGTCTTGAGGTAGGGGATAGGAATTTCTTGAACTTTGCATTATTTTCCTCCCTTTGTTATACAATTTATTTATACAGGAGTTCCACCAGAGAGGTTTGTTTGTGAATGTACTGATATATTTAGGGTGTATGGGTACTGACTTTTCTATGCAGCTATTTAAGTCTGGTAAAAATATGTGAATATAGCAGCCTTCTTAGTTGGGCCTACTTTCAAGAGATTGTTGGGAATTTAGCATGTCTTCAACGAGCTGAAGTAGGTTTGTCGTGGGGAAGATCCCAAAGATGTTTTTTTATTAATTGATGAATAGTAACCATCCCTGAAAGAGAAAATATCCAATTTGTGATGAGATTTCACCAAGGATGAGGAGATGTGTGGTATGGTAGAGGAGGGGGCTTTGCTGATAAGGATCAAGTCAAAGATGTTACAGCCTCTAAAAAGAAAACCACATACCCTGTCAACTGTCACCAGCAAAATCTGCCTTTTTATGACAATCTGTTTTCCAGATCCCTAACTGACACTTCAGCACCTAGTGCTATTCCCTGAGCTGCAATTATTGAGGAACAAAAATACAGGCCCTGTTTCTTTGCCCTCCTTTTAAAAGCTGTACCCACTTGTTACAGCCTCACATGAAGCACTTCATTAACACAAAAAGCTTTATTGAAATTCATGCTGACACAGAAATGAATACGACACTGCATTAAGAATTGATTTGCATTTCCTGATCATGGTTGCTAACACCTTGCACCAAAGGCAGCTGGCCTCTTTGCCTCACTCTAGTTACAGTACTGCCCTCCTCAAAGAGCACCACTGCCACCTGTTAAGATAGGAGGTACTGCCAGCCATGTCAGAAGAAATAGGGCAGTGGATTTGTAAAATATGCCAGCACAACTAGCTGGAATTTTGTAAATAATTATATGACATTTGTATATCAAACTGATTTGCACAGATGCTTGTGCTGAAAATGTGCTCATCAGGTTTGCTTGTAGTAAAATGCATCAACAGTGTGCCCTGCTGGAAGGAGAGGAAATGAACATATATTATTGTAACTGAATTAAATGTATACATTGTAACAGCATATACTGAAAGTGAAGATGTTAATCTTAATACACTTGACTTTGCAAAATATTCTTGAAATTAAATTACTTTATGAGTTAAACCATAAAGATGTTATTTCACAGTTTTGAAGGGAGCCAAAGATGCAATGTCTGTACTAGAGAATAGTTGGCACCTCCTGTAGGAAGAGTGAAATGGTTTTATGGTTTTATGACTTCCAGCAACTGCACCACATCTGAGCAAAGCTCTATCTGTGTGCATTGTAGCACATAGGTGCCAGACCCTGGTAGCTTCTAATGATGTGGGATAGTGCAGGAAACAGAGTCAGATGGCCAGATGTTTGTGAAGTCATTCTGTACAGAAGTAATGTTTTAATATTAGAGGAGACCAAAGTGTCAGCAGCATTCTGTATTCTATATTGGATCTGACAACAAGGACCACTCAACCATCTTGCCTTGCTCTATTCATTAAGTAAGAACAGCAATCCTTTTAGTTAATCAGGAATAGATAGTGAGACTAGCTAAAAACTGTTTTTTTGCAATTGTGTGAAACTTTCCATCACTGTTATTTTTAATATTCCCTGTGACTAAACTCTGACATTTACTGTAAATAGATATTTGGTATTTTCATGCCTTTTTATTATTTATTATTAAATATATTTAACTTTTTTATTGTGGCTGGTTGTTTTTAGAAAATATTTAAGCTTTGAGAGGGTTTGCACATATTTATTTGGTGATAACTCTGGCCACTCCTGAAAGCCTTGCTGTTTGGTCAACATTACCATTTGTATTAATATTAACTTCACACACCATAACCGGACACCCTTTTAAGAGCCTTATAGTAACTGACTGGTGGCAATGAATCTACCTTATAGTTTGTGCAAAGTTGGTAAATTGGGTAAGCGGTGTCAGCCTTTCCCAGGTGTGTGTGAGTGCGTATGTGTGTGTGTGTGTCAGTTACTTGGAGTAGGGACACGAAGCACTGGTTTCACAGTGCCAGTGGGCAGCCATATTGGGGATCTGGAAGGAGACAGATAGAGACATCCAGACCTCAGGCTGAGTGTGTGTCCTGTGGCCTCTAAAGGGAAATTGTGCTTGATGCAGAGAGGTCTACATCTCAAAATGCTGAGTGTATCCATTTGTATTCCAAGTGAATATCACTCTCCAGTGTCAAGTGGTGAGGATTCAGGCTCCTTGATTACTGACACAGCCTGGGGACGTCACACCATCCACTGTCCAAAGTCCAATTGCTCCTGATTAAACAAAGAGCTGACCATCTTTTAGGTACCCTATCTTTTAAACTATTTCACCTTGAAACTTACTCTTCTTTAACCTCCAAACATATAGAGAAATCCTCTGCATACAACCTTAGAAAATGCTCTCAGACAACTCCCACACTTCTTACTGTTTCAACCAAACTTCTTCACATCAAGCACTTCTTCTCCACCTTAGGTCCTACCTTGTGCCAGTCTCACCCTACCTACCTGAAAGAACTTGAGTCTTCTCCCATATTTAAATGGTAATTAACAAAACATGTAGTTAACAAAGCTGTATATTCCTGTCTACCAAAAGGTTACATAATCTAAAAGTGTACACTTTTCCTTCAGGCTTTCTTAATTCACTCTGACTCTACTTCTGAACTCATTCTCACACAGCCACAGTCCATAATGAACATTTAGTTAATATTATGTTATTATGTTAACGACTGCATAAATTCTGTTTCACTTACTGTAGCGAATCTTCTGTATTGTTATTTATTTTAACAATGTGTTAACTTTAACCTAGTCTTAGACTGAACTGGCATTACCCTCTGTCTTAGTTAATTTTTTGTCTAACTTAATGACCTTTATTTGAACTGTGATATACACTCTTCAGCTGCATTTGAAAGCATCAAAGCACTACCATGTAAACAAAGTAAAATAAAATAAAAATTAAATATTTGTCTTTCTACCCAGCTGTTTCATCTATTATCATCTATCACATAACTTATCTGACTATTTTTATTATTAATTTTATATTTACTAGATAAGTTGGCTGCACAGGCAGGACAGTTTTGAAGGACTTAAAGTTGCTCTTCACTGTTCTGAATTGCAAGGTCTTCTGTGTGGGGTCTCCATGTCTTGTCTGTGTCTGAGGGAGTTCTTGTTAAGTGCCAACGGTTACCCTTATCCCAAGGACATGCTGTTAGGTGAATTAGAGATTCCCTGACTTGCCCATAGGTGTGCATCTTCTGGTGTGTGAATGAATATGTATTTGCATCTTGCAATAGACTGGCGTCCCATCAATTTTTTTTTTGTCTTACTACCTTTACTTGCCACAACAGACTCTAGCTTAACTGTGCTCATGACAGAGATGAAGTGAGTACTGGAAAAGGAGTAAGTTGGCTAGGCTGTGAGGCTCTCTGTCAACCACAGTCTAGTATCAGTAAAGTAATCAGAATATATTTAAAACCAAGACAAAAAGAGCAAAAGTACAACTAGATAATCTTTGAATCAATTAAACTTTCCAGCACTGATGCAGCTAGTATAAAGACCAACAGAAAGACAAACAGTAAATAAAAGAGTGTAATAGACATTTAACATATTTTTTCAATGGAAGCTAGAAGTAAGACCCGATTCTAGTCAGTAGTTTCAGCAGAACGATGCAGCATCAGACAGACAGGCAGTACATTAGGTAACCACAAGCTTACACTTATATTTGGCAGTTTTAAGAAGAAATTTCTTGCCTGAGAAGTAAAAGATACAGTTGAGGTGGGGAATGAGTTCCAGAATTTTGATGATGTAACTGAAAAGACTTGCTACTGCATGCACTGGAATGCAATGAAATGTTTTGTTTCTTACAAAATATTGGGAACCTGATAAAGCTGTTAAGAGAGCTTATGTAAATTTGCCTACTCAGGCAGAAATTAGTGGAACACAAAGGTGATGTGTTACAATTTGCTGGGCCAGAATATTTTTTTTCAGTGCATCTACGAGAAGTTTAAGACTTACAGGATCACATTACCTCTGTGTTTCACTGTTTTGTGCCAGAGGACTAACATTTCCTCTTTTTCTACTATCCATAGAAGTATCGTTTTGATGTCTAAGTACCTTAAAGTTTATAACCCAAAATGTAAGGTGAATTTTTTCAGCTCTGGAAAGACAGTTTTGCTATCAGACTTGTGACATGGCATTATAAACCTGTAGATTTTGTTTAATAAACTTAAATTTTTGATTGTTAGGAATGGAGTCTGATAGAGTGATTGGTGGCACATACTGTAAGACTAAAACAAATATTTCTTTACTTTTACAGTTTTTGTTAGAAATGGTGAAATTACATTGTTGTGTCTTTCGGCTTTTCCCGCTTAGAGGTTGCCACAGCAGAATTCCGGTCCGCTAATGATTGGCAGTAGATTTTTACGTGCCGAGTTGCCAGCTCTGACGCACAACCTTCAACAAACGTACGTCCATTCACACATGTCTCCACACAGAAGGCGCTCTAGCTGAGAATCGAACAGGACAACATCGTACTGTGAGGCGACAACGCTACCGCAGCACCACCTCCGAAATGTGAAATCACATTAACAATGTGAATTTATGATGACAGATCAAGTGGTATTTGTTTGATGGACAACAATTCAAAAAATATCGCTGAAGAAAACTATCAACAAATAGCAGAGCAAGCCTGTTTTGTGCAGTGGGGGTTAGCACTCCTATGTGGGGGAAATCACACCTTCATAATGTATATATATATATATATATATATATATATATATATATATATATATATATATATATATATCAACTCCATGATCACACAACAGTGGCAAAAAGCCTGAGAGTCAACAATCACTGAAGGTGACTTTCTGTGATATATCCTTTGTGCTTTTGTCCATTGGACAGCTCAATGTCTGGAACTTCTCATGTTCTCATCACTGTGTCAGTGTGGAATATAGTGTGATCCTGATCTTCTTCTTGAGTATTATAAACAATTTGGATATCATTCTTACACCTAAGTATTGATATTGATCTGATAAATACATTGTTGTATCACTTGTCTAACTATTTTTAAATGGTATAGTGTTCCCAAAATGCCTGTTGAGTTAATAAAGATTATAGTTATTTTTTCTGAGTACCAGGTATGGAGTTCTGGATATCAGATGACAGTGTGAGAGAGCTAGAAACTGGTATGTGGCTTGAGCTGCAGATAGAAAATTTATTGGCATAGAGGAAGGTTTCCAGTGTGGTTTGCTAAGTGTAAATACACTTATGAACAGGGTAGAAAGTAATATCTAGGCATTGATGCCGCCAAAGAGTCACGGAGTCTGGATGTCATTAAACTTTCTGGATTGTTTGCTGTTTTCTGCTTTTTGTTTTAATTCTCATTTATCATAGTATTCATGCACCAGAAACCTGTCTCAAATAGCAGAGTGGCATAGCGGAAGCATTTTAGGCCCACAACCCGAGGTCAACGGAGCAAAACCATCCTCTGCTATGCACAGGGGAGAACATTTTAACACTAGTCAGGTTTTATTGCTTCCAGGTTACTTTGCCACTATAGTGACACGATTTCTTTATAATGACCCTTATTTATAGCAGAGTCTAATCCATTTTGGCATGTACTTCTTGGGAATCAAGTTCAATGTCAGGGACCTCTAAATGATCAATTTTGCAGATGATTGCAAACTACTAACTGTCATAGATCCCCAGCCCTATGAAAAGACACTAATATCCTCAAAGAAGGGCTAACATAGACAGATGACTGGTGCCATAGCCATGGTTTAAAACTCAATGCCAAGAAATGCATAATAGTGTCCTGTGAGAAGTTGGCTGCCACAGGAAAATACCTCTTTGATAATACACCCCTAAGTATAGATCAGATAGTCAGGGATTTGGGCATGTATGAAGACAGTAACCTGGCTTTTGACCAACATGTGTCTAAGGTAATAAGGAAATCATTCTATATTGCTCATCTTATAAGAAATAGTAAGGCATCTGATCCTAGGAAGTTATCATTCCACTGTATTCAGCCCACATCACTTCCATCATTGAGTACAATGCCCCCTTTGCATGTACCTCATGAGGCACATACAACATCTGGAATATCCCCAGGGGTTCCTCACAAAAGGAATACAAGGCATTAACAACATGTCCTATGCAGATCTCCTAAAAGACCTATCCCTACATACTGCTTCCTACAGACTGTTGAGGTGCAATCATCACCCGGGTTACGGCGTGTAGATCATGAGACGATTGCCCACGAGCTACAACGCCGAAACAGGAAGGCCACGGCACCACTAGACTGTAGAGCGGTGTGGCCGAAAGTTAGATAAGCCGTTGGAACCCACGTTGGTGGGAAAACAAAGAAACAGAGATAACCCTTAAAGCAGCTATGTGGGCTGCAAACCAACACAGTAAACAGGCACGGAATGCCAAAAAGACGTCAAGCCAAACAAATGCAAGTAAAGCCGTAAAACAAAACCGATCCACATGTAAACACAAAGCACAGAAATACATCCAATAAATAAAGTAAAGCAACTTACCTGTAGATCAGCAGAAGTCCTCACAAACCCGCACACGAAATACTCCCAGGAAGCAAGTAATAAAATCCATAGTAGCTGCAGCTGCAGCAGAGTGTACGTACATGCGCATTTCCAAATAGGATGTCCCTGTAAATACAGTCTATGAGTACAGCAAAGCACAAACAGCCCTGAGCTATGCAGAATGCTATGAGCCTTAATCAATATGCACTCACTGGAGGCCTCTACACGGAAATGCGGATGTCTGTTCATCCCAGAAACTTTTTTAAAGGGCTGGTGACTGCAACTTTACCGGGCTATACCTCATTCCACACTTCTGACCCAAAGGGGTTGGGGAAAAACTAACGGTGGTGGATCTCATCTTCTTTAGTGATGGAGACCCAGACTGGCTTAGAAAGCTGATGCACTGGAATTACTGGGGTGCAACTGGCGGGTTGGCAAGAACCCGCCAATATACCTAGCTAAGAACTCCGGTAAATGTCTCAGGGCAACACTTCCTGGAGGATTAACCCATCAAGGTAGCCCCAGCACCCGATCCGGGTGATTGCAGGGCGGCACCATAATTGTTTGCTAGAAACTGGGTCACCCATTGATTCCTTGACTTCATCAAGGGAAACCCAACTAGTCAACTGGTCTCTACTTCACTGGGAAAACTATGGACTTGGTTCTCCCCAAACCATGGTGGCCACTGCACCACTCCCAGGGTGTTCCTGTAGACAGATCATCAGTCTGTCAATTCAAAGTTTCTATGCCACCCAAGCACTCCCCAGCCATAACCAGTGTAAAACTTCTCATAGTGATACACCTTCTAAGGAGGGTATCAGCAGGTGGAGCAGACAGCTGCACAGGGAGGATGCAGAAAACTACTGAACAGTACCAGTACAGTATAAGCACCGTACAACATCGGGATAGCCATACCAAACCAGACTAAATGCTTCTCATGATTCCCAAACCTTCTGGGGGAAATCTTTATGAAAGGTTTACATAAAAAGGGAAAGGCGTTTCAATGGAAAATAAACCATAGCCCTGGTCAGGAAAGATCCCATCTCTGCCCAACAGGCAAATTACATCACTGTGAAAATTGAGTTAAATACTACTCTGAATTTGAGGGAACCAACCTTCTTGGGTTTACATTAGAAACCCCCGATGGCAAACCCCAAAGGGTTTGTCAATTAAACTTGTGGTACCACTTAGGGAAACCCTGCTAAACATAGCCAACTCTTAGCTGATAGGTTCATGCAAATAGCCCGTGGCCCAAGAGCCGAATGGCAAGGGATACCTGGCAATGATTCCAACATAGGTTCATAAGTTCCTAGGTAGGTAAAGGTATTGCCAAGGGTAATGCCTTGCACGGTTCCCTGGCTTATAGCACCCAAGAAAGTTATTTTCCTGGTTCCTGTCGAAAACCACTAAGTGATCCCCGGTGTATTTTCTATTTCAATCCACTTTCCAATTTTTTTGCAGAGTGCTATAGGCTTTGCTTGACATAGATGGGAGCTTGTTCCAGGTTGGAAGTCTCTGGGATGGGAAATTATCCAGCATGTCCTGTTTAGGGTGACAAGGTTTATGCCCTAGAACGTGGCTATGGGGATTGGGAGTTATTCAGGTGTGGCAGCTTTATCCCCCTGGTTGATTTTTTGTTGGCAGAGATCACCTCAGAGTAGGCGATATGGATCTAACTGATGCTGGAGTTCTGAGATCTTCTTGGGGGGCATCTTTAGAGGCTGTAATCCTCTTTGTGATACTTCTGTGGTTTTGTATTGCAGATGTCTTAAAGGAATTCCAACGGGTTGTACTCTAAAAATGGGTCAATGAGTCTGATAAAGGGGAACAATGACCTATTTTAGTAGATGAGAACCCTTTGTGATAGGTGGCTCCAGTAGGATTTCTGACTACTGTGGTGATGTGATTATCAAAGGAGAGTCTGTCCCCTGGGTCTCAGGTGTCTTATCCACATTGGGCTTTAAGTAGACTGCCACCAGCCAGATCACGCTACGAGTTTTTCTATGGGGATGAAAACTGCACTTTCTGTCACTGAGCTTGAGGCCATGGCTCTGACACCAGGCATCTGTCTGGTGAGGCCCTTCTGTAGTGTCCACATTTTGGGACTCAGCTGTGGCTCCTATTTGCATATCTTGGACTTCATTAGCAAGGCCCGTGCCCATTTCAAGTATAAATCCCAAACAGGAGAGGTCCCAGGATGAAACCCTTTGGGTTCCACTTGTCATGGTTTGAATCAGATTTGGAGTCTGCAACTTTTACAGGTGGGTTCGGTCAGTGAGCCAATTGGAAGTATCTTGTGACGCGATTTACCAGTTTGGTGAGTTTCTGTCATTCCAGAGGGAAGATGGTGTAAAGAGCCATTTGAGGTAGATGCTGTGTGAACCACCACCTTGTAAGTTTTGGGTTGACTACTTCAAAAGGACAGGTTGGAGCATTATCTGCCTTTACAAACCTGAAGGGGTGGGGTCTCGAGTTTGGAGGTTACCAATGTCTTTGTTTATGAGTTCCATGATGGTACATTCCATGGCCTTACAGACCAGGCTCATCAGGCTAATGGGGTGATAGTTCCCAGGATCAGTGGTGGCTCCCCCTTTGTGGAGTGGGATAACTGTTGCTGTGTGCCATTCAGTGGGCAAAAAGCCTGATGTGAGACTATGATTGAACATGGTGCTTAGGTGGGGAGCCAGTTCGCTCTGAAGTTCATGTAAAACTGCCTAGCTGATAGGTTCAGTGCAAACTTCTCCCACTTATCACCCCCCAAAGGCCGAGTTGACATCACCGATACTTCTCCCACACCTCACATCCACAGTGGGGTGTCGCACCGGCTAGGTGCCTGAACCCAAATCATCCAAGGATACCATTCTGATGGACCTTTTGCATATCCACAAAACAAACAGCATCAGAGCTACCTGATCCAGGGATGTATACCTTGCTTGCAACATAAATGAAATATGTTGGAGGGAGAGCTACATCTCTCAGAGAATACTCCTTCTCTGGAACAGGCTTCATATCTACGTGAAGCAGATTCCTTCTCTGAACTTATTCAAAAGTAACCTTGACCAGTGGATGGGAAATAGGGAATTCACCCTTGGTCTGCCACTTGTGTCTGTAATGGACAGAGGCAGCCTGTAATCACTTGAACACCCATGCTCTGACTTACACATACAACTTAATATAACATCTAGGGCAAAAAAGAAACTTGTTGGATACATTTAAGAGGCATGGCTTGGCTTATAAAGGCCCCTGTGGTTGTTAGTCTAGTATACCTATGAACCATAAGTGTGCTTACACATACACAGACACACACACACACACACACACACACACACACACACACACACACACACACACACACACACACACACACACACACACATACACACACACACACACACACACACACACACACACACACACACACACACACACACACACACACATACATGCACTTGTGAGATCAGGTTTGTATATATGTATTTTATGGGAGTACTGACATTAAGTTAAACTCCCTAATGCTGACCTCTGTGTGTTGACATGCTTTGGTCATCAAAACAGAAGGTTGACAGGTGTATGAGATTGAAAATCCCCAAAGATGGGCAATATGCCCTATTCCCAGGGATTGTGTGATCTCTGAGTTAGTATATATAATTAGCAGGGGGGCTTACTTCCTGCAAAAAACATGTTTTACAATTTGCTTGTTCCAAGGATATTCATTGATCTGAACATTTGATTGGGTCAACTGTTTTCGGTAAATCCAAATTTTATATATTGTAAAGTGTTAAATATATATATGCGTATGGGTGTCTGTCAGAAGCTTGAGTTTTCAGAAACTCGAAATTCATATTGTCGAGACGATATGATTGTGTTTCTGAAAACTCGAACTTCAAAAAAACAGCAAAAATCTACCTTTTTTCTATGTTTTTGCATGGGATCAAGAACCTCTGCACCCCCCACACCCTCTGCATTTATATATACCAACATCGAGATTGCACTGTACTGTGATCACCATTCAAAAGCTTCTAGTTTGCAGAAACTCAATCATATCATCTCAACAATATGAATTTCGAGTTTCTGAAAACTCGAGCTTCTGAAGGGGATCCATATATATATATATATATATATATATATATATATATATATATATATATATATATATATATGTATATGTATATATATATATTGAAGGTCATGTTGCTCAATGCTAGGAGCCTTAATCTGAAAATGCACTCACTGGAGGCTCTCCTCACACTGGAAGATGCCGATGTCTGTGCAGTCACAGAAACTTGGTTTAGGGCTACAGACTGCACCCCTCCCTTACCAGGCTATACCTCATTCCACACTTTCTGACCACAAAATGAGGTTGGAAAGACTAACGGTGGTGGAGTCTCTGTCTTCATTAAAGACAGGCACACCTTCAGACTGGCTTACCAGCATGACGCACTGGAATTACTGCAGGTGCAACTGACAGTTGGCAAGACACCCATCCAAGTTATAGCCAGCTATAGAACTCCCCTCCATGTCTCAGGGCACCCACTCCTCCTACCTGGAGATACTTAACTCCATCAAGGTAGCCCCTAGCACCCTGATCCTTGGTGACTGCAACTACCCCACCATAGACTGAGTGAACTATTCCTGCACTAATGCACTCACCCATTGATTCCTTGACTTCATCAACTCTAACACACTAGACCAGCTGGTCTCATCCCCCACAAGAGGAGATAACATACCGGACTTGGTTCTCACCAACATGGGTGACCACTGCACCACTCCCAGTTTGGTCTTCCCTGGTGAGATCAGATCATCAGTCTGTCTCATTCAAAGTTTCTATGCCACCCAACCCCTCCCCAGCCATAACCAGTCTAAAAAACCTCTCAAAAGCTGATTACACCCTTCTAAGGGAGGGTATCAGCAGCTTCACACCACCACCCCCTCGGAGGATGCAGACAACTATGCCGAACAGTATGCCAGTACAGTATACAAGCACCTGTACAACTGCATGGACTCAGCCATACCCAACAGAACTAAACCCTGCTTCTCAAGGAAACACAAACCTGTCTGGTGGAGATCCTTTATCAACAGGCTTTACATCAAAAGGAAGAAGCTGTTGTTCAAGGGTAAAAAGGAACAAATCCCAAATCGGAAAATCTCCCATCTCTGCCTCAACAAGCAAATTACATCACTAGTGAAAATTATGAGTTGAAACTAGCTCTGAAACGGAGGGAAACCACAAGTCCTTCTTCAGTTACATTAGAAACCTCCATGGCAAAGCCCAAGTTTGTTCCGAATTAGTACTTAGTGGTACCACTTACACTGATCCTGCTGACATAGCCAATCTCTTAGCTGATAGGTTCAGTGCAAACTTCACCCCCTTATCACCCCCCAAAGGCCGAGTCAACATCACTGATACTTCTCCCACTCCTCACATCACATAGGTTCATAAGTTCATAGGTAGGTACTAGGCTATTGGCCCAAGGGCTTAAGTAAGCCTAGCCAACTAGGTTCCCTGGCTTACGCCACCCAAGAAAGTTATTTTCCTGTGTCCCTGTCGAGCAGAGCCACTGAAGTGATCCCCGGGGTGTATTTCCTATTTCCCATCCACTTATCAAGATTTTTCTTGAATAGTGCTAATGAGGAACTTTGCTTGACATAGATGGGTAGCTTGTTCCAGAGTATGGGAAGTCTCTGGGACAGGAATCTATCCCTCCAGCATGTCCTGTTTATTGTGGTGACAAGGTTTAGGTCCCTAGAGCGTGTAGCTCAGAGGGATTGGGATTTCTTTAGGTGTAGCATGTCCAAAAGCTCTGGGTTTGACATAGCTTTATATGTTAGGCAGAGATCACCTCAGAGTAGGCGATATGCTATGGAGTAAAGCTGGAGTTTTTTGAGACGGTCTGTGTAGGGCATCTGTTTGAGGCTAGTAATCCTCTTTGTGAGGTACTTCTGTGGCCTTTCCAGCTGTTGCAGATGTCTTGTGAGGTACATTCCAAAAGGGGCATTGTACTCTATAATGGGTCTAATGAGTTTCGAGTAAAGGGGAACAATGACCTCTTTTTTCCTAGATGAGAACCCTTTTGTGATGAGGTGTGCTGTGTAGAAGGATTTCCTGACTACTGTGGTGATGTGATTATCAAAGGAGAGACTACTGTCCACCTGGGTCCCCAGGTCTCTTATCACACATTTGGCTTTAAGTAGACTGCCACCTATGTGGTAGATCATGGGTACAGAGTTTTTACCAAGGGGGATGACAATGCACTTTTTGACACTGAGCTTGAGGCCATGGCTCTGACACCAGGCATCTGTCTTGGTGAGGCCCTTCTGTAGGATGTCCACATCATTTGGGGACTCAGCTATGGCTCCTAGTTTGCAACCATCTGTGAACTTCATTAGCCAAAGGCCTTCTGTGTTCTCCTGTACTTCAGAGAAGTCGATACCAAACAGGAGAGGTCCCAGGATGGAACCCTGTGGGACTCCACTTGTCACTGGTTTGAAGTCAGATTTGGAGTCTGCAACTTTTACAGTGTGGGTTCCGTCAGTGAGCCAATTGGAAACCCATCTTGTGACGTAGCGATTTACACCTAGTTTGGTGAGTTTAGCTATCATTCCAGAGTGGGAGATGGTGTCGAAAGCCATGACGAGGTCAAGATAAGCTGCGTGAACCACCTTACCCTTGTCTACAGCTTTGGTGACTACTTCAAAGAAGTTGATCAGGTTCAGGAGGCATTATCTGCCTTTCACAAACCTGAACTGGGTGGGGTCTAGAGTTTGGAGGTTACCAATGTCTTTGTTTATGAGTTCCATGATGGTACATTCCATGGCCTTACAGACCAGGCTCATCAGGCTAATGGGGTGATAGTTCCCAGGATCAGTGGTGGCTCCCCCTTTGTGGAGTGGGATAACTGTTGCTGTGTGCCATTCAGTGGGCAAAAAGCCTGATGTGAGACTATGATTGAACATGGTGCTTAGGTGGGGAGCCAGTTCGCTCTGAAGTTCATGTAAAACCGCCTAGCTGATAGGTTCAGTGCAAACTTCACCCACTTATCACCCCCCAAAGGCCGAGTTGACATCACCGATGCTTCTCCCACACCTCACATCACACAGGTTCATAGGTTCATAGGTAGGTACTAGGCTATTGGCCCAAGGGCCTAAGTAAGCCTAGCCAACAAGGTTCCTTGGCTTACGCCACCCAAGAAAGTTATTTTCCTGTGTCCCTGTCAAGCAGAGCCACTGAAGTGATCTCTGGGGTGTATTTCCTATTTCCCATCCACTTATCAAGATTTTTCTTGAATAGTGCTAATGAGGAACTTTACTTGACATAGATGGGTAGCTTGTTCCAGAGTATGGGAAGTCTCTGGGACAGTAATCTAGCCCTCCAGCATGTCCTGTTTATTGTGGTGACAAGGTTTAGGTTCCTAGAGCGTGTAGCTTGGAGGGATTGGGATTTCTTTAAGTGTAGCATGTCCAAAAGCTCTGGGTTTGACATAGCTTTATATGTTAGGCAGAGATCACCTCAGAGTAGGCGATATGCTACGGAGTAAAGCTGGAGTTTTTTGAGACAGTCTGTGTAGGGCATCTCTTTGAGGCTAGTAATCCGCTTTGTGAGGTACTTCTGTGGCCTTTCCAGGTGCTGCAAATATCTTGTGAGGTACATTCCAAAAGGGGCATTGTGCTCTATAATGGGTCTAATGAGTTTCGAGTAGAGGGGAACAATGACCTCTTTTTTCCTAGATGAGAACCCTTTTGTGATGAGGTGTGCTATGTAGAAGGATTTCCTGACTACTGTGGTGATGTGATTATCAAAGGAGAGACTACTGTCCACCTGGATCCCCAGGTCTCTTATCACACATTTGGCATGAAGTAGACTGCCACCTATGTGGTAGATCATGGATACAGAGTTTTTACCAAGGGGGATGACAATGCACTTTTTGGCACTGAACTTGAGGCCATGGTTCTGACACCAGGCATCTGTCTCAGTGAGGCCCTTCTGTAGGATGTCCACATCATTTGGGGACTCAGCTATGGCTCCTAGTTTGCAGTCATCTGCGAACCTCATTAGCCAAAGGCCTTCTGTGTTATCTTGTACTTCAGAGAAGTCGATACCAAACAGGAGAGGTCCCAGGATGGAACCCTGTGGGACTCCCCTTGTCACTAGTTTGAAGTCAGATTTGGAGTCTGCAACTTTTACAGTGTGGGTTCTGTCAGTGAGCCAATTGGCAACCCATCTTGTGACGTAGTGATTTATACCTAGTTTGGTGAGTTTAGCTATAATTCCAGAATGGGAGATGGTGTCGAAAGCCATGGTGAGATCAAGATAGGCTGCGTGAACCACCTTACCCTTGTCTACAGCTTTGGTGACTACCTCAAAGAAGTTGATCAGGTTCAGGAGGCATTATCTGCCTTTCACAAACCTGAACTGGGTGGGGTCTAGAGTTTGGAGGTTATCAATGTCTTTGTTTATGAGTTCCATGATGGTACATTCCATGGCCTTACAGACCAGGCTCATCAGGCTAATGGGGCTTTATTTCCCAGGATCAGTGGTGGCTCCCCCTTTGTGGAGTGGGATAACTGTTGCTGTGTGCCATTCAGTGGGCACAAAGCCTGATGTGAGACTATGATTGAACATGGTGCTTAGGTGGGGAGCCAGTTCGTTCTGAAGTTCATGTAAAACGCAGCCTGGTATGTTGTCCAGTCCCATGGATGCTGTGTTTTTGGCTTTAGAAAGTGTGCAGCTTTTACCTGCGTAGTTGTGATTACAGGGACTCTGCATTCTTCCTGTATTGATATAGGCCCTTTAGGGGGTGAGAGGGGGGTAAAGTTAGCACTGAACCTAGCTGCCAGGATGTTGACAATAACAATTGGTTCTATAATTTTCATGCCGTTGTGTTACAAGGATCTGGGTGTTGCCATTGAGATTCTTGACATAGCTATAGAATGCTTTGCGGTTGTCCCCAGAATCAGTGGTGATTTTGTTTTCGTAGCTAGCTTTGGAGGATCTTATAAGGGATCTCAGCTTCTTACTGAGGCTGACCAGGGAACTCCTCCACTCATGGGATGTTACTCTCTTTTGCAACAGTTTCTTCCTTCTGTTGTAGAGTTTGTTTATAGCAGGGGACCACCAGATTGGCTTCCTTTTTTGGAGGATAGCGTCTTGGTTCTGTTTGGGATAGCACGATCCATGCACTCGTGTAAGTGCTTATAGAGTGCATTTGTGTAGGATTCAGCAGTCGTAACTGTATTGTCCATCTGCATGGGTGTCATGACGTTCGCCACTTCTGTCTTAAGAAGCATGAAGTTGGCTTTGGAGAAATTTTTTACCATGATTTCCTTAATGAGGGGTGGGGGTGGGATGTGGATATCTAGGGTGATTAGCTTATGGTCAGATCTGACCAACGAGAAGTTGACTTCAGATGTGAAACACCTGTCACTCATGTTGGTAACGACTAGGTCTAGGATATGGTTGCCCCTGGTGGGGTTGTGGATAAGTTGATCCAGGGCATTGGAATTTATGAATTCCAGAAAGTGTCCTTAGATCAAGTGGTAAAAGCCCTATCCAAGGCAAAGAACACAGCTTTGATGGGACCTGATAATATCCCAGGCTGTATTCTGCACCATCTACAGCAAGAATTAGCTTCGCCATTGAGCACCCTATTCAACATTAGCCTAATTACAGGTTTCATTACAGCAGAGTGGAGAACCACCATTGTCATCCCCTTGCACAAAGATGGTGCCTCTACTGGCTCTGTTAGCTTGACAAGTCTGATCTGTAAAGCCATGGAGCGTATTATTATGGATCTCATAAACAAGGACATAAACAATCTCCAAACCCACAACCCCACCCAATTCAGATTCGTCAGGTGAAAATCTTGCCTACTGAACCTAGTTGACTTCTTTGAGACCACCACAAAGGCCCTGGATGAGGTAAAGTCAGTACATACAGCTTACCTTGACCTGGCCAAGGCCTTTGACACAATCCCCCATGCGGGCATCATCGAAAAGCTAACATAACTCAGTGTTAATCCCTACCTCATCAGATGGGTGGCCAAATGGCTCACAAATAGGACCCACAAGGTCAAAACAGGTAACAATACCTCTGACAGCAGACCTGTCACTAGTGGTGTTCCCCAGGGATCTGCTCTGGGAGCCCTACTGCTTGGTATCTACTTTTCAGAGAGCCAGGCAAAGACAAAGGGCCTGTGGCTGACCAATTTTGTGGATGAGTGTAAGTTGGGTGCTGTCATTGACTCCCCAAATGACGTTAACATACTGCAAGAGGGTCTGACAGCTACAAATAATGGGTGCCAAAGTCATGGCCTTAAATTAAACACAAAAAAATGCATTATCATACCATTCGGCAAAAACATGGCCACTACTGATTACCACATCAATGGCAACTTCCTAAGCACATAACCTGTGGTGAGAGACCTGGGTACTCAGGTTGACAACAATCTCATATTCGACCATCATGTCGTGGCAGTGGTCAGAAAAGCCTTTTACTTAGTTCATCTCATAAGTAAAAGGATTGCATCCAGAAAAAAGGAGGTTTTTACCTCTCTGTACTCTTCCCTCATTAGACCCATAATTGAGTATAACTCCCTGTTTGGTATGTACCTCTCCAAACACCTGCACCAACTGGAAAGACCACCCAAATACCTCACAAAGAGAATCCATGGCCTCCAACACCTGTCCTATGTGGACAGGCTGAAATCACTATCACTTTATTTGGTATCATACAGATTGCACAGAGGTGATCTGTGTCTCGCCTACAAGGCAATATCGGACACTGCTCTACTAGAGATGCTCCATATCCATAAGTCTAACTCCTTGCGCATTACCCACTCAAAAGGGCTGAATCTAATATAACATCAACAAAACCTGCTGGAGAGTCAGGTTTGTCTCCCAGAGGCTGCCCCGTCTCTGGAATAGACTCCCCATACATGTCAAACAGAGTACCTTGCTGACCCTCTTCAAGCACAACCTTAATGAGTTGATGGGAAACCACACATTTGTTCCAGAGGTTTCATCTTTATCCCTCATTGACATGGGTGACAGGTGCTGACTGAGGTTTCTTTTTTGGGGATAAACTTGGCTAGCTTGTAAGGGCACCAAGGCCATTAGCCTAGTAACCTCCTATGATTCTATGATCCTATGATCCTATATATATATATATATATGGATCCCCTTCAGAAGACTGAAAGCTCAGAAGACTGAAAATCAAAATATCTAAAACTCAAAATATCAAAAATGAAATTTGCCCTTTCTCCAGTGTTGTGCACTCTTGGAGTTTTTGTATATAGTTAGCAGGGGTGCCTCCTGCATTAAAAGATATTTTCAATATTTTTTGTTTTAGGTATTTTGATTTTCAGTCTTTTGAACCTTTGATCTTCTGACATAGACCCATATATATATATATATATATATATATATATATATATATATATATATATATATATACATATATAGGTTTACTATCATGTTGCCGGACGGCATTCCTCTGAACTGGGATAGTTGAAAGGCAAGTTTCCCATTCACGGAAGGCTGAACCAAAAATGATCAACACCAAAACAACAAATGTTAGTGTGCATTCGCTGTTGTGAGGTCGGCATTCTGTGTTGGGATTGCAGTACAGTGGGGATAGGGAAATGCACCCATTTCCTCACTGTAGTGGTACTTCGGAGTTTGCATATATAATTAGCATGGGGTGTGGGGGGTGCAGGGGGGCTTGCTCCCCTTCAAAATGTTAGTTGGAATTGACTGGGAGGGAAGGTATACTGGGTAATATCGACTTTGTCAGATTTGGATGGGTCGATGTTACCAATTTCATTGTTGTGCCTGTTCAGTGCTGTGATTTTCGATATTTTAGTTTGACATCGTGACCACTCAATGGAAGTGGTTTTGTGATTATGATAGTAAACCTAGATATGATTATGATAGTAAACCTAGATATGTATAGATAGATATTTAAATATAGATATATATGCATATGTATATATAAATCATAATTATCAATCCCTTTTTTTCCCATTTTCTACATGGGGTCGGGTGTTTTGTCAAGTGTCACTATCTCTCTCAATTCATACATCAGTTAAATTTGTCAAATGTGTGGTCAATGACAAAAACTGTATTGTGTTGTTATAGAATAATTGTTTTACTGAACATTGGTGTTTATTTTGTCAAAAGAGGCAAGTGGGTTGGTATTAGAGGATAGAGTGTGGGTATGAATGTTTGCAGGTTAGGGTTAACGTATGAACAACGTAAGGCGATAGATTTAGCATTGTACATGTTTTGAAACATGCGATATATGTGCAAGTATCTTGTGTGATGGTAATGTTAGGAAAAAGGGTTTGCATAACGTAATGTATAGGGATGGAGTTTGCAGCAAGGGCAAAGTTAGGGTTAGCACACCACTGCTGTTAGGGCTTTTTTATTTACTTATTAGAAAAGGAGAACATTTGTTTTTCTACTTTTGATCAATCTGTAAGTTGATTTTTCAGTAAATGCGTTTATCAATGTGCAGTGATTAATGAAAGTGTCCCTATTTTTGCATCTCAGCAAACTTGGCTGTAATCATAGTATGTATATATACAAACATACACACGTTTTCCAGCTGAACTTCATTCCGATTACTTACCTTCTAATCTCTGATCTAATTAGTTAGGGATTTCACTCAGAATGAAACTTGTTGCGCCTTGCACTTAAAACTGTTATGAGAAACATTGTACTATACACTTAAATGTTCTACAGTTTCTGTACAACGCTGTACTCTGTTTTTTTTCTGTGTAATGTTCACCTGTTTATACAGTAATCAAACGTGGTATGTTGATGGTGTGCATCATTTTATTACCCTTTTCCCATCGCATGAAACAACCATCTGGTCAGCTACTGAAATGAGTGAAATTAATTTCTTTAAAGATGATACTGAATTCCATTGTGTGCTGTAAGGATATGACACATGAAAGACTCAAACATTTTCAAGGTATGTTTCTGAAATGAAGATAAAAAAGGAAACTCGTGTTCATCAAGTTTTTGAGCATCTGAAAAGATTAAAAAGTATCATTAATGTAGTTTATTCCATATGCTAATTGCTGTTCTCATACTTTGTCTAATAACCATGTCGTAGTATTAAAGAGTTTTGTTATTTTGAGACAAATAGCCAGGAAAAAAAGAGTCAGGAAATGTTTATGTCCTTGTTGAAAATTGTTATAGCCATATGTTTAAATTATCACATTGAATAAAAAGTGTAATTAGTGGAATAATTCTTTTCTCACATTGTACCAGACAGTACAATATCATGTCTGCATGCCATAAGCCATTGTTGAAGTAGGAATTAATATTATTCCACGTTTTTTGGAAATATCTCCCAGGATATAAATACTCCCATAATGTTTATTTCATTTTATTTTTTGAGTAGACTGAACACTGCCTATTAGATACTGGAGCAATACAAAATTCCAGCATTGTGTCCTGATGTAAACAGCTCTCTGAATAACTAAGGAAAGCTGTTGATACTTTTGATATCTTGAATAATATATGGCTATGTACAGAAAAAAAGATAGTTGAGCAAGTAACATGCCACTACATGATGTGCATTACATTTTTTTTTAAATTCTGGTTAATGTAAGATGCCTGGTAATAGAAGCAACCATGCATATGAAGCATTCAGTATGTGCCCCTAAGTGTCTCACTACACTTGAAAATGGGTGCCTGTTTCAGTTATTACATTTTTAGGGATTATCTGACATTAGTGAAACATGTTGCAGAAATTCTGAGCAACATTCATAAAATGGAGTTTTCAAAGGCTTGATAGAGTTATGTCTTCTGAGGATTTCCTCCATCACATTTTGAACATTCAAGAGAAGGTTATGTTGCAGAAGCAGCTACTTTACTTACGCAGAAGGCATTTGAGCAACTCAGGTATGCTCGTCCCTTTGTAAATCTCTTGGTCTGATGCTGATCAGGGGTCTCTTGTTTGGCATTTTTAGTTTCTTTTCACATTACATCTTCTGGTGGTTTGTGAAATTCTGGACTGGATATTATATCTTTTCACAGCCTTTCATAAGGTGACATAAATAATGCTAATGGGTGATTTCTTGAGCTACCGCTGAAGGACAAGGTTTGATATGAAATCTCATACTATACAGGCACACACATGCACACGTGTATATTTGTATTATGTAGTAAAGAAAACAAAGGAGGGGGTACAGAGTAAGAGTGAAAGAAAGACAGCCACCCCTCATGGTAGTAATTACTGGAACTATGATGTAGAACCCCTTAATGCCTCATTAGGATTTTCACTTTCCAGGATGCCAAATTTTACTTTGAAATCTAGTAAGACCTATGTAATAATGATACAGAACTAAGGCACTACATGAAACAAAACAATAAAATAAATGTTAATATAGTAACGTAGCCTTTATTTGAGTTGTGCTTAGAAGTACATTAATTGTGTTGTTGACACTTCATTGCAAACAGCTAAATAGAGAATCTTCACAGACTGACCCCCAAACACTGAAACAGTGGCCTGTTTTGTGCAGGGCAGACCACAAATCTGGCTTTGTCAGCTAAACTGGAACTGCACAATTCTGTAATATACTTATCTGTTTGAAAAGGCAGAGTGCTTTCCTATTCACCACTGACGGTCTCCAGCTCAATGCATTTTTTCATTACATCAGTAACATTTGTCTATCTCCATGTTTTTTATTTAAGTGCTCCCGTGAGTGTATTTTTCTTGTTTTAAAAGGAATGAATGGGGAAGGGGTGCATCTGGATGTAATCAAGTCAATAGCTGAGCCGTCGCATCCAGCTCTGAATGTTCTTTGTATTACTCATGGTCTATGATTATAAGGATATACATACAACACTCAGATTTTTTATTATTCTTTCCATTGCATTTTAAGATTCTGTTGCTTATGACTGGCTGACCCCATTGAAATGGGTGTTGGTTTCATGGGTAGGGTTAACAGAATTCTAGAAGTTGCAAAATATGCAACATTACAGTGAATTAAAACATTCCTTTAGATAATGCTGCTAACTTGGTGGATTGAAAAAAATCATTTTAAGTGTGAATTTTATTTCAAAATCAGGTATAGAAGGGACACATATTCTACAATAACAATGATGAAGTAACTGATTAATGTAATAAAGAAGTATTGTCTTTCATCACAAATATTAGATATAAAAGTATCTTCAGGCCCAGTTCAACAAAAAGAAAATACCATATGTTTCTTTTTCAGGGTGAGAAAAGTTGTTCATTTCTCAAAGAAATGTGGAAAGAACATACATCATGAATGAAACATGTTATAGTAATAATTGTGCCATATGATTCATAAATAATTGCAATGCAGAAATGAATTTAGTTGAAAAGAGGTTTTATTTTATTTCATTTTTTTTAAATCAGACTAATTCAGCTTTGAATAAGATCTGTGGCTAAAACTGAAATGGACTTCAGCAGATATAGATGGCCTTATGGATTTGGGAGGATTACTAGGCAGAGCTGCCTTTTTGTCCCTTAAAAAACTTCAGATTTACAGCTGTAACATGGTCAAAAGTCAAATAAATGGCACCACTGAGACTTAACAAGAAAGGTGGGGTGAGGGAGGTACTCTGCCAGGTAATGAAGAAAAGTTAATAAAATGACAAAAACTGCAGACAAACACAGTAATTTATTCCTTCAAATAACAAAACACATGTCTCTAGTGCTTCAGAATTATATTTCCTTCCCAGAGAAATTGAATGGAAAATTACAGAATTAAGCATTTCACGTACTAGGACATTTTCAAATTTTGGACAGTGCATACCTATTGCTAACTCTTTATCCACTGCACCAGGACTGAGTTTTATCATCATGAATGGTGTATAACATCAGACAAATTAAAAACAAAAAAACTTTTATTAAAAAAAAAAAGTCTGCTTTAAAAAGAATAGCCATTTGGCAATCAAGGGTGATTATGATTTCTTGGCTGACAAAATTCTTAGATATTTGCATCAGAGCTAGCTGCAGATAAAATGAATAATAAAATGAATAAGGAGAAAAATATACAGCCAACATTTGACAAAATGTAGTTGTTAAAATGCCAGGGAACATGTTTTTTTTAATTATTTGCTTTTTCATTTACCAGTAATATCTGGACTTGATCCTTTTTACATTCCTAATTCCCGTCGCATTAAAATCATTTATCATCCATTATGATGAGAGGGAAGATGGTCGTTTTTATACCCAAGTCCACAGACAGGGAATTTATGGATGTTTCAATTCTTTCTTCAGGCATTGCATATACATTGGCCATGTAATTTTTATGTGCATATTTCTACATGGGTGTTACACGTGTTCTGTATGCCTTCCTTAAAAAATACCTCATGTGCACCTACGTCTTCTCAGGTCTATCTCTGGGGATAGGGGTTCACTGGGAGATTCACTGTCTCCCCCCATTGCATAAACTCAGAAAAGAGGGTGGTAGTGAGGAAAAAGCAACACTTCCATTCTTGCTCCTATATGGGTCTAGTCACCAATATAGAATGCCAGCAACCTTTCAGCACTGATTTTCTATCATTTAATCAAATACCCAGTGTGAAAAAGTAGGGCTTTGACTTTTAGAGAGCAGTATTTCCAGAGGCATGGCACTACAGTGTTTTTCCCCGGCATTCAGGTAGGCTTGTAGCTATTGGATAAAATACTATACTAATTTCCAGGTTCTCTTCAAGGTGAAAGTCGGCTTCACACTAACAGTTGCTTCTCCCACCTGACCTCTATCAGCTTGACCTCATTCTAGCATCTGTGGCTTGACATTAGTCACTGAGTTTTGACAAGGGACTTAATGTTGTGTCCCTTTTTTTCTAGCCAGTTATAAATGTATGCTGGTTCAAACTATCACTTGGAGTAAGTTTCAGCACAATCTTCTTTCTGCATTCATGCCCTTGTTGTGATAATATCTGACCACTGGGCCCTCTGTCTTCGGAAATCTATGTACTGACACTCGGTTCGCAATGACAGTCAAGCAGAAGTCAACACTGCATTTTGCTGCTGGTAAAGAAGAATATAATTTGGATACTGGTTTTGTCCTTGCCTTGCAGTAATACATTTCCTTTCATTTTGTACCAGAGGGCCAGGATGTTGGACAAAGAGATCCCTGAGCCCTTGGTGCATCATCGTATAACTGACAGTGTAGTAGGTCAAGCTGTAAGGGCTGTAGGTGAGATTTTGGCTGTAGGTTAGTGTCCTTTATATGTGAGATATTCAAATATGGACAAGAGTGTGCCTGTTGTTTAGAGGGGAGAGATAATTTCAGTTTGCAACTGATACGCATGCTTTTATAGTTCCAAGGTGCAGTACAATGGCTGAGTTTAGGTCCTCATAACTAAAAATTATATTCCATATGATTCTGAACTACTGTTTTAGCTCTTTGAAAATAAATTAAAAGAAAAAGAGGTGTTTTCTTGCGATGGTGATTTGAAACATTATTTTCTATAACCATGATGAGAGGGAGGATAGAGGAATGGTGAGGATGCAGGGAGTAGAGTTGGTGAATGTGGATGAGTTTAAATACTTGGGGTCAACAGATAAGAGTAATGGCGAGTGTGGAAGAGAGGTGAAGAAGAGAGCACAGGCAGGGTGGAGAAGAGTGTGAGGAGTGATTTGTGACAGATGAGTACCAGTAAGAGTGAAAGGGAAGGTCTACAAGAGGGTAGTGACGCCATTTATGTTATATGGGCTGGAGACAGTGGCATTGACAAAAAGGCAGTAGTCAGAGCTGGACATGGCAGAGTTAAAGATGTTAAGATTTGGAATGGGTGTGACAAGGGTGGACAGGATTAGGAATAAGTATATTAGAGGGTCAGCCCAGGTTGGATGGTTTAGAGACAAAGCCAGAGAGGCGAGATTGCATTGGTTTGGACATGTGGTGAGGACAGATGCTGGGTATATTGGGAAAAGAATGCTAAGGATGAAGCTACCAGGTAACAGGAAAAGAGGAAGGCCTAAGATAAGGTTTATGGATGTGGTGAGAGAGGACATCCAGGTAGTTGGTGTGACAGAGCAAGATGCAGAGGGCAGGAAGAAATGGAAACAGATGATCTGCTGTGGTGAACCCTAATGGAAACAGCTGAAAGAAAAAGAAGATTTTCTGTAGCTGTGATATTTACTGACTAATCTAATTTTTTTAAATACTGCTGGTACATTTAAATGTGTGAGAATTTGAGAAAAACTGCATTGACTTTGACCAGTAAGGCTGGAAAGTGAAAGAGATATTAAGGATGGAAAGGAGAAGTTATACACATCAATAGCTTAGAAATAAATATGATTGTGTGTGTGTGTGTGTGTATGTATGTATTTATGTATGTATGTATATATGCATGCACGTGTGTGTGCATATATGTCTGAGTATGCATATACATATATATATATATATATATATATATATATATATATATATATATATAAAATATGTATGTATATGTGCACACACACACACACACACACACACACACACACACACACACACACACACACACACACACACACACACACACACACACACACACACACACACACACACGCACGCACACACACACACACATTTATGTATGCAAGCAAATTTATATACACATACAAAAACATACATACGTATACATACATGCATACAGAAAACAACCTGTTACTTTTAATTATATGAGTTGTGACAAATCTGAAGTAAAAAAAAAAAGTGATATTAAGGATATTTTACTCAAGACAAAACGTATACTATCTATGCCTCTTTCACTGGGTCCTGTGAAGGACAACTTAGATAAGTCATTTTTACCAGTCTCCCTACCCCATTTTATCTCTTACGTAGCTGTTCATCTGTCATTTGCAGGACCTCTGTGGTCACATTCATTAGCTGACTGTGCTTGGGAAATGCCACGTCTCCAGAGGTTTCTAACATTGCAGTGGCTGGTAATGGGAAGTAATGGCATTTGAACAAATGAGCAATTTACTTCTCTGCATTACAGTATAACAGTGGGGGCAGGGCTTCTGTTCATGGCAAAGAGACTGTTACCTTTCCTTTATGGGTCTGCATAAAAATATTAAGAACAGCAACCAGCCAAAAAACCAAGGGTTACTCCTCTACAAAGTTTTAGGTTCTGTTTCCTCACTGATGAGTACTTGGTGAAATATGACACTTTGTTGTCATCTAAAAGCTGTGAGAAATTGTTATAAATTAGATGTGCAGTTTATTTACATTAAATAGGGCAATACGTACGAAAGTAGCCACACCTATAGATATAGACTAGTTGACTCTAACAGGAAAAACTTGGAAGTGGTTAAACTTCAGAATGAGAAAGGGTTTGTATGACACAAATGTGCATCAGTTAATTTACTTTAAGTGACATTCATCATATTGATCACTGCTGCAGTAGAGCCTTAACTATATGGATTATATCTTGCCAAGGATATATCAGCCGACCAGCTTCCAAAGCTTCAGGCCACCTTCTACATGCCCAAACTGTCAGTCAGCTTGAGCTAAGATGACTAAAAAGAAAAGTTTGGGCCCTAAGCCCTTCAGCATTTTCCTGTCGCCAAACAGTATGCTGCACTGCAGCCTTTTGACGACGTTGGATTATGCTTTTCCTTTGCTGGGCTAACAAGTTCCCCTTGGGTAAAAATCTTCCACTTTAGAGAAATTGTTATTTTATTGTACTTTACTGTTTAGGAAAGTTATTTTTAACCTATGAGTGCATGCTTTAATGAACTTAACTGCACTTTTAAACAGGAGAGCTCTTTTTTCCTGTCTGCTTATGTAATTGAATGCCATATTTTTTGGAACAACAGAGTGTTTTAGAATTTATTTATTTTTTTTATTTTATTTTATTTTACATTTGTTTACTGAGAAAGTCCGAATGTCCTTTTTCAGCGGAGGCCCAAGGAGAAAAGCTCCACATTTGCTTAATAAATCATAGAACAATGTATAATAATAAATGACAACATACAAAAATCATACAGAGGAATTGCAAGTAATACAAAAAAGTAAAACATAGCAAGTAGTACAAAATAATATAAGAGAATACAATGTTATACAAAGAGAATGAAAGGCTATAGTTACATGAAGAGGTTGTAGTATATATGCAGCCAACATGTCATGGATAACATTTCATATGTTGGAAAATAACTGTTGGTTTTAATAATTTTGTACTGTATTGATTAGTGATGAAAGCAGACAGTGGAGATGGAGGGGGTATGTAAAAATACAGCTGAAGATAGAGAGGATACATAAATTGTTGCACAGTAGTGATAATTGTGCTAGGATATAATACAGTAGCCAGTTCTAGTTTCTAGAATGCTTTTTACTGTTTTTTTTTTTGTGTGTGGGAAAAAGTGACTTTTAAAGAATTTACATTTCTACCGACTCTTGCTGCTTGCTTTCCTCTGAGAAAGAAGCATCATTTTCGGCTTAGCCATGGAACAAACTACTGGTCCAATAGTTGGTCATTCTAGCTTCAGGCCACAAAAAGAAAGCATTAAGTAAACAGCCTGTGCCACCACAGCAGGCTGGAAGTTTGCTTCAGCTGCAAGTGGGTGACTCTGCTGTGGCCATAGGTTGTTCCACAGGCCGGTCATCTTTTACCTCACATCCCTCTAATATAGCACCTACAGCCACTATAGACTAGGGGTTAGCCCCATCCTCTGTGGCTGTTGGGTTCCCTCAATGGGCAAGAGAGAGCAACTTTTTGTCTATACTGGGAAATGTAACAGGAAAGACTTCCCTGTTTAGTCAGAATGCTATGCCTATCACTGGTGAGGTTACTGCTACCATTAATAGCAGTGTTGGCCCCATTTTTCTTTTTAAAAAGAAATAGAAAATTTCCTTAGATAGGAGTAGTTTACTGGGTCTGGCTCCAGATTTAATTCAGGTACTGATCCTTCTTATAATGTGTTTCCTGTTAAAAGAGGGATACCTCTTTCCCTGAAGAAATTCAAGATTCTGAATCTGGACAGGGAAATGAAGGGAAAGATACAGTGTTTTCTCCTCAGTTTTTTTATTCAGACTCAGAGGAGAGCTTAGTTTCTGATTCTCCATGTGTGTGTGTGTGTGTGGGGGGTCCACTGAGACGATTTCCAGAATGTACCAGTGTTTTCATTTTGAAAGCATTAAGATTTATCAGTCCCTTAGAAAATACTATCAGCTGTTACAGAAGTAATTTCCAGAACCTTCACCCATTCCCCCAGTTCTGTCACCTCTGGAGGATGTGTGTGTGTGTCATGGGCTGCAGTTTTTGTTTCGGATAGTCAGCCTGCTGTCCCTAGAAAGGCAGTTAGACTGTATAAAGTTCCTCAGTCTTTTATACACACTTCAAAAACCTGGACCAGCATGTATATCTTTAGTTAATCCTTCTGCTGTTAAAAGACATGGTTAATTCCAATCTGACAAGGATGTGAAGATTATTGAAAAGTATTGGGGAAAAAACTTTGATTTTCAGAATTTTAAATTGTCAAGCTCATATGTTAGTGTTTATTCTTTCTAATTTTGAAAGTATAAGGAATGTTTTGTCTGCAGTTTCTTCTTGTGAGGAAAAATCTGCTTTAAATAATTTAGTTTCTTCCATTGTACAAGTCACTACTCATTGTTTGTAGGGTGTGTATGGTTCAATTTAATCGTCTTCCAGGGCTATGGAGACTGGTGTTGTTTTGAAGAAGTTTGTCTGGATTAATTCTCAGAACCTCCCAGATGATGTGAAAAATTAGATTTTAAATTCTCCTTTGGATAGAGAGAGAGAGAGAGAGATAGTGTTGGTTCCTCTTCTGCAGAGGTTATCAAAAAATCTGATGAAAGGAGTAAAGTGAAGCAGGGAATCTCTAAGATTTTTTAGTCCTCTCTTTCAAAATTTTCTATGGCATTCTATAACCCCTCATCCAATTTTGAAAAAAAAAATTGTCAGCAAAATGCTGGTAAACAGATGTTTAAGGAGAAATGGAAGGGGGGGGTTCCAAAATGAATTCAGGACCCCCTAAAAACCAAGGACAGTCCAACAAGTTAGAATCTATGTACTTCAAAATTCATATCGTACCAACACCCCTGTCCTATTTTAATATATATATATATATATATATATATATATATATATATATATATATATATATATATATATATTTCTGTATTAACTTTGTATTTTCTGTGGAATATTTGAATATTGTGGAACTTTTCTCTCTGGGCCTGCACTGAAAACAGGTTTCTGACCCAGTGGACTTTCCCGGTCAACAAATGTCAATAAATAAATAATTAATTAAGGGACATTGACCCCCCCCCCCAAAAACCTGGGCAGTTCCTTTACCCTTCCTGAAAGTCTGACCCTTCATTTTTCCCCTTTGGCAACAGATAGTTTCAGACAATTGGGTACTGAGGATCATTCATCTAGGTTACAGATGGCAGTGAGAAAAATGCCTCTTTTTCAGAGGGCAATTCTTCATCCATCAGACAGGATTCTCTTATTTTCTGCTGTGCTTTAACACTTGCCATCCCAGGGAGTAATTGAACCAGTCCCTTTAGGTTGGGAAAGGTTTTTACTTAAGGATGTTTTTAGTGCCAGTGAATGAAAATGCATGCAAACCAGTTCTAGATCATTTTTCCTAAACCAGTTCGTGACACTGCCTAAATTCAAAACGATGTGACTTCTCTACCTGTTACTTCTAACTTTACTTCCTCATTCAAGTTTCCGGGTAACACTAGATTTAAAAGATTCTTATTCATCACATCCTATTCATCCAGACTTCAGGTATTTCTGAAGGTGTTATACCACCACAGACAGGAGCAGAATAGCAGATTATTTCCAAAGGTGTTGTGTATCTGGATCACATTATCAGTTCTCTGCCTTACCTTTTGAACTGTCCACTTCTCCAAGAGTATTCACAAAGTGTCTAGCTCCAGTTATAGCTCATTGCAGGCTACAGACTATCCACATTTTTTTATATTTAGACAACTTGCTTATCTTTGCATAGTCTTTTTCATAGTGTCAGGAGTCTCTGGCTTGGGTGAGAGGTGTCTTACACAAGCTGGGATTCCATGAGAACATTCAAAAGTCTTTGACTCCTCACTGAATTGTTTTCCTGGCGTGTCAGCTAGACACTTTAGCTCAAAGAGCTTTGCTTCCACAGGAAAAGATAGTTCTGCATCTTCAACTATTTCTAATGTTTTCCACTTCTTTTGGGTCTCATGGCATCTATGATTCTTATGTTACCTCTAGCAAAACTCCACATGAGAAAGCTACAATGGTATCTGAAGTCTAGTTGGTCCAAGCACCAATATCCTTTGTCATTTCATATCCATGGGCTGGATTTGTTAGAAGAGATATCTCTTGATGGAGACAGCAAATATCCCTAAATCCAGGTCCCCCTTCTTCCATTCTCCATCCCTGTTCCAAAGCAGTCAGTCACCTTGGACTTTGCTTGGGCAACAATCTCAAGAGGGATAAAAGTTTGAGATATACGAGGCCTAAGAAGGACAGATGCAAGCACATAAATGTAAAAGAGATACTTCCCCTGATCAAGGCATTCAACTCTCTAAATCATCTTTGTTCCCCTGGACCTCTCCAAGTTGTTACAGACAATGTCACAATCATGTTGTTCATCAACAAGCAAGGAAGAGCAAACTCCCTTTACAGACTAGCCATGTTAGCTTGGGATATAGCTTCCCCACACAGTCTCACTCTATAGGACAACTAACCTGGCTGACGTGAGGTTCTTAACATGAAAAATAGTTTTACTGATTGCTCTGTCATCTGCTAGAAGAGTATCTGAGTGGCAAGCTCTTATGCTGAGTCAACCAGATCTCATCTTCCAAGGGGATGTGGTTTCTTTGACAGCTAATACTTCATTTATGCCTAAAATGGTAACTGAGTTTACTTTAAGTCGAATTATCCATCTCCCTGTTTTCTTTCCTGAACCTAAAAATGTGGGAGAAAGGAAACGCCACACCTTGGATGTCAACAGACTATTCAGGTACTATCTTGATGGAACTAAATCTTTCAGATCTTTGGATCAATTGTTCATTTCTTGTGAAGGTAAGAAGAAGGTTCGACCGGTATCAGAACAGATTTACAAATGGTTTTCTAAGGCTATTACCTTTTGTTATACTCATAACCGGTTTTAGGCACCAGCAAACCCTGTAGGCAATGGGGGCTCCAACCACAGCAAGTCATATTATTTTGAAATGTTGTTACATGCTTGTCCTACTAACAAAAGCCAGTACAGCAGTATTTGCACTTAAAAAAACATGTGGGTAATAATAACTATTAGGATGAAAAATCCTAAGGATTGTCATGCCTTTTTTCTCTTTTAATATTGAAAGATATCCCCAGTTATAGTAACAATGTTTTATCAAATAGCACACTTTGCAATTTGTTTAAAAGTTTTACCACTGACCTGGTGCCATTGACTTAATTAAATCCTGCTAGTGGGCATTGTTTCCACCAAAACTAGTGGCATAGCTGGCTTTAAGCACTAGCAATATCAGTTGCTGCAGGGGGCCACACTAATCATCCTTGATTGTGTAGGACCCTCACAAAAGCTGTTGATGTTTTGGGGGAGAAATAAGTAAAAATAAAAAAAGCTTATATTTATTCTGCAGTTGTGAGGATACCTCTCAACCTCTTAGAGCTAGAAATCTGTACAAAGACATAAATAAAAGTGGGACAAAGGCCCAAAAATATTGACAGTTTTTAAATATTGCTCTTACAAACTTAGAAAGTTGATAGAATAACAGGTTTTGCATTAGCATGAATTTTCTAAAGGATATGAAGTCTGTAACTCAAATGTCTGCCATTATTGTCAAACTTCAGTCTTTAATGATCTACCACTAATTTATCAGAAAACCACAATTCTATGAGAAACGAACCAAAAACATAAGGTCAAAATCTGGACATTCTGTGAAAATCTGTACAGCTGAGAAGTATTGTGACCTTTATCTGAAACATGGTTGTGATATGACCCTGTTACTACAAAGCCAGTAATTTGTGAATGGACATGGGCAAATTAAGTGCTAGAGACTGACAGCCCAATGTGACCAATCACAGTGCTGTGGCTTTTAAGAAGAGCTCTTGATAATCAAGGATGGTTTCTCTTTCAGGGAGTTTTATAAATAGTGGCAGGACCCAGCTACTATAACCCTTAACTTCTTTGCTCAAGAAATCTGTGCAAAACTAAAAATAATGGCAGAATAAAGGCTCAGTATCAGGAACACTTAAATTCACTTAAAAATGTTAATAGAATAAAAAGGTTAATAAAATAATAGATTTTGGACCAACATGCATTTCTGGACAATAAAATGTATGGAAACCCTAGTGTCAGGCATTATTGACTGTAATCCAGAATGGATTTCCAGCAAATCAAAGTTTTTATCAGGAACAGGACAAAAATATGAGGAGAGTTAAGGGCTGTTCTGTGAAATCAGGAACAGTGATAGGCATGCATTGCTTCTCCATGTTGTGAATAAAAATGACTTATCCCTGCTATTGTTTGATGAGTGCTACACAGCAGTCACTGATCTGGAGTGGTAATACAAATGTCGAACAATGTATTGCTATTTCTTGCAATCAGTGTAAAACTAACACACACCCCTTAAAATAACCTTCAAGGCACAATAACTTGGAGACTGCATTGGGTTGCATGCCTAGGCTTATAAAAGCTCCAGTCATTAACCTAATATTACTATGGCTTATGCTTGTGGGGGGAGGGCAGCAGTATAAGAGTAATAAGCTGGCTATAATTTCTTTCACCTTCAAGCACAAACATCATCAGCATTGCCATTGTGTGTGTGTGTGTGTGTGTGTGTGTGTGTGTGTGTGTGTGTGTGTGTGTGTGTGTGTGTGTGTGTGTGTGTGTGTGTGTTGGAGGGGTTGCAGTATATTTAATTTTAACAAGTAGGGCATAATTTCATTCATTAACCATCACAAATATAGATCTCACACATGGCAGGTGGCTATCTTTGGTGGCTTGGCAGGACCAGGATTTGTATGAAAAAAACAGCTCATTGCCACTGTAGACCAATGAGTAGTACTGCCGTTTCACAGTACCTTATTCTGATTGAGTCCTTGGCTGTGGATTTTTCTATTTGGATTCTACATGCCCTCCCTGTCTCTGTGTATATCTATATATGTACTCAAGTTTCCCAGATAATTTCAAAAACATGCAGCAGGTGAATTAGAATTCATCCAGTTTCCTTGAAGATGAATATGCAGTGTATGTGTAAAAGATATCCCTGATTTTTATCTGTGCATACCCAATGCCAGTTACATACACACATAATTCCTCTGTGTAGCAGTAAATAAAAAAAACTGCAGTTAATGTGTATTTATATTTCAATAGTAAGCATAAAATACATCACAGTGCATTCAGATACCTAAAGCATCTAGGACTCTGATGGCTGTTGCATCCCACATAGTATAAATGTATTGTATCAAGGACCCAGTGATGGCCTCTGGCCTCAGCCACACCAGTCGAAAACCAGCCCTGCTCAGAGGTGTGTACAGAAGTTTGCTATAACTTGTGTTGGGGGCTGTGGATGGTGTTATCATTACTACTTTAGTATTCATCACAATCAAACCTCAGAGGTGTGCACTGGAGGTTATTATTGATTGCACTGGGGCTGAAGATAGTGTGGTCATTATTTCATTTACTTTTCTCACAGACCTCAGAGGTGTGCAAAAAGGTTACTATAGCTTGTGTAGGTGCAGTGTACTGTCTAGGAGCAGCATGTTGGACTACATTATTGTGATCATTATTTTTTTCACTTTTCTCACAATCACATATCAGACATGCCTACAGGTAGTGGCCTTTGTGGGGTAATGGTCATGATTGAGGAGGCATGTTGTGTATATGTATGATAACAGTAACTTGAAATACATGAATGTGGTCATTTGACACACTCCTTTCATCACAGTCTTAACACCAAAGAAATAAAGAGGCAGTGACTGCCTTTTTACAGCATGGGTGAGGCAGGCAGCATTCTCAGTTAGAATGTGTGTATCCTCATTGTCTTGTTAGTTTATTGTGAGCTAGAACTTATGTCTTCATTGAAAGCAAAAATAAGACTGAAATTCTTTTCTTACTTAGGATTTTTCTTCAGGCCACCACTGGAATAAAAGGTTGAGAAAATGCTTTAAAATGCACATTTAAACATTTATAACTATATGGCTTTCTGTGGCCTGGTAGCCCACAGACCCATGGCATAGTTGTATTATTTCCTACATGACTATTAGTCTATAGTCTTGGCCAGGTAAGGTGTGCTGAAAGGATGCATGTAAATCTAAAGCTGACCAACAACACTGAATTTCTTTCCTTAATTATAATTGTTGTTCAAGCAACCGGTGGATGAAAGAGTTGCATGAAAAACATTTTAAAATGCACTTAAGAGCATATAGAAAGTCATGGCTTTTTGAAAAAAGCTGAAGAGTAAGGCAGAATGTGAGAAAAGGAAGAAAAAAAAGTAATGTGCATACTGTAGGAAAGGAGGAGGAGCTCTGTAGAGTATGTGTGTGTGTTGGTGGTGGTGGGGGGTGAAACAGTAGAAAGTGCCTAAAGCACAGCTTCACCTAAGGCCAGTACTATATATAGAGCTGTTGTAATGTATCATCCGTGCAGATTAATGCCAGTCACTGTGAAGGTCTCTCACTGAGATGGGACAATATGGTACACAGGTCTATTGTAATGTAAGAGCATTATAGCTGCAGCTCAGTCTGTGCATTCTACTCCTAAAACTCTGCAGCATAAACTAAAGGTTGCTTGGGAGTTTTTGGTAGTTACAAGATGATACAGGTGGCCCTTAACTAGATACTTCGTGGGGTCCCCAAAATGCTAACAGTGGCCCTGGTTATACTTACCACAACAAAACTATTCCAGGCAGGGTCAAGGCCCACTCTATCAGGGCCTTGGCTTCATCTATGGCTGTTTTGTAAGGTTTGGAGTCTAGACGTATTCTAGAAGCACCAGCATAGTCCTCTTTATATACATATACAAGACACCACTAGCTTGATTCCTTCTCTAGGTCCACATCAGACTTTGCTAGGACCATTCTCCTTCTGGACCCTTCTCCTTCTGCCTCCAAATGTAGCAAGCTAGGGTAATCTACCCATATATTTAAGGCTACTGCAGCAGTGATCAATATGATGAGCATACTATAGTTGTGTACGTAAACTTACTCATAACAGTAGATGATGAAATGATCATTGCTGAATTAGCCTCGCCCTCTCTCTATTCCCCTTGTTTTCTGGTGTGTTGTTTATGTCAGGTTGTGGACATTTATTTTGTGTTGTTCCTAACCTTGTCCTTTTAGGGCTCAGCCTCCATCTTTCTCTTTTGGTATGAATGCTCTGAAGGCTTTACACCCAAACCAGTCATTTTAGTCATCTCAGTTTGAGCTGATGGACGGTTTGATCTAGTGGAAGGTACCTCGAAGCTTTAGAACCTGGTCAGCTGATATAGCCTTGGCAGGATATAATCCATATAGCTAAGGCTACTGCAGCAATGATCATTCAAGAATGTACTGCTATGGTAAGTTTACTTATTCAACTGAGCTTTATGGTGCCTAACCATGGTTAGCTGATACATTTCAAAACCATTTCTTCCAACAGTGGAGAGTGAGCTGGTGACTTTTGTGTGCTATGATCTATCATGTAGGATCCATCCAAACAGAAGATGAGAAGTAATGTTACTGTAAGTTCATGCAAGCCCTGCCTTGCAAGGAGCCACTGCAAATATTTATGAGGGCTGTTTTGGTTGCTCAAGTTCTCCCATAGATTTCTATCTGAGACTGACAAAGAGGTGAAATTCCTTGACATCCCAAGAGAGAGAGAGAGAGAGAGAGAGAGTAGAACAGCCTTCTTCCCAGGCATTTCTGTTCCCATTCCTAACTGTCTACCAAGCATATATGTCACTTCTGTGTCAGAAATGGAAGTGTTTGCTCTCTGATATGAAGCTGATTAACCATATAATTCATTTTGCTTTGCAGTATAACTTCTCCTTTGTAGCATTTTTGTTTACATATCAGTAACAGGCAGAGTTAAATGTAATGCTGTTATTTTCATACTTTCTTGCACAAAATGATGGGGATATTGTTATGAAAGATCTTATTAAACGCAATAATTAAGCTTGCCCATCCCTACATGCTGTTAACAGTGAGTTTCCATTTTGCATTAACCTCTCTACCTTTGGTAGGCAGAATTATTTCCTTAACTTGTTGTCAGTCATATTACTGCAGCATTTATTCATTCATTCTCTGATGGGAAATAGACTATCACACAAGCAAGCAAGCAATCTATACTGTTGACAATTTTCCTTCCCCATGCAGACTGTACTAGACTAAACATTCTGTGAAGGAAGATATTCCTTGTGGTAACAAAGTATTACTTGCATTCACAGGTGCATGAAAATCTGGCTGTGAATATTTCTTCCTTCTCATTTGGGCTAGATAATGTAAGGCCAAAGAAGCATGTCATCATACAAGCTCAAGTCAGTGGTTGCATACAATTTGAAAACTTCACCATAGTTAGAATTTAGTGCAATGAGGAATTTGAGTGCTGTCGTCCAAATGTACTCATTTGTCTGAAAATCCAATAACTCAGCATTCTTTACTAAGTTCCTCAAGCATGTTAATTTTATAGTTAAAATGTGGACAGACATGCAAAAAGACATCAGACTTAACCTTTAGATAAAATCTGTGGATTTTTATATGTGAACACATTTTAAACTAATTATTTCAAAACATATATGGTACATTCAGCATACATTACTAATGTATATTCATTTGCAGTAGTAGCATGGCTAAAAAAGTTATATGTATAGTTAAGTTTTAGATACAGCATACAGTAATGAGCCGGTGAGAAAAGCACTGCTAGTGATTCCTGGCTATTTTTTCCCACCCACCCTCTCCATCATTAATCTGCTTTTTAAACCTGATGATTTTAAGCTGTCCACTCGTACTGTGAATTGAGCTTAATAAGATCCTCCCTTTCTACACTGCTGTTGATATCTTTAATTATTTATTTGCCTTTCCTTGTGGTTATATTGAAAACATGCATTTTGCCTCTCATTATCTGTTCTGAATTCATTATCTGGCTAGTTGTTGGATAAAGTAGTGTATATTTACTTGTTTTTACTTAAAGAAGTCAGTGGCTCTTCCATCTAGTGCAATGGGAGGTAGCCTGGTCTGTTTATTTTGGGGGAAAACTTGAGATTTCTGCTTGTAGTTTTATTGGCTGAAGAGTGTATTAATCAGTTTATGATGTTTTTAGACCCTTTATAAATTCTGCACAATTGAGTGGCTCTTGGCTCATTTATACAAAGCAAAGTACTTTTATTGAATAATCACATTTTTATAAGCTATTTAAAGTGCACTGCTATATACATATCTTTAAGTTTGTTTGCGGTAACATTTCATATCTTTTATGTTTGTGGTAGCATATAATTCTGGACACTCCTTTATTGTGCTTTTACATTAGGATGACTGGGATTATTCATCTAGTTGCAGTAATTGTGTACCTAGTCTGTCTGAGCTGGGAAGCACACAAAAGGGTTCTAAGTATTATTTTTGCACTTCTCTTATATAATGTGACTGTACTTTACCAGTTTAAAAAAAAGTCTGCATTGTCTGCTGCTGCTTTAAGTAGTTAATTGCACTGTATTACATTGTATCTGGTAGCTGTAGGGCTGTTATTAGAGGTTAGTGTGGTCTTGTTACACTTGGACTCCAAACCAGCTGTTCTATATTAAGAAGATGTTTTTCTACACTCTTGTGGCAGAAGTGTGTTGATCTAACCTGGTTCAGTTGGGGATTGCTGATGGAAGGCTTATTGTGTGCTTTCCTGATTGGTAGATAGCTTAAAATTTGTTTCTTTTTGCTCATATTTAAGCCTCTCATTTGGGTGGGCCTTGGCAAAGATACTTAGAACTGCTCGTCATTTGATGACTTTGTTATTAATTGCTGAGAATCTACTTTCACCTGCAGCAATCTACTACTGAAAAGACAAGCTTTTTTGCACTTCTCTTATATACTGTGACTATACTTTATCAGTTTCTTAAGCTACTTGTTGTTATTTTTGTACTTTATAGCAAAAAAAAAAAACTGTCCTGTCTACTGCTTTAAGTAGTTAATTGCACTGTATTACATTGTATGTGTTAGTTGTAGGGCTGTTGTAGGTAGTTTGTGTGGTCTTGCTATACTTGGGCTCCAAACCAGCTGTGGCAGAAGTGTGCTGCTCTAACCTGTCTAATTTGGGGATTGCTTGTGGAAAGCTTATTGTCTGCTTTCTGATCGGTAGGTAGAGTAAAACTTGTTTCCCTTTGCTTATATTTAAGCCTGACATTTGAGCGGTGTTGTGGCTAGCAGTGCCCTGTAGAGATGCAAAAGCCTGGAAGCTCAGTTTTCCCTAAACAGCTGTCAGTGAAACCCTTCCATGCTTTTCTGCTGCTCTAGGAGCAACTCAGTTGCACACTGAGCAGTGTTGCCTTATTGATAAACCTTAGCCTACACAAAGTAGAGGTCCCTCTTGTAGTCTCAGCACTACCATCACAGTCCTGTCAAATTAACCCATTCCCTTCCCTAATAAAGCATACAGTAAGATCCTGCTATCATGGATGGGCAGTTTCCCATCATCTCTCTGGCCAGTCTGATAGACATGGGCATCCTGAAGCAATGTAGCAATTGTCTCATGTATACTGACAACCACTTACTCCAGAAACAGACAGATACTTTATGTGAGAGATGTAGTTATACTATAAAATTGGAGGCAAGACTCACATAAGGACATACTGAATGTCAAACAGGTTGTCAGCACACATACACACTTCCCACACTAAATAAGGACATGACACATAAACCTACATATGTGAAGGCACTCACTAGTAACTTACCAAAAGATCAGAGGCCTCACAAATGGAAACCACTTATACAAATAGTGCAAAAAGCAACCATAACACAGGACAACATACACACCAGTGCCTCAGCAAATAAGCCCATAAGTCATAACACTACAAAATGTAATGTATTGGCCATAGGTCACTCCTTTGTCAGACATAAAGTTGTTCCCCTGACCAGGCTGGATAAGGAGCGGGTTATGGTTAACTGCCTGTTTGTTGCCAGGATCTGTCAAGTCACTCAAACACTCAAGTCACTCAACCACAAGTACTGGTATGACACTGTCATAGTCCATGTAGGGGTGAATTACTTGAAATGTACGTCACTGGACTATATGAAGAGTTATGTATCACAGGCAGGTATAAGCCTAGCCTTAAGTAGCATTCTACCTTCTCCAAGGATGATGCTACAATACAAACAAAAAATGATTGTCTTTAACAATTGGCTTAGCTTCTGTTGTCAGTCCAAGGGGATCCAATAACTGTCAGCCTGGGAAGACATGGTCAACAGGCCACACTGCTTTGCCAGAGATGGTCTGCACCTGTCTTGTCTAGGCTTTTGGAAACTGGTAATGGCATTAGCCACCTCTATTGTGCTTTTCTTAGGCAGTGTCAAAATAACTAACCTCTCAACATAACATAATCATCTCTAGATAAACTCAAGGTATTTCTGTTTAATGCTAGAAGTCTAAAATTGAAACTGCACTACCTGGAAGCACTAATCACTTTGGAAGATGCTGACATCTGTGCAGTCATTGAGACACGGTTCAAAGGTGTGGAAGTCACCCCAGATATGCAGGGCCACAATGTCTTTCATATGTTCAGACCACAAACTGAGCATAAAAGAACCAAAGGAGGAGGTTCTTCATTAAGGATAAGTACACCTCATGACTGGTCAAATAGTATGACTCTTGAGCTACTCCATGTCCAATTAACTATAGACAAAGCCCCCTACCACATCATACCTAGCTATAGGTCCCCCACCATGAAACAGAAAAAGCATACCACATACTTGAACTTATTGAAGTCATTTCCCATACAACCCAACACCTTACTCATGGGTGATTTTAATTATCCTACCATTGACTGGGAAACATACATAACCAAAAACATGGTGGCTCAGAGGTACCTGGACTTTGTCAATGCAAATGCTCTAGAACAGCTAGTCAGCACACCCAGAAGAGGCTCAAATATCCTGGACATAGTACTCACTAACATGAGAGAACATTTCCCCCTCCCCCACTGTGTAATGTCCTCCCTAGTAAGATTAGACCATAAATCAGTCTCATTTGATGTAATTGTAAGACCAGATACACCATCAAGCTCAAATATGCTTAAGCATTTTTCAAAGACAAATTACCTCCTATGAAAGGATGTTATAAGAAGTTTCAAAGCCCCCTCAAACACATATAACATGGACTTCTATGCAGAGGTGTCCACCAATACCCTCTATAACCACTTAAGTAGTTGTATAGAATCATCTGTACCTGGCCGGATTAAAATCAGGTCTTGCTTAAAAAACAAGACACCCTGGTGGACTCCTAGTATAAACAGGCTATACAACAAAAGAAAGAAACTAATGTCCAAGAACAAGAAGGAACTGGCAAAGCAGAGGAAGAAATCCCTCTGTAGCTTAAACAAACAAAGTAGAGATTTTGTCAAGTCCTCCAAAGCTAATTATGAAGCAAAAATAGCTTCCCTAGCTAAGGATAGTCACAAGCCATGCTTTACCTACATCCAAAATCTAAAAGGGAATACCCAGCTATACACTGAACTGGCTGTGGATAGCACCACCCATACTCAACTGGAGGTAATACCCAATCTGCTAGCTGACAGATTTGGAGCACAGCTCACCTCCCTGTCCCCTCCAGTCATCCCCCAGTGTATACCTGCTACCTTTCCTCAGCCTATTTTCTCAAGAGACCAAGTCATCTCTGTGTTCTCCAAGGACAAAAGCATGGCATCAGTGGGACCAGACAACATCCCAGGTTGCATTTTGAACAACTTAAAACAGGACCTAGCAGATCTGGTTATATCCCTGTTTAACCACATCCTGCGAACTTGCTATGTTCTGGCAGATTGGAGGAAAGCACCTTTAATCCCTCTGTACAAAGGGCGACCATCAGCTGGACCATGGGAATTATATTCCCATAAATGTATCTAGCCTCATCTGCAAGGTCATGGAAAGAATCATTATGGACTTTATTAACAAGGACATAGGTAATTTCCAAACACTGGACCCAACCCAGTTTGGATTCATTAAAGGTAGATCATGCCTGCTAAAAAGAGTAGAATTATTTGAGAAAGCTACCAAGCCCCTGGACGAGGGAAAGACAGTGCATATCACCTACCTTGACCGAATCAAAACATTTGAAACAATCCCCCAACTCAGGTGTTTTAGAGAAACTCTCCCAGTTAGGAATTATCCCCTAAATTACCAGATGGGTAGCCAACTGGCTCACTGACAAGACACATACTGTCAAAGTGGATAACTTCACTTCTAGCAAATGACAAGTCACCAGTGGTGTACCACAATGTTCTGTGCTGGGCCCCTTACTGTTTGGAATTTATTTCTCAGACGTTCAGACAAAGTTGGACAGCCTGTGGCTGACCAAGTTTACTGAAGACTGAAAATTGGGAGCAGTCATTGAGTCCTCCAACTATGTATATGTACTGCAGACAGGGTTAACTCAGAGAAACAATTGGTGCCAAAGCCACGGTTTAAAGATAAATGGGAAAGCTGACATCCCTGCTAATTACGTTATATACAGCACCCCCCAAGTGTAGACCTAATGGTACATGAGCTGGGTACTCAGACTGAGAGCAATCTGAACTTTGACCACCAAATATCCTCAGTAGTATGGACGTCTTTCTATCTGGCACATCCTATAAGTAAAGACATCACATCTAGAACTAAGGATGTTATAATTTCATTATACTCAGTCTTCATCAGACCAATAATTGAGTACAATGCTCCCTTTTCCATGTCTCTCACCAAACAGCTGGAACAATTGGAGACACCATAGTTGTTTCTCACCAGATAATTACAGGGCACACAAAACAAGTCTTGTGCAGAAAGACTGAAAACCCTATCACTGTATCCTGTCTCTTACAGGTTGCTAAAGGGTGACCTGTGCCTGGCTTAAAGGGCTGTCTCTGACCCTGCCTTGATGGAAATGTTACACATTTGTAAATAAAACTGCATGAGGGTCACTTGCTCCATGGATCTTAACCTAGCCCCTGACATGAACAGGCCGTGCTGGAGAGATCGATACATCTCCCAGAGACTGCCACTTCTCTGGAACAAACTTCCAATTCACATGAAACAGAGCCCCTCCTTGACCCTCTTCAAATGCAGATTAATGGATGAGTGACCACAAATTCACTCCTGGGGTGGCACCCATGTCCCTCCTAGACAGAGGAAGTCAGTATTAACTACCATAGACCCTTACTTCTGTGAACTTCACTCACCTAACCAGCAACAATTGGGGCAACCCGGGATAAATATGGCTAGGCTTGTAAGGGCTGTTAGATCCATTAGTCTGGTAACCTTCTAGGAACCTATGAACCTATGAAGTGAAGATAAGTGAAGACAAACAGCTGAAAGTAAACCACAGATTAAGTAATGAAACATGCTGCCATAACATATAGTATAGTGGGTTGTGTGCTGATGTCCATTAGTTTTACATTTGTGGGAAAGACTATTTTGCATATGTTTATTGTGTGTGTGTGTGTGTGTGTGTGTGTGTGTGTGTGTGTGTGTGTGTGTGTGTGTGTGTATGTGTGTGTGTGTGTTTATTTAGTTGTCTTCTTAAATATTTATCTAGCTATCTAGCATGCTATTTGAAATGCTGAGTATGCAGACCATACTCTCAACCTCTTAGAGTAAGAAATCTGGACAAAGCTGTGATAATGTGGGCAAGTGTCAGCATAGCCAGCTGGAGTTTTGTAAGGAATGATATGTCTATTGAATATCAAACTGATTTATACAAGATGCCTGTGCTACAAATGTACTAAAACTCTATGTCATTTGTATATCAAACTGATTTGTACCAATGCTTGTGCTTAAAATGTATTTATGAGGTTTGCTTGTGTTAAAATGTATCAACAGTGTACCCTGCTGAAATGAAAAGAAATGTACATGTATTACTGTAACTGAATTAAATGTATATATTTTAATAGAGGATACTGGAACAGCAACGGTTAACCGGCTAGCTTGCTTTAAGAAAAAATAAGGGAAATGTAAATGAGCTGTTAAACCATTAAAACGTCACCCTGCAGTGCTAAATAGGACCAGAGACTCTAGGTCTGGGAAAAAACCTTTGTTCATTAGCTCAGTAAAAAAGAGAGGAAGCACCAGGCACTGTCATAGACATTTACATGTGTATTGTAGCCATCTATGCTAAATTCCTATCTCAGCTTCAAAGGAGACTACTGTGAGAACCTAGAGTCAGGTGACCAGATGAGGTCATCCTGCCAGCCCTCTTGGAAATTATATTTTAGATGGGGAACCTGACTAGAAAGACCCTCACCCACAGCATCTTGCATTGCGGTAGTAAGTAACTTAACTAGGGAACAGTAAAATTCTCTTTGATTCAGTCAGGAATATAGTGAAACTTAGTCCAGAGAGAGTTTTTCTTTATTTGTATGAGTCTGTACATCAATGTTAATTTCAATATTTTCTGTGATTTGAACTCTGTGGTTTACTGTAAATATATATTCAATATTTTCATGTTCTTTTATTATTTATTATTAAATATATTTAAAACATTTATTGTGGCTGGTCCTTGTAGAAATTAACTAACATTTGAGAGTACTTATATTTGTTTAGTGACACTGTGTGGGCCAGCCCAGAAGGCCTAGCTGTCTTGGTCAACTGCTATAATTTGTATTAGTATTAATATTGCACAGCATAATTGGACACCTTTTGTTAAGGGCCTTAGAGTGGCTGATTGTGGAGTGTCTGCTGGCAGTGATAACTACATTATACTCTGGGCAGAAAGCGACACAACAGGTAAATCTGTGCCAGCCTATCCCAGGTGTGTGTGTGTGTGTGTGTGTGTGTGTGTGTGTGTGTGTGTGTGTGTGTGTGCGCGTGTGTGTGTGTGTGTGTGTGTGTGTGTGTGTGTGTGTGTGTGTCAGATACTTGGGACAGGGACATGAAGCACTGGGTTTACAGATAGGATACTGGAGAACTTGGCTTGGACACTCGGCAGAGGACCTAATAAACAGCTGTGCCAGTGGGGAGTCTTACTGGGGACCTGGAGGGAGACAGATATAGAGAAATCCAGACCCCAGGCAGTGTGTGTTCCCTCTGCTCTCTTAAGGGAAATTGTACTTGATGCAGGGAGGTCTGCATCTGGAAGTACAGAGTGTATCCATTTGTATTCCAAGTGCACGTCTCTCTCTCTAGTGTCAGTGGTGAGGATCCAGGCTCCTTGATTACTGGCCCAGCATGGAGATATCACAAAAGCCATAAATAACAGGGGAACAAAGGCCCCAAAATAGGGAATTTTTTTAAATATTGCTCTTACAAATGTAGAAAGTTGGTATAAAAAAGTTTTTTCATTAGCATGAATTTTCCAAAGGGTATGAAATCTGAAACTCAAATGTCTGTAAATATTTTCTGACTTCAGTCCTCACTGATTTGACAAAGATCAGCCAAAAAAACAAAATTTTATGAGGAACAGACAGAAAATATAAAGCAAAAATCTGGACATTCTGTGAAAATCTGGATAGTTGACAGCTGTGATCCAGACCTTGACCATTCATTTTTCATTGACTTCAGTAGGTTGACAATGGGAACCTTAGAGTGTATTCTAATTTTGAGATTACATGATCTTGGGAAAGGATGTGGTCTTTAACTTGAAATTGCAGTGAACTTAGAGTTACTAAATATAAACAAAGGAGAAAGTAGAAGATGAAGCACCACAGAGTGGGGTGTCTAAGATTTCACTTGTCATTTTTATTGACGCCGTTTAAATGAATGGTCAAGACTTATGTAACTAGGTTTGTGAATGTAACCCTGCTTAGGAAGACATATGAGTGCCATTAACTTAATCAGGTATTTGCACTGTAGGCATCACTATATCCCTCAATGTGCTTCATTGGTTGAATTTGTATTGACAAATGCTTGCAATTCCCTGTTCCTGTGGCGTATAAGAATGAAGTAGTAAGAGTATAATAATGTATTCATGTATAATATTCATGAACCCGTGGAATCAGTGTTGTGCCTCTAGAAGCCCCTTGTGCTAATGTGTTCATTTATATTCATATATTCATAAGTCCTGGAATCAGTGATGTTATCTATAGAAGCTCTTATGCTAACATGTTAATTTATATTCACGTCTGTGGTATTAGTGTTGTAGTTCTATGTTCGATTCTAGAATGGAGCTATTCCTTACTGTTCACTCTAAATTAGTTAGTAGAGGAGATGAGAGGCACTATTGCACAGTAAGGTGTATCAATATTTATCTTTCTTACACAGATCTGCTGTCAGTTTACACAGTCTTTTCACTGGCTTGAAGTGCTAGAGATCAATGCTTCAGCAGTGTTCTAAGAAAATTGGTAGGAGGAACAAAATTTTACATGTGACAATGTAATCCGGGGATGAATTTTATTTTCATGTTTACCATAGTATGTCTGATTTCAGTGTTAGTAATGCAATAATGTAGCAAACATAACCTTTATACTGATGCATAGGTAAAGACCTTAGCCATTAGGCCAATAAAAATCAGTATCATAAACTGTATCTTGCTGATGTTGCAAATGGCAGTGATATTGCAGTAGCATTGTAAAGCAGGACAAAATTCATATTCTGAAGAAAAAGAATTTAGAAATTCCAAAAACTCTTTACAGCTTGAACAAAACAGCATTTGCTGCAGGAAGTAGCATTCCATCTTGTGATATATTCATTTAGTTAAGTGACCACAGTCAAGATGAACGAATGAAAAGGTGTTGGGCACAGTTTGCTTTTAAACTATATTTACTGCACCTACCTATAGAAGTTACAGAACAAAAACCAAAGTGGTACACCAGGCAGGCGAAATAATCGAAAAAAGCAGTATTCACTCTATAGAAGTTACATGACCCTCAGACCCACTTCCTGGTAACTCCCATTTAAAGACACTGTCACTGTATCATTATTAAACAAGTATATACATATGAAATCATTATTTAACTGGCCTGCTGCCAGTAGCATAAGTGTGGGTGGTCTAAGTGTATATAATTAATGAAAGATTGAGGGTATACTGACTAACAAGTTCAGCGACATATCTACTAATTTTAGCCTACAAATATCTAATATTTAAATCTGAAGTACAACAGCAGCTGAATATATTGCAAAACACTTATGTGCTTTTATATATATTGTTTTCAAAACTAAGTAGACATAACTGCTAGCTTTATACATGCTACAGGCAGGGCTAATGTAATTTAGCAGTGCATACAGCCAAGAGTAAAAATATTCCTTCATTTATTCATCTGAGCTACAGAGAGGTCACAGCAAAATGAATACAATTTTTGCACATGACTAATTTAAGTTATTAAAACAATATATTGTAAAAGGGTGTGGGTAAGTTATATTTTATCAGAGGTTGGAGTATTGCTAGTTTGTTCATGAGAATATAACCCAAGTGTACAAACATCATCTCCATCATAGGTAAATGACGTATGTCTGTTACACAATGGCATTACTTATAATTTAACTTTTTGCCCTTTTGATGGTGTTAGAGTATTGTTGGGACTTTTTGTTCCTTTCATCTCTGTTCTCTGAAATGAGTCCATAGGCATATCTTGTTGATGTACGGCACAAGCATATACCATGGCCATCTCAAAGTATGCATATCACTTCCTTATAAGATCATAGAAAATACAAGGCAAGTGAGTCACAAGAACATTTACACATTGCCACCCACCCTCATGATGTTGCCCTGTTCTAAAGAAATTAATTTATGGGTGCCCATTCAATCATCTAGGTTTAATCAGAAGGATACTAGAGTGCCACTTAATTGGTAGGGGAAATTTGTTCCAGAGGTGGGGGTAGCTGTTGGGCAATAAATTTGCCTCTGCAGTGTATTTCCTTTCTGTACATGTGGAGCTGTAAGTCTAATTCTGGTGCTAGTAGAGCTATTTGATGATACAAGATATTAAAATGGAGTCGGACGATGCAGTGGTGCAGCAGTAGCGTTGTCGCCTCACAACAAGAGGTTCTCCCATTCAATTCTCGGCTGGGCTGCCTTCTGTGTGGAGTCTTCATGTCCTCCCTGAGTTCTTGTAGGTTTCCCTCCAGGTGTTCCCTTTTCCTTCCATGTTACAAAGACATGTGTCTGGAGCATTTCTCCCCGAGCCTCCACTGAAAATTGGCTTCATTCCAAGTTGGACTATCCCAGTAAACAAATGTTACATAAATAAATAAAGAGGATGAGGATCCCTAAAACTGAGGAATGTAAGATATAGATCATCACACAAGAAGCTATAAGAAAATGAGTAAAGGGATAGCACTTTGAGCCTTTCCTGGTAGCACAGGGATTTTAGGCCAACAGTCTTTTTGTTTAGGAATCTCATTTTTTTTTCAGTTGTTTAGTATGTCTGCAAAGGTACTTCCTGAAGGGAGTGTTGTATTCAATAATTGGTCTAATTATGGCTGAATAAGGAGGAATGCTAACTTTTTTACTTGGATTATATTCTTTAAGATATTAGTTGTGCTAAACAGAAGTATTTTCTGATTAATTCTGCCACATGGTGGCCAGAGGAGAGGGAATTATCAACCCAGGTTCAAGATTCCTGACTGCATTATCACTTTGGATTAGGGTTTTGACTGAAATGTACAATGAGGGGGAGAGTTGTTTACCAAATGTTTCAGTGCTTCACTTTTTTACATTTAGGTCTTACACAGCTCTACTTTAAAGGCATTTAGGCACTTAGCTTGCTTATAATGTCAGCATGGGGTATAGTGTGAAATGGTTTGGCCATATTCAAATAAGCTGTTGTGAACAGAATGATCATTGTCAACAGCCTGTTTGACCTTCTTGAGCCTTCTTTAGTAACTAATAACTAATCTGATTAATTAATTAACTAATCTGACTGATTAATTAATCTGAGTAGGCAGACTCTTCCCTTGACAAAGCCAACCTAATGTGGACTACAATTAACCCTGACAATCTACCTGGTGAGTATCTTAAAATAACAGCTGAGGCTATAGCATATCCAATCTCAGCCTGATATATAGATCTATATGTGAAGATAAAGTCCCCTGGCTATGGAAAAAAAATCTTCATTATTCTACTGTGTGAGAGCAGATCTTTCAAACTGCAATTTTATCTCCCCTACCAAAAATATTAGAAAAATGGATTTATATACAACTTTTTTACTATCTAATATGTAACCAGCTTTTGTCTTAAACCCCACTCAGCTTCATCCTCATCACAGCTCATATACTACTTTGTTGAATTTTGTTAATCTTGTAAACACCCATAGAAATACCAGAACCCTAGTCTCCACCATCTTCCTACACTTATCAAAAGCTTTTGATATCATCTCCCACCAGAAACTCTTACATGAACTCTCATCCTTCAGGCTCTCTAACTTTTCACTGAAATGAGTCCATAGCTACCTCTCAAACAGAACATAAACCATGAAATGGAAAAAATGAATTCTTTGCCTTCTTGCCAATAACTGTTAGTGTCCTACAAGGGACTATAGTAGACCCCATACTTTTCAGTATATTCATCAATTACATCTTTACTAGCACAAAAAAATGTTACCATAGTTAAATATATTGATGATTTGACCCTAAACTACTCTGCAACAACTCATTAAACTCCAAGAGACCTTACACGATTATTTGTGTTAATTGAAACATGCATAAATGATTTCCAACTACATCTAAGCTCTTAAAAAATCATCTGTACCAAAACAACACTATTAATTATTGCCTCTGACAACACCACCATGACAGAACAATTATACCACACAAAATTACTGGGTGTCACCACAGAAGACTAGTTAAAATTTGACCATCGTGTATCACATGTTATTTAAAAACTCATCAAAATCTAGGTTCATTATACAGAATAAAACCTACCTCACTCACAGGGCCAGAAGACTTATAGATTCTACTTTAATACTGCCCTCTCTCCTCTATGCTGCCTCAGTCATTATTAACCTTCATGTCTCACAATTATCCAAACTTGAACAATGTTATAATAAAACAGCCAAATTTGCTGTAAATTATACCAATAGCACACAGAGAATTAAACTTGTTAGAACTTCCACATATCTTAGCTCTTTCTCAGCTGACCACAGTACACCGAATTCTCTATAAGCCAAAACATTGACCAAACCTTAACAACTTAATACAACACTACTCACTCAACAAAATTTTGTGCTTTAGAGAAACATTACTAATCACTATAACCAAGTCATCAAATACTGCTGGTGACTTTCTATATTTATTATATTTATTTGACATTTGTTGACCAGGTTAGTCCGACTGAGCCAAAGCCCTTTCTCAGCAGATGCCCAGGGAGAAAAGCTCCACACAAGTAGAACAAACATACATAATAATATAATCAATGATAGATACAGAATAGTAAAATCAAAGATACAGTATGATATAAAAGAATTTTATAATAATGAAATACATTATTTACAGATCAGAGATTATATACAAACACATTAATGAATCAAGCAGTACAGTCACTGTGACTGAGGGTCAGCTACATCTTCAAGGAGTATCATTCAAGTAATAAGAGTTGTTGGTATTTAGTTAACTCAGGTAGATCTTAAAAATGTGTGAGTTGTAGATTTCATGAAACATGTTAATTTAGGTAGATTTCAGATAAGTGTGGGTTGTAAGTTTCGTGAGACAAGATTTTTATTTATTTTTTATTTTACATTTGTTGACTGGGCTAGTCTAACAGGATATATGTCCATTTTCAGTAGAGGCTCGGGGTGATAAGCTCCAAGACATGAATAAAATACAAATACAAATACAAATAACAAATTACAAACTACAAAAAGCAAAAAAAAAAAAATTGTAAGAAAAAAAAATAGCAAAAATAGTGTGGGATGTAAGTTTCGTGAGACAAGAAACTAAAAGTCAATTTGCAACCAAAGAGTAGACATAAGAGGAAGAGTAAGGGGGGTAAGTGAGAGGCAGGAGTAGAGTAACAGGTGGAGCAGTCATGGAGGGTAGTTACAGTGACAGATCCATGTATTGTGTAGAAAGTTTTTGGTAGCAGTCTTGAATTTTGTGGTTGATTAATATTTCTAATATCCAGAGGAAGTTTATTCCAAGACAGAACAGGGGAATAGCTGTATAAATGTTGTCCTATTTTGCTTTTAGGTTTGTAGATTTGGAGAAGGTTTTGGACTGAGCTTCAGAACGACATTAGAGGGGTATAGAGAGAGACAAATGAGGTAATGTTAGGACAGGTACAGAATAGAATGTATGATCTGAAGCTGATAGCAATTTCTGTGCATTTAAATTGTTTTTTTTTTTGTATCTGCTTTATTTTCTGAAAAAAAAGCAAAAAAAAAAAACTTGTTTTCCCGCCTTTCCAAGCTAGTTTAGTCCAGTTTTCAGGTTAGTGCTGAATTCAGGGCTGTGTTACAAGTTTCTGTGTTTGCCCATACCATACTTGGAAAGAAGGAAGTTTCTCTGTTCACTGTGAGAGAGAGAGCTTTGAGCAGCCTATCTGTACCTGGAGGAGTGGTTTCAGCCTAGAAATTAGTAGTTTATTGGCCATTTTGGGCTAATTTCTATCTCTTTCATTTTCCTGCTATAAAACCCGCATTTGCAAGGTTTTTCTGCTAGTATACAGCTCAGCAAGCTCCTGCCTGGTGCCCTGCAGAGTTCTACAGCAGCAGAGAGACAAAAGAGAGACTTTGGAGTGATTAAGTATCATTTTTCTGTATTTTCTTGCTGTCTTTAACTAATTCTGCCTAAAATGCCGATCTTCTAGAGTTTCTGTTATTTAAAAAGCTTGTTTCAGCTACATATTGTACTTATTTTACTGCCTGCACTTTAACAAAGTTGTTTTTGTGTTTAAATTACCTGTTTAACTGTTGTATGCTACACACTCAAGTGTAATAGCCATTTCTGTGCATTTAAAGTGTTTTTTTGATTGTATCTGCTTTATTTTCTGAAAAAAAAAAAAAAACAAAATACTTGTTTTCCCGCCTTTCTAAGCTAGTTTAGTCCAGTTCTCAGGTTAGTGCTGAATTCAGGGCTGTGTTACACGTTTCTGTGTTTGCCCATACCTTACTTGGATAGAAGGAAGTTTCTCTGTTCACTGTGAGAGAGGGAGCTTTGAGCAGCCTATCTGTCCCTGGAGAAGAGGTTTCAGCCCAGAAATTAGTAGTTTTTTGGCCAATTTTGGGCTAATTTCTAACTCTTTCATTTCCCTGCTATAAAACCCACATTTGCAAGGTTTTGTGCTAGTATTTTATTTTTATTTATTTTTTATTTTACATTTGTTGACCGGGCTAGTCTAACTGGATATATGTCCATTTTCAGTAGAGGCCCGGGGCGATAAGCTCCAAGACATGAATAAAATACAAATACAAATACAAATAACAAATTACAAACTACAAAAAGCAAAAAAAAATTTGTAAGAAAAAAAAAAATAGCAAAAATAGTGTGGGTTGTAAGTTTCATGAGACAAGAAACAAAAAGTCAATTTGCAACCAAAGAGTAGACATAAGAGGAAGAGTAGGGGGTTAAGTGAGAGGCAGGAGTAGAGTAACAGGTGGATCAGTCATGGAGGGTAGTTACAGTGACAGATCCATGTATTGTGCCGAAAGTTTTTGGTAGCAGTCTTGAATTTTGTGGTTGATTAATATTTCTAATATCCAGAGGAAGTTTATTCCAAGACAGAACAGGGGAATAGCTGTATAAATGTTGTCCTATTTTGCTTTTAGGTTTGTAGATTTGGAGGAGGTTTTGGACTGAGCTTCGGAGTGACATTAGAGGGGTATAGAGAGAGACAAATGAGGTAATGTTAGGACAGGTACAGAATAGAATGTATGATCTGAAGCTGATAGCAATTTCTGTGCATTTAAATTGTTTTTTTGATTGTATCTGCTTTATTTTTTGAGAAAAAAGCAAAACAAAACAAAACAAAAAAAAAACGTGTTTTTCCGCCTTTCCAAGATAGTTTAGTCCAGTTTTCAGGTTAGTGCTGAATTCAGGGCTGTGTTACCAGTTTCTGTGTTTGCCCATACCTTACTTGAAAAGAAGGAAGTTTCTCTGTTCACTGTGAGAGAGGGAGCTTTGAGCAGCCTATCTGTCCCTGGAGGAGTGGTTTCAGCCTAGAAATTAGTAGTTTATTGGCCATTTTGGGCTAATTTCTATCTCTTTCATTTTCCTGCTATAAAACCCGCATTTGCAAGGTTTTTGTGCTCGTATACAGCTCAGCAAGCTCCTGCCTGGTGCTCCGCAGAGATCTACAGCAGCAGGGAGACAAAAGAGAGACTTTGGAGTGATTAAGTATCATTTTTCTGCATTTTCTTGCTGCCTTTAGCTAATTCTGTCTAAAACACCGATATTCTAGAGTTTCTGTGATTTAAAAAGCTTGTTTCAGCTACATATTGTACTTATTTTACTGCCTGCACTTTAACAAAGTTGTTTTGTGTTTAAATTACCTGTTTAACTGTTGTACACTACACACTCAAGTGTAATAGCCATTTCTTTGCATTTAAAGTGCTTTTTTGATTGTATCTGCTTTATTTTCTGAAAAAAAAAAAAAACAAACAAAAAATACTTGTTTTCCCGCCTTTCTAAGCTAGTTTAGTCCAGTTCTCAGGTTAGTGCTGAATTCAGGGCTGTGTTACAAGTTTCTGTGTTTGCCCATACCTTACTTGGATAGAAGGAAGTTTCTCTGTTCACTGTGAGAGAGGGAGCTTTGAGCAGCCTATCTGTCCCTGGAGAAGTGGTTTCAGCCCAGAAATTAGTAGTTTTTTGGCCATTTTGGGCTAATTTCTAACTCTTTCATTTCCCTGCTATAAAACCCACATTTGCAAGGTTTTTGTGCTAGTATTTTATTTTTATTTATTTTTTTATTTTACATTTGTTGACTGGGCTAGTCTAACTGGATATATGTCCATTTTCAGTAGAGGCCCAGGGAGATAAGCTCCAAGACATGAATAAAATACAAATGCAAATGCAAATACAAATAACAAATTACAAACTACAAAAAGCAAAAAAAAATTTGTAAGAAAAAAAAATAGCAAAAATAGTAAAAAATATAATAAAAATAACCAAACAATGGTAATATGTGCAGTAAGGCATAGAGGTTAGCACTGGGTTTGTAAAGAGGACAAGAGTCATAAACAGTGCAAAAAGAAGGTACAGGGACTAATTACAGGTAAAGACAATAGTGGAGAAAGGAAGTTAGTAGTGAAGTGATTTTACAAGCATTTATTAGAAAAAAAGGTATATAAGGAGAAGTGAAATGATGCCTAATATGGAGACATGAGAGAAGTATAGTAAGAAGGAAGATGTAACAGTGGATAGTAAGCACAGGATAAGGAGACATGAGAGAAGTATAGTAAGAAGGAAGATGTAACAGTGGATAGTAAGCACAGGATAGGAGACATGAGAGAAGTATAGTAAGAAGGATGATGTAACAGTGGATAGTAAGCACAGGATAAGGAGACATGAGAGAAGTATAGTAAGAAGGAAGATGTAACAGTGGATAGTAAGCACAGGATAGGGAGACATGAGAGAAGTATAGTAAGAAGACGTAACAGTGGTTAGTAAGCACAGGATAGGGAGACATGAGAGAAGTATAGTAAGAAGGAAGATGTAACAGTGGATAGTAAGCACAGGATAGGGAGACATGAGAGAAGTATAGTAAGAAGGACGATGTAACAGTGGATAGTAAGCACAGGATAGGGAGACATGAGAGAAGTATAGTAAGAAGGAAGATGTAACAGTGGATAGTAAGCACAGGACAGGGAGACATGAGAGAAGTATAGTAAGAAGGAAGATGTAACAGTGGATAGTAAGCACAGGATAAGGAGACATGAGAGAAGTATAGTAAGAAGGTAACAGTGGATAGTAAGCACAAGATAGGGAGACATGAGAGAAGTATAGTAAGAAGGAAGATGTAACAGTGGATAGTAAGCACAGGATAAGGAGACATGAGAGAAGTATAGTAAGAAGGTAACAGTGGATAGTAAGCACAAAATAGGGAGACATGAGAGACGTATAGTAAGAAGGAAGATGTAACAGTGGATAGTAAGCACAGGATAGGGAGACATGAGAGAAGTATAGTAAGAAGGAAGATGTAACAGTGGATAGTAAGCACAGGATAGGAGAAATGAGAGAAGTATAGTAAGAAGGACAATGTAACAGTGGATAGTAAGCACAGGATAGGGAGACATGAGAGAAGTATAGTAAGAGGGAAGATGTTAACAGTGGATAGTAAACACAGGATAGGGAGACATATGAGAAGTATAGTAAGAAGGAAGATGTAACAGTGGATAGTAAGCACTGGATAGGAGACATGAGAGAAGTATAGTAAGAAGAACAATGTAACAGTGGATAGTAAGCACAGGATAGGGAGACATGAGAGAAGTATAGTAAGAAGGAAGATGTAACAGTGGATAGTAAGCACAAGATAGGCAAGGTCAAGTATAAAGAGATAGATGGCTAGTCTGGTTTGGTACAGGGGCATGGCCAGTATGATTTGAGGTAAAGTTTAAGTCTATTTTTGAAGAGTGATAAGGAAGTAAGTGGGGAGAGGTCATTAGGGAGGAGATTCCAGGATTTACCTACAGTATAAGAGAAGAGAGAATCCCCAGCCCTGTTATTAGATTTGGAGGTGTGTACAAGAAGTTTGTGTGAGGAGCGTAGAGACTTCAGATTTTTATAGGGGGTAATGAGGCTAGATAAACTAGGAGTATTAGAAGGTTTGTAAAGAATGTTGTGGGCAATGGTTAGTTGGTGAAATTTAATCAGGTGTTGTAGTTCTAATCATCCTAGCTGATTTAGATTTATACAACGGTGTGTTCTAAATGGGTTTCCTGTTGCAAATCTTGCAATGTTATTATAGGATGACTCCATAGGTTCATAGGTTCATAGGCTGGTACTAGGCTATCAGCCCTAGGGCCCATACAAGCCTAGCCATAACAATTCCCTGGCTATTTCTTCCCACACTATTTACTTCCCTGGACCCCTGTCTAGCAGGGCAACTGACGTGATCCCGGGGGTGAATTTCCTTTCTCCCATCCAATCGTCAAGGTTCCTTTTGAAGAGGATCAAAGAGGCACTCTGCTTGACATGTATGGGCAATCTACTCCAGAGTCTGGGGAGTCTCTGCGTCAGGAACCTATCCCTCCAGCATGTTTTGTTTATTGTGATGACAAGGTTTAGATCCCTGGAGTGTGTGGCTCTGAGAGATTGGGATTTCTTTAAGTGTAGCATGTCCAACAGCTCTGGGTTTGACATGGCCTTGTATGTTAAGCAAAGTTCGCCTCTGAGTAGACGATATGCAACATAGTATAGCTGGAGTTTTTTAAGGCGGTCAGCGTAGGGCATCTGCTTTAGGCCTGTGATTCTTTTAGTGAGGTATTTGCTGAAGACAGTCTTGGATAGATTAGTAAAAATAGGAGAACCGTAAAGGAGTGTAGAGATCAAATGAGGGTGAGCTATAGTAATTTTGGCAGTAGGAGAAACAAAGGGTTTAATCCTATAGAGAGTGCCAATTTTTTTGTTGACAGTCTTTATAGTATTGTTGATATGGATGTCGAAGTTCAGATTATTGTCGATGGTGACACCTAGAAGTTTAGTGGTAAAGTCTGGAGATATTATGGTACCAATGGTGGATGTCACAGAGAAATGAAGAGGAGAGGACTTTTGAGTAGGAGTGAAGAGGAGGAGTTTGGTTTTCTTTGGGATCAGAAGAAGGCAATGCTGAGTGAACCATTGTTTTACTATGTTGAATACCTTCTGGGTGAGAGAGTGAAGGTCTTGGGAGGATGTGGCTGAGCATAGTAGTGTGGAGTCATCAGCATATTGTATGCAAGTGGCTTGGGGATAGCTAGATGAAGGTAATTTATAAATATGGAGAAGAGAAGAGGTCCTAGTATGGACCCCTGGGGGATGCATTTGGTAATGGGTAGATGGGTGGATAGAGTGTTATGCCATAGTACTGCTTGCTGCTGTTTGTCAAGGTAGGATTGGAACCATTTTATGGAAAGTGGGTCTAACGACAGAGATTTTAGTATGTTTATGAGAATCTGGTGGTTTACCATGTCAAATGCTTTAGACAGGTCGATAAATAGAGCAGAAGAAAGATTATTTAGGTTTTGTTGTTTGTTGATGTAATCAGTAAAGGAAAGGAGGGCAGTGGTAGTGCTGTGTGAGGGTCTAAAACCATGTTGACAGTTGGAAAGTAAATTGTTTTCAATTAAGTGGTGGAGTAATTGCCTGTAGATACATTTCTCCATAATCTTAGCTAATGGAGAGAGTAGGGCAATATGGCGATAGTTTGATAGCTCAATGGAGTGTCCTCCTTTATGCAGGGGGATAACATGGGAGACTTTCCATAAGGTGGGGATGTGACCTTCGCTTATAGTTCTATTTATCAATATGGAAATAGGGTAGGCAATAGCAATGGAGGATAACTGTAGAAATTCAGAAGACAGTTGGTCTGCTGAAGGAGAGCATGGTTTCAGTTTATTCAAAAGGTTTTGAATAAGTTTGGTTGGGACTGGTTGTAACTGAAAATAAGGGGGTGGGGTTGAGGTGTAAGAAGGTAGTGTGAAGGTATTAGGTGATAGCTGACTAGCTAATGTTTGGATAGCATCTGTAAAGAAGGTGTTGAAGGTATTAGCTGTATGGATAGGGTTTTTCTGGTCTATATTTTGGGGGTAGGTATAGTGGATTGACCTGGGTGGAGTAACTGCTTAATGCTAGCCCAGACTTTTTGTGGTTTGTTGTGATTAGGTTGTTGAAATTGTAAGTAATATTTTTTTTTATCATTAAGTATGGCCTTCTTAGTGTCATTTCTAAGTTGTCTAAAGGTTTGTTGATCAACAGGGTTTTTGGCCATTCCCATTTGGCCCAATATTTATTTCTGAGTTGAATTTTATGTTTGGTTTCATTGGATAGCCATGGGGCAGAGTTGGCCTTAATTCTAATAGATCTGGTTGGAGCATGATGATTGAGAATGGAAAGGAGGTAGTATTAAAGAAATTAACGGCTTCATCTAAAGGGAGGTGTTTTAAGGAAACACAAGTGCATGCTCTTAGTTCCATTTGAAATAAATCAGGGTTAAATTTCTTTTTGGATCTTATACTTCTGATAGAGGTTAGAATAGGAGTGTTGGTTTTATGCCTGATGAAGTAGGTAAGTGAGTGGTCGCTTATATCATCAGGGAGGGTTCAAGAATTATAGTAGTGAGTATGATTGTTTATAAGAATCAAGTCTAGTATGCTAGATTTCTTGTTAGCTTTATTTATTCTGGTGGGGGAGGTAATGGTTTGACAAAAAAACATGTAGGTTAACATGGGAGGTAGGAAGGCTAGTACAATAGGAATTCCAATCCAAGTTTATATTACCTAGGATTATGGTTTCTTGAGGCAGGTGTTGGGATAGCCAGGAAAGGATATTTTCCATGATGGCTATGTTATTTCCAAAGGGCAGATAGATACAGATAATGTAGATTGATTTGGCATTGTTAAGTTCAAATATAGAGATGAGAATTTCAGTATGGGAATCTAGAGGTAGATTACAGTGGTATGTGGTTAATTGTAATCCAGATTTGAATAAAATAGCAACCCCTCCACCTTTCTTAGCTACTCTATCAGTTCTTAGCATATTATATCCAGGTGGGATAATTTCATTATCCTTGATAATAGGTTTTAGCCATGTTTCTGTTAGGCAGATAATGTCAAAGGAGTATACTTGTAGGAGAGCATGGAGTTGAGTTACTTTGTTGTTAATACTATGTATATTTAGATGAGCTAGTAGGAGGGAGTTAGGTGGTTTATAGCTCAGTATATAGCTCAGCAAGCTCCTGCCTGGTGCCCTGCAGAGTTCTACAGCAGCAGAGAGACAAAAGAGAGCCTTTGGAGTGATTAAGTATCATTTTTCTACATTTTCTTGCTGCCTTTAGCTAATTCCGCCTAAAACGCTGATTTTCTAGAGTTTCTGTGATTTAAAAAGCTTTTTTCAGGTTAGCGCTGAATTCAGGGCTGTGTTACAAGTTTCTGTGTTTGCCCATACCTTACTTGGATAGAAGGAAGTTTCTCTGTTCACTGTGAGAGAGGGAGCTTTGAGCAGCCTATCTGTCCCTGGAGGAGTGGTTTCAGCCAAGAAATGAGTAGTTTATTGGCCATTTTCCCCTGCTATAAAACCTACATTTGCAATGTTTTTGTGCTAGTATACAGCTCAGCAAGCTCCTGCCTGGTGCCCTGCAGAGTTCTACAGCAGGAGAGAGACAAAAGAGAGCCTTTGGTGTAATTAAGAATAATTTTTCTTAATTTTCTTGCTGGCTTTAGCTAATTCCGCCTAAAACGCAGATTTTCTAGAGTTTCTGTGATTTAAAAAGCTTGCTTCAGCTACATATTGTACTTATTTTACTGCCTGCACTTCAACAAAGTCGTTTTTGTGTTTAAATTACCTGTTTAACTGTTGTAGGCTACACACTCAAGTGTGATAGCCATTTCTGTGCATTTAAAGTGTTTTTTTTATTGTATCTGCTTTATTTTCTGAAAAAAGTACTCGTTTTCCTGCCTTTCTAAGCTTGTTTAGTGCAGTTTTCAGGTTAGTGCTGAATTCAGGGCTGTGTTACAAGTTTCTGTGTTTGCCCATACCTTACTTGGATAGAAGGAAGTTTCTCTGTTCACTGTGAGAGAGGGAGCTTTGGGCAGCCTATCTGTCCCTGGAGGAGTGGTTTCAGCCCAGAAATTAGTAGTTTTATGGCAATTTTGGGCTAATTTCTATCTCTTTCATTTCCCTGCTATAAAACCCACATTTGCAAGGTTTTTGTGCTAGTATACAGCTCAGCAAGCTCCTGCCTGGTGCCCTGCAGAGTTCTACAGCAGCAGAGAGACAAAAGAGAGACTTTGGAGTGATTAAGTATAATTTTTTTCATTTTCATGCTGCCTTTAGCTAATTCCGCCTAAAACGCCAATTTTCTAGAGTTTCTGTGATTTAAAAAGCTTGTTTCCACTACATATTGTACTTATTTTACTGCCTGCACTTTAACAAAGTCGTTTTTTGTGTTTAAATTACCTGTTTAACTGTTATAGGCTACACACTCAAGTGTGATAGCCATTTCTGTGCATTTCAAGTGTTTTTTTGATTGTATCTGCTTTATTTTCTGAAAATATATATATTCTTGTTTTCCCACTTTTCTAAGCTAGTTTAGTCCAGTTTTCAGGTTATTGCTGAATTCAGGGCTGTGTTACAAGATTCTGTATTTGCCCATACCTTACTTGGATAGAAGGAAGTTTCTCTGTTCACTTTGAGCAGCCTACCTGTCCTTGGAGGAGTGGTTTCAGCCCAGAAATTAGTAGTCTTTTGGCCATTTTGGGCTAATTTTTCTCTCTTTCATTTCCCTGCTAAAAATCTGCATTTGCATGGTTTTGCACGACGGGAAGTGCTGGTTAGCTAGGGTATATGTATTCCCGGCTCCACAAAGTCTACTCTTCAATTTTTCCCTTGGAACTAGACAAACTTTCAACTTCAGCACTCAAATCATTCACTTCTCATCCCTGCACTTGCCCAAAACTCATAGCAAGCACTAATAAACCTTAGCACTAGACCCCCGTATACTGTAGAGAAGGACAAGGATCTCTATTCGACTTTACCAGCCAATCAGTAAAACAGTTCACTGTACCTATCCAGGCATGTCCAAAGGGCAGTTTCAGGTGTACTTTCCAGTCCAACTGGTGAATCTGGGCATTTTGAGGCAATGTTACAATTGCTTTATGTACACAGACAACCCTCTCCTCCTTCCACCAAACACTAATACATTCGAGAGATGCAATTATACAGCCAAACAGGAGGCTAAGCTCTCTCAACCCAAGACTGGACCAGGCAGTCAAGAGGAGAAGGGAATTACTTGCATCACACCACCAGTCTCACATAGACCTATGAAACCAGCACTGGCAAAAAACACACATAAATACACAAAAACATACTTGGAGGCTCTAAATAAAAATCTGCAAAAGCAACAGAGACCTCCAAAGCAGACATCAAAGCAACCTCCATCCCCCAACACAAACCATGAAACACATACTTCACAAAACCAGTGTGCCACACAATCATAGCCCTTAAGGCAAAATAACATACCCAACACACTAGTAATAGGTGACTCTATAGTCAGGCACACTGACGTCCCACTCACTAGGCTGAACAAGGAGAAGGTTACTGTTAGTTGCTTGTTGGGTGCCAGGATCCACCACATAACACAAGCCCTCAGGTCACTACAGAACAAGTACAAATATGTCTCTGGCAATGTCCATGTTGGTATGAATGACTTGAGCTGTACCTCCCTGGACTACATGAAAAGAGACATGCAGGAGCTCTCTGATCATGTAGCCCAGGCTGGTATGACCCTGACCCTGAGTAGCATCCTGCCCTCACCAAGAATGATACCACGGTATAGAGAAAAAAATATCAATTTCAACAATTGGCTAAGCTTCTGGTGTCATTCAAAGGGGATCCAGTGTCTGTCAGCCTGGGATGACATGCTCGACAAGCTACGTTGCTTTGCTAGAGATGACTTGCACCTGTCACCCTTAGGCTTTCGAATACTGGCCAAGGCTCTTGCCACCCCCATAGTGCCTTTTTTAGGCAAGGCTCAAAAGGCAAACCCACCACCATAAATAGCACAAGTAACAAAAAACTGAGGGTAATGCTGCTCAATGCCAGAAGTCTAAACTTCAAAATGCATGCACTCGAGGCACTCCTCAGTATGGAGAAAATTGATATATGTGCAGTAACAGAAACCTAGTTTAAGGCTCCAAAGAGCACCCCAGCACTACCAGGCTACAACTCATACCATACATTTCGGCCACAAAACCCGGACCGAAATACAAAAGGCGGGGGAGTATCCATATTCATCAACGATACCCACACCTCCAGGTTAGTGGCACAGCACGATGCTTCAGAGATCATCCACGTGCAACTAGCAATGGGCAAAACTGCTATTCAAATTATAGCTTGCTACAGATCACCCACCATGTCCCAGGACACCCACTCTGCATTCCTGGAAACACTGGGAAACATAAAGGTCCTACCAAACACCCTGATATTAGGTGATTTCAATTATCCAAACATTAACTGGGAGATCTACTCAAGTATGAACTCCCTGGTCCAACATTTCCTAGAATTTATAAACTCAAATGCCCTGGATCAACTAGTTAACACCCCCACCAGAGGTGACAACATATTGGATCTGGTCATCACCGACATGGGTGACCGATATTCCACACCGGAGATCAACCCCTCGCTGGTTAAATCTGACCATAAACTAATCACGCTGGATATCCACATTCCGCCACCACCCCCGGTCAAAGAAACCACCATGAAAAACTTTTCAAAAGCAAACTTCATGTTATTTAAGACCGAGGTAGGAAGTTTCAAAGCCCCCATGCTAAAGGATAACTCTGTTCAAGCTACAAAATCCTTTACTAATGCACTCTACGGACACCTACAAGAATGCATGGATCGTGCTATCCCAAACAAAACCAAGAGTCACTCCTCCAAGAAAAGGAAACCAGTCTGGTGGACCCCTGCCATAAAAAAGCTATACAATAGAAGGAAGAAACTAGCACAGAAAAGAGTAAAATTCCCAAGAAGGGAAGACATCCCTGATCAGTATCAGCAAGAAACTACATTCCCTCATAAAATCATCCAAGGCTAGCTTTGAAAGAAAAATTGCCATGGACTCCAAAGATAACCACAAGGCATTCTTTAGCTATGTCAAGAATCTAAGTGGCAATTCTCAGATCTGCTCGGAGTTAGTGCAGAATGGCACAAAATACACTGAACTGACCGATATAGCCAGCATTCTGGCAGACAGGTTCAGTGCAAACTTCACCCCCCCCATCACCCCCAAAAGGGCCCATAACTATACCAGAAGAATGTAGTGCCCCTGAAATCACAGACACTCAGGTTAAAACAGCCCTTTCCAAAGCCAAAAACACAGCATCAATGGGACCGGACGGTCATCAAAAGATGAAGGTCATCAAAGATGAGCTAACCCCTCACCTAAACATACTGTTTAAACTCAGCCTCTCCACAGGCTACGTGCCCACAGAGTGGCGCACAGCAATGGTTATTCTGCTCCACAAAGGTGGAGCCACAACGGACCCCAGGAACTATCGCCCTATAAGCCTGACTAGCTTGGTCTGCAAAGCTATGGAGCACATCATCATGGATCTCATTAACACAGACATTGGAAACCTCCAAACACTGGACCCAACCCAGTTCGGCTTTGTTAAGGGCAAATCATGCCTCCTAAACCTGGTGGACTTCTTTGAGACAGTTACCAAGGCTATAGATGAGGGAAAGGTGGTCCACACTGCCTACCTAGACCTTGCAAAGGCCTTTGACACTATTCCCCATTCAGGTATTATAGACAAGCTCACCAGCCTGAACATAAACCCCTACATCACGAGATGGGTTGCCAACTGTCTCACGGACAGAACCCACATGGTAAGAGTTGCAGAAGCTAGGTCTGACTCTAAACCTGTTACAAGTAGCGTTCCCCAGGGCTCAGTCCTAGGACCCCTCCTGTTCGGCATATACTTCTCAGAGGTACAGGCAAGCAGAGAAGGACTATGCATCACCAAGTTCGCAGACAACTGCAAACTAGGGGCTATAATTGACTCTCCCGCTGACACAGACATCCTCCAAAAGGGTCTCACTGAGACAGATACCTGGTGTCAAAACCATGTTCTCAAGCTAAATGCCAAAAAGTGCATAGTCATCCCTTTTGGAAAAAACAAAGTACGCACAAACTACCACATAGGTGGTAGCCCCCTAAATACGGAAGACATAATAAGGGATCTGGGGACCCAAGTAGATAGTAACCTCTCCTTTGATAATCACATTGCCAAAGTGGTTAGAAACTCCTTCTATGTGGCCCACCTAATAACAAAAGGGTTTGCATCCAGATTGAAAGAGGTCATTGGGCCCCTCTACGCATCACTCATCTGACCCATCATAGAGAACAATTCCCCATTTGGGATGTACCTTACAAGACACCTGCAACAACTGGAAAGACCACAGAAATTCCTCACCAACAGGATCACTGGCCTCAAGCAGATGCCCTATACAGCTCGACTGAAGAAACTCCAGCTGTACTCAGTTGCATACCGCCTCCTCAGAGGTGATCTCTGCCTGACATACAAGGCCATGTCCAACCCAGAATTGATGGATATGCTCCACCTAAAGAAAACCATATCCCCTCGAGCCACATGCTCCAGGGATCTAAACCTCACCACAACAATAAATAGGACATGCTGGAGGGATAGATTCTTGTCCCAGAGACTTCCCATGCTCTGGAACAAGATTCCAATCTACATTAGGCAGAGCTCCTCGCTAACCCTCTTCAAGAGAAACCTTGACGAGTGGATGGGAAACAGAAAGTTTACCCTGGGGATCACTTCAATGGCTCTGCTGGACAGAGGCACAGGGAACTAATCTAAGGCGGCAGTGAAAGCCAACACATTCCGGCTAGGCTTATAAATGCCTTTGGGCAGATAGCCTAGTACCTACCTATGAACCTAAGAAGAAGCAGTTGATGAGGAAATTCTAACCAGTTTAGAGTTTTAAGAGCTGGACAGTGGTGAGAGTACCAGGTTTGTTCTGCAGCAAATCTTGCAATTGTGTGGATTCTAATTTTGATAGGAGAGTGGTCTGAAGGGGACATCCACAACTGTGGGCAGTATAAAGGCATCAAACTCCTATCACATTGTATGAAAGTTCTGGAGAGGGTGATTGATAAATGGATACGCAGAATAGTAGAATGTAAGATTGGAAATGAAAAGTTCGGATTCAGATCAGGATGCAGCACAATTGACCTGATGTTTGCAGTGAGACAGATACTTGAGAAGAAGCTAGAGATGAGGAGAGAGTCCAACTGGTCATTCCTAGACTTGGAGAAAACATATGACAAGCTCCAAAGAAAGCTGATCTGGACATTACTCCGGTGGTCTGAAGTCCCAGAAACATTGGTAGAATTACTGCAGGCTATCTACAAGGACCCAATGACTCAAGTACGAGCAGTGTTTGGCCTCATGGAGGGGTTCCCAGTGGGAGTGGCTGCACACCAAGGTTCAGCTCTGAGCCCACTGCTGTTCATACTGGTGATGGACTACATTAGTAAACAGGTTGGAAGGGACAGATCAACAAAGTTGCTGTATGCAGATGACGCAGCAATACAGGCAGACTGAATTAGAACTTCAGCAAAGGATAGGAGAATGGAATGCAAAACTGAAGGCACATGGGATGAAACTAAGCACAGATAAGATGGTGGCAATGGCAGCAAATTAGGGAAATCAGAAGAAGCTGAGAATAGAGATAGAAGGGAAGTTAGTGGCACAGGTAAACATCTAAAAGTATCTGGGAGGGGTGGTTGAGGATAAGGGAAGTCTGAATGAAGAAATCAAAGCTAGAATCAGAGGGGCTGCAGCCTACTGGCATAGAGTGTCAGGTGTAGTTTATGACAGAAGAATGCCAAAGAAGCTGAACAGTAAGGTGTACAAGTCAGTGGTGCAACCAGTACTACTGCATGGTACAGAAATCTGGACAATAAAAGCAGAACAGTTGAAGAATCTAGAGGTGATGGAAATGAAGTGAATGAGAAGGGTGGTAGAATGCACACTGGGGGACAGACAAAGAAATGGGGACATAAAAGCAGAAAGCACCAAAAAGACAGAAAAAAACTACTGACCAAACTGCAGAAGTGTGCGAACCAAATTATTTTAACTAACAGCATGGGTGATTTTATGGTTTATAATTTTTCAAACCTTGAATTTAATAAAGAACAATATGATGTTTTTTTTCCAAAGGGTTTACTTATGTCCCATGACAACGTAATAACATATCACAAACTTTGATGGACCTGAAATTGTATACTCGTAAAATAAATTTTAAGGTTTTATTTCAGAATTCCTTCCCTATTCATCCCACCAGCTCATTATCTATATCTAGCACATATAACCCCCCCTTGCATCCTATGATCACCCTATTTGAGAAAATATGTGAATTAGATATTAGGAGTGCACTTTCCACCTATTGTAATGGGAAGGGTTACAATATACAAGAAGGTATTCTTATAAAAGAAATTAATGGATTGCTTGATACAATAAGAATTCTGAAACCCGATAAGGGTGGGGGGGGTTGCTATTATGAACCTGGATGACTATAATAGAAAAATGTTGTTCATATTGAAGGAAAAGCATACAGAAGATCATCCATCAGTGAGGTTAATGGTGCCTATTTAAAAATTAAACAGGACCTACTTATCGATAGTTTTATCGATATGGATGTTTTGAATTATTTGACTGTTATGTATCCCAAACTAGCAGTAATATTTGGTCTCCCAAAACTCCATAAGAACATATCACAACCACCCATGCGACCCATAGTTGACTCCAAGGGTTCAATTACGCAACTCCTGGAAAAGTACTTAGATTTTAAGTTAAAGAAATTTGTGCAGCAAGAGTCACATATATGTAAAGACTCATGGAGCTTCTTAAAGGATATTAATCATATACCCTTTGAAGGCTCCTATATGTTAGTAACGGCTGATATAAAGGATTTGTACTCAGCAATTCCCCACCAGGAAGGGTTAGAATGGTTTAATGAATTTCTATATAAAAAGAAAATAAACCATTTTGATGTAATAATGTATACCCAGTTGATGGAGATGAACAATTTTATTTTATTTAATAAGGACATTTTTTACAACAGGAAGGGGTAGCTATGGATTCTGCATGTGGTGGTATTTATGCTAATATAGTGGTTTTAGAACCTTTTACAAACATGTTAAATATTATACACGATACCTGGACAACCTTTTTATTTTATGGGATGGTCCCTATGCCCTTATTAGTGATTTTATTAGATATTTAGATTCTACCACTTCATTTTTAAGATTTACATATTCATTTAACTTACACGAGATAGCCTTCCTTGATATTAAATTAATTAAGCATTACCAGAATAGTAGATTTATAACCAAAATATATTGAAAGGACACATATTCAAATCCACTACTTCATTATAGTAGCACCCACCCTCAGAAACAGAAAAAAAGCTATTATTAAGGGACAGTTTGTACAGGCTGCCCATATGGTTCACTTTCAGAAGATTTTTTAGATGAATGTGATACTTTAAAAGATATGTTTTTAAAGAGGGGCTACCCGTTGAGACTTATTAACGATGTCCTTTTAGAGGTAGTAAATAAGAGAGAAAGAAATTTTTATACACCTCTTTTATGTGACATTTTATTGGATGTAACACACACAGTGAAAGTTGTGCCCTTAAACTCTGTTTTTACAGGAAAAGGTTATAATATTTCATTTATTACTACATACACGATTGACAGTCCTGATATTAAACATTTTTTGAGTAAAAATTGGTCAATTATAATACATGTCCGAACTATCAGAACACATATTGATGAACAACCTACTGTTATTTTTAGAAAAGGTAGAAATTTAAAAAAATTTTTTGAGAAAGGACATGCTGTGAATCATTTTTCAAATGGACGTATGTTGAAGTGTGGTATGTGTCGATACTGTCCCTTTATAAAAGAAAGAACAGTATTTACGATCAACAACACCAAGATTCATATCAAAAATAAGTATAACTGTAACTCAATGTATTATTTATTGTGCCCTCTGTAACCTATGTGATTGTTTTTACATTGGAAAACCTGATAGATAACTTAAAAGTAGAATATATGAACATTTGTATGAAATAAGAGCAGGCAAAGAGACAAATGCTTTGTATAAACATACTTCAGAGAACAGTGACCGCACTTTAAATTTTTTTGTTATTGATGGTGTTATGATGGATATGAGGGGAGGTGCATGGTCTACTTTACTTGAAAAGAGAGAATTATACTGGCAGTTGTTATTAAATGCGAACTGGCCAGGTTTAAATGAATCCCTCTCCATTAATTCTCTTTTAAAATTAAGAGCTTTAAACAGATGATTATTTATTTATATATTTAATTACATATTTATTCATTGCTCCTTTTAAAAAAAATTGTGAAGTAGATGATTATCTTATTTTATATCTATTAACATGTATTTATTAACATTTTGTAAATGACATCATAGTTTGTATTGTCCTTTTAAATTTTTGTTACTTAGGGGGAGTGACTACTATCATGTGAGGCACAAAAGGAGTCTTTAAAAAGTGTTCTGTGTTTGATTTTAATTTGTCTGATGAAGTTCTTTTGTTAAGGATGAAAGCGCTTACCAGCTTTCTTTTGTCTTACAATAAACTTTTTTGCTTCACTTTGTGGACTACCAGCATTTTTTACAACATCAACATATCAGTGGTTTTATTGTGGAGTATTTGGTTCGCACACATAAGAACAGAAGCCAAAGTATCTCCAATTGCAGAAAAGATCAAAGACAACAGATTATGGTGGTATGGACACATGCCAAAAAGCAGAAGACAATCTGGTAAAGAAGATTTGGGACAGACAGGAAGAAGGTAAGCGGAAACGAGGACATCCAGTAAAAAGGTGGATGGATTGTGTGAAAGAAGATCTGCGACAGTCAGGCATGAGTGTTGAATAAGGCAGGAGTGTGGCACTGAATCAAGAGAGTTGGCGACAGTTAACACGATACCCCAACCCCATTTAGTAAAAATGGGAAAAAAGGGGGCTGTGTGGTCTGAAGATTAGTGAGAATTTGTGAGCCATAGAATAGGCTTGGAAGAAAGTATGCATGAGATAGGGAGATTTTAGCTTTTTCGTACAGAAATTTTTTGTTTCTATAAAGAAGTCCAAGATTTTGGTGTTTTTTTAATGTTGTTGAAAACGTGCAGGTCAAATTTAAGCTGGTTGTCTATGATGACCCCCAGAAGCTTGGTGTGAGACTCAACTGTTATAGTTATTTTATTAAGGGAAGATACTGAGAAGGAAGATTTAAGATGGTCCATAATTTTGGGAATAAAAAGCAGAAGTTTAGTTTTTTTAGGATTTAGAATTAGTTGGTCCTTGGTGAGCTAGTTTTCAATTGATAAGGGATTTTTGTGTGATAGTATTTAGGTCAGACAGGGAATCTGCTATGGTGATGACTGTGGAGTCAACTGCGTATTGAACACGTGATGATTGTAGACAGGATGTGAACATTTGGTTGGTAAAGATGTTAAAAAGTAATGGGCCAAGGATAGATCCTTGAGGTACATCCATCTTGACAGGTATGGCAAGAGATGTTGTAAAGAGCCATTTAACAGATTGAAGTTGGTCTGTGAGATAACTAGTAAACAAGGAAATAGTAGAAGTAGATAGCTTTAGTTCAGAGAGTTTGGCTAGCAGCAGGGGGTGGGAGACAGTGCTGAATGCTTTTGAGAGATCAAGAAATAGGCTAGATGAGTTTGATATTATCTCTGGCTTGTGATATAATGTTTGTGAAAGATATGAGGGCAGTGTAGGTCCTATGCTTTGGGCAAAATCCATGTTGTGTGGGGGTAAGTAAGTCTTCTTGTGAGAGGTAGTGTAGGATTTGTTTGTGAACACATTTCATTAATATTTTGGAAAGAGGGGATAGAATAGTGATTGGTCTGAACTTGGCAAGTTCAGAGGAGTTATCACCCTTGTGAATGGGTAGAGTATAGAATTGTTTCCAGATTACAGGAACTTTTGATTCAGTAATGGAACGTTTGATAAGTATAGAGATGGGGAGGGTAAGTGAGTTTGCTGCTTTCTGAAGAAAGAGTGTAGGTAAATCATCAACAGAGGAGGAGCAGGGTTTTAGTTTAAGAAGCGAGGATTTAATATAGTTGGTAGATGCTATATTCAAATAGTGTAGGTAAACTGTGGAACCATACCCCACTGGCACTGAATCCATTCAGAATGTAAACTCCTTTAAAACACAACGAAAATTTCATCTAAATTAACAGATCCGCTCCTATATATATATCCAGTATAAATGCCACTAATCCTCAGCTTGCCTTATCATCAAACCGTTTGTCTTCATTCAGAATCCAATACCCCACAACTAGTCGTCACCAATACATGAAGGGTTTTACTAGCATCTCCTAGACATACATAGTACTGGAACATGGCTTGCCACCATGCCTCTATACAACTAATATAAATCTTACAATAATCTTACATAATTGTCTCTGAAACTGCTTAATACCCCACCTTTTAACCACAATAGTAAACCTTTCTGCCTCACCCACTTCCTTCCTTCGCTTCCATTTCTTCGAAATTCTAATTTATTACATACCCCAACTCCTAACGACAATATTAACATTTTCTTCCCTGCAGAGTTCCTTTTCTCACTTCCATTTTTTTGTATTTCTAATCACTAATCACATGATTTATTATCTGTTTGACAAACCTACTAATGCACTTCCTCAATTGCTCATTGTTCATCATCTACTAAATGCTTAAGTATCATTTATATTTTAATAGTTTCCTTTATTTAATATGACTTAAACCTAATTAGCAAATGTGTGTATGATTGTTAACATGTAGTCTTAATGTCTAGTCATGTATATTACCAAATGTATTTTTAAAAACATTTTGAATATGTTGTAGATTTTCTACCTGGGCCTCTGCTGAAAAGTTTTTTTTTACTATACACAGTTGAATAAACCTGGTAAATAAAAGCAAAATAAAATAATAAATTATGTAGAGGTGTGGTACATGTAGTACCTACATCAGTTAGAACCAGGTCAAGAAATGTTAAGTCCACTAGTTAATTTAACTATCTGTTCAAATAATTTTTATTTATTAAGTTGAATAACATTTGGCTATGTCTATCTTTGGTGGTATAGGTGCTCAGTTGATTGCGTTGACTTGTGTGATGTGCCATAGCAGGTTATAAATTTATAGTTTATCTTGTTTAGGGTAAGTTCAAAGAGTTTAGTTTATGGTTCTATGGAAATCTATCCAGAGCTGATGCAGTACTTGACAAATATGGGAATACCACCGCAGTTTCCTTTAGACCTGAATGCATGGTAGGTGCAAAACCCAGGTATGGGGGAAGTGCTACACAAATGTGTATGTGTTCAAGTTGTAGGAGATCCTGAACATCAGGCATTTTTTATCAAAACATCTGGGATTGAGAAGAATCAAATTCCTATAGTCCACTTTAGGGCTGGAAATGTCTACATTGATATCTGCTATGCTGGGTTGCCCATTAGCCAGCCTCTGCTTAAAAAATGTATTATGGGGACAGCAATAGCTTTAGCCAGCAGAAGATATGGAATGAGAGCTGCAGACCATCCATGGTGAAACAAGTTGAAAGTTAATCATTTCATCACATGCTGACATATTCTGGACCTCTCAGAATAAATTCAAGTAGTAAGCCAATTGTTGAAGCTAGTCATCTTATCTTTGCATATAAGATTCCACTCAGGACCAAGATTTTATTTGCACTGGACACATGTATGTCTCTATTCATGTTCCTCAGGGTTATGGGCCTCAACTCATTCACACCCACATGGACTACCACTAGATCATAATCATATTTTTCTAGTGAGAGGGAGTTTACGGCATTATGATGTCATGGATACTACTACCAGATAGCCAACTAACTGCAACCCTGGAATTTGGGGTATTAGTTACATTGCAGTCCACCTTATGCTGAACCTTACTGTGTGTGAGAATGGTAGTAAAGTTGTGGTAGATATCTGTCGAGACATAGTCTTCATATTCCTAGGAGGTTTCAGTAATGACTTTTTATAGCCTCAGCAAAAATCTGTAGTGTGGTTTTGATGAGATCTCAGTAGTAGTGTCTCTTGCTCCCATGTCTTTTTACTGGGTGAAATGGGTTGCCTCTAGACTGCATATACATTTGCATGTCTCACAGATTGAATTATTTCCATCAAGTAGAAGTTAATTGTCTATGAGCATATGGCAGGACCTTCACTGTCTGAGACCCTGAAAGTCATAAAATAATGAGATTTGCAAGTAGAAATAAGAGCGATGTGGAGGAAAGATACCCAGAAAGTTTCAATAATAGTAGTAGGAGGAACAAGACTTCCTACCTCTCCCAAATCACCTTCACCAGACTGTACTTTGCTTTCCTAAACATGTCCCAAACCACCATAATCTGCTCTCTTTGAATATCTCTGCCATTGGAGCTTCTTAGATTTATGCTCTGACGTCCTCGTTTCTTCAACTGTCCCACAGTGTACATACTACCACCCATCTTAGGCACTTGATCTCCATCACATCTAGCTTCCTCAGCTGCTCATTCTTCACTGCTCATGTTTCTGTACCATACAGTAATACTAGTCTTGCATTTTTTATATGTGCACACCTTACTTTTCAGTTTCTTTGGCATTCTTCTGTCACATATCACCTTTGACACCCTGTATTAGTTGGCTGCAGCCCCTCTAATTTTAGCTTTGACTTCCTCATTCAGAATTCCCTTCTCCTCAATCACTTCACCCAGATTATTGAAGCTGTTAACCTGCTACACTATTTCCCATCTACCTCATTTCTCAGCTTCTTCTGATTTCCTCCATTTGCTCCTATTGCAACTTTCTTATCTTTGAGCAGTTTCATCCCATGTTCCTTCAGTGTTGCATTCCATTTCTCTGTCATTTGCTGAAGTTCTTGTTCATAGTTTGCCTGTAATACCCCTTCATCTGTATACAGCAACTTTGTTGATCTGTCCCTTCCACCTTGTTGCTAGTCCATCTCCAGTATGAGCAGCAGTAGTCTCAGAGCTGACCCCTTTTGGTTCATTGGATCACTTCCCCTCAACCACCCTCACAGATACTTGAAGTTGTTAACCCGTTCCTCTATTTTCCCTTATATATCAATTTTTAGCTTTTCTGATTTACCCCATTTACTGCTATGACAACTGTCTTGTCGGTACATAGTTTCATCCCATGTGCATTCAGTGTCGCATTCCATTCCCCTATCATTTGCTGAGGGCCTTTTTCAAAGTCTATTTGTATTGACCCATCATCTTCATACAGCAGCTTTGGTAATCTGTCCCCTTTGACCTGTTTTGTAATGTAGTCCATCATCAGTATGAACAACAAACCTACTCTTACTGGGAACTCCTCAGTGAGCCTAAACAATGTTCATTCTTGTATTATTGGGTGTTTGCACATACCTTGCGCTAATTCAACCAATGTTTCTTGGAATTCAAAGCATTGCACTACTGCCCAAATCAGTTTTCTTGGCTTGTCATATGATTTTTTTCCCCAAGTATAGACATTCTCAGTTGACATTTCTACTTACCTCTAGCTTCTTCTCAACTGTCTGTCTCAGTGTAAACACTTAATTGATTGTGCTGCATCCTGATCTAAAAACAAACTTCTCATCTCCCATCTTACTTTCTATTACTCCGTGTATTCGTTTCTTACCCCTCTCCAGTGCTTTCAAGCAGTGCAGCAGCAGTATGGTACATCTGTACTGCCTACAACTGTGAATGTCTCCTTTGTTTTTGTAAACTGGTACTAGTGTGTTTATTGTTTAGTCATCTGAGATGCACCTTTCTCTTCATATTGCTCTGAGTACCCATGGAGCCATTTCTCTCTTAATTCACCCAGAAGAATTTATTGATGATATTGGCATACCATCATTTTCTGTGTTCGTCATTCTCATTAATTTTCACCTTATATATTTTTTATATTATTTTTCTTCTATCTTTCCATGTTTACCACTTCTTTTCTCACCTTCACACTTCTGTATTCTTTGTACCTTAGATATAACATTTTCACAGGTCTATATAAAATCATCGAAAATTCAGTTCAGTGAATGGCATTTTTGGTGCTCTTACATGGAACATGCCATTCGTTGAACTGTTCATACTGAGATTGCTTTACAGTGAAGATTGACAATTTGCCCTTTTCTCACTGTAGTTCTATCTCAGAGGTGGTACATATAAGTAGCAGCGTGTGTGTGTGTGTGTGTGTGTGTGTGTGTGTGTGTGTGTGTGTTGGGGGGGGATGCAGCCCCCCACAAGAGCGGAATTTGATGAATGGTATTTCCGATGAAATGCCGTTCAATGAGGTCCATAGATGATTTAATATAGACCCCATTTTCCCCATCATTTTACAGCTATCTGTCTCTCTCACCTTCTTTATAACCCAACAAAATGAATAATACACTATAGGATTTTTTCCTTAAGTTAAACCTCTTCCTTTTTTAATGTTCACTGATATTCAGGCTATACTAAGAACTTAACTAGAAAAATGTATCAAAATTGCAAAATTCCCTGCTAACAAGTCCTATGGAACCCACCTCTGCTTTTCCCTAAAGCAATTGCACTGGCTCACCATCTCGGATATATTTAGCTACATGTGACTCATGACACAATACACAAACCTTTGAAATGGCTAAATACTTTGTATACTCTCTTTCAGCTTCACCAAGTACCCCACAAACAAAAACTGTAAGCCTTCCACTCAACATGATGTAGAGACATTCTTGTATTCCTTTTTGTACATATTGTAAAAAATTATTTTATTTTATATCACTCATCTCCACTGGAGCACCATCTTCTCATAATATATATACATTATTTGTTTCCACTCATACTAACCACTCCTAAGTTTATTTAATCTGTCTGTTATGTCCTTATTATCTGCATTCTGCTATCAGTTTTTTTTATAAATCTACTATAATTTCCTGTCCATATACCATAATATTCTGCACTCTGGAAGGCTAATTTATCTGTATTTCCATTCCCCCCCTTTTCCCAGAACTTCATCAATCTTATTCGATATACCCAGTGTGTAGTTCTGCTACTCTAATATATAATGTCTTTGCCAATTGATCATTCTATTTCCTTTTTCCAAAAGCAACTGTGTAGTTATGTTTGCAAATAAATCTTTATTTTCAATCCCCTATAGCAACTATTGTAAATTGATTGCATTACTGTGTCATTTATGTCTGCGATCATCTTAATACTGTCATTACGGGAGCTTTTCTCTCCAATCCTCCTCTGATAACAGGTACAATTGCCCAGTCAGACTATCTGGTAAACACATTTCAATAAATAATATAATAAATAAAATTATATATCACCCCTCTTTTTATTGGATTCAGTTTTGTTCCCCAAATAAAATTAAAAAAAATATCTGTACCAACTTTTTCTATTTTTGCTTGAAACATGTACTCCTCCTCAAATATGCTAATTTTCCTGACATGTATATAATTATTTTTTTTGTTAAATGATATATTAAACAGCTTCTCCGTGAAACCATTTTTTATTTCTTCTAGCATTATTTCCTTTTCGTCTGCTGTGTTTTTATGCTCCCAAATTTCACATATTTACTTTCTAGTATAACATATTTCAAGTATTTTCTTAGTTTCACCAAACCTTTGCTTTTTGCCTTAACTGTAACCTGGCTTTCTTTAATAATTCCTTCACTCCTATCACTACTTCACTTATCCATATCTTATTTTTATTCCCAATCACTAACTCATCTGTATATGACAGGCAAATCATATTTTAATTCCTTTTCTCATCTCCAATTTTTGCTTCTTCACAAATGTTTGAACTATTGTATTGATTACCACTGCAACCAGATACATACTTAATGGATATCCTTGTTTAACTCCTCAGCTATTTTTATCTTTCCTCCTATCAATCCATGTATCATAACTTTTACCCATGACATTTCATAGCATATTTTTAGAACATTCAAAATTTTTCTCCTATCCCATATGTATTGAACATCTTATACATCTCTTCATGATTAACCTTATCAAAAGCCTTTGCCACATCATGGAACTAGCCTTTCTTCCTTATTTTCTTTTAAAATCATAGATGTTACTACTTTTACTGTAATTAACATTACCTTCAGTTCTCTCCTCCCCAGTTCCAACAGTTGTTGCTTCTATGACTTTATCCAAAATCTTCTGCATCCTTTTTAGTATTATTTTCATAAATATTTTATATTGCATTTCCCAGCAGTATCATTTTCCAGTCTATCTTTTCTTTAATCTTTTTTCATGTAAACTTAATTACTACACTACAAATCCATTCATCTGTTACTCATTTATTTGTCTATTCATTTAATATTTTACACACCATTGATTTCTCATTACCATTAATATTTCTGTCATATTCATACCCAGATTCATATATTTACCGTGCAATGCAATATTTTCATTTTGTAATACATTTCATACCGTATTCCCATCATCCTTCTCCATATTGTTCTCAGGTATCTCCCCATAATAATTTAGCCATCAATATCTTACATTATCATCTGGTTGTCTTATTTCTGAAATATTCTATTCTTTGTCTAGCCTTTCCTTTTTGTGGTATACAGGAATGAAATCAAAAATTGACCAAATTCATTAAACATGTAGGCATACAACTTTTGCGGTATGTCCCCTTTGCCCACACTGACCATGTTCTCTTTTATTGCAGCCTTGCACCATGTGCCTCAGTACTTCTCATCCCAATATTTCACTGTTCCCATTTTCCATTCACATTTATAACATTTGAAATATGCTGCATTTTTTCCTCATACACATCATGTGCAAACCATATTCCCCGCCTCATCCTAGTATAAAAGTAGTATAAACATTTATTTTATCATACATTTTGTAACCTCATGTACCTTAATACAAACAGACAGAAAAGTTCTATGTTTCCTCTATGTCCAGCATTCTAAGTTGTACCTTTACTTTATTCCTTAACTGATAAACTGGACAGCATTATGTCTGCGAGTTAATGTTAATATTTTAAATATAAAAAAAAAATGTAATATTGCTTGTTTTATGGAGGCATGTGGGTGTGAAATGCACTGTGTTGGACAACAACAGTTTTTATGTCACTTAGTGTGGAATATTGAGGCTATGAGCTATTTATGAGCAATTTCCTGAAGACTTTGACTCCCTTAGCATTTGTTTTGCTTGCGACTCTAACCCAATCACTCTGAGTGCTCCTGTCCTGGGACTGAAAAGGGACAATTGTATCCAGTGGGCTGTCCCAAACTGTTTGTAAATGCATTTCACATTGTCTTAAATCCCTGCTCCCTTTGCATAGCTATTAATTAGTGCTTTGTGATATGACCTTTGAATATGAATCCTATCTTATCTCTTGTATTTAATAGCTTGGCAGATATTCTTTCAATAAATATGAAATTCAAGGGAAGAGATATTTACTGTTGTCTTGATAAATCTGTTTTTCATGTAGAAACTTTTTTTGTTTTGATTATCAAATGGCTACTGATCTTATTGTTGTACAATTTGAAATAAGAGTTTTAAATTAAATCCAAATATTTGTGATCATTGCAAAAATAAAGCAGACAATTTATAAGCATATTTACATGTTTGAATAGTGTTTAATGGTAACTGGGGAGAGACAGACAAGTAACAGGATATTGGTATGACTTGGGGGATCTTGGTCTAATACCCTGCCTAGTGTGTGCATATATATATATATATATATATATATATATATATATATATATATATATATATATATATATATATATATATTTATATATATATATATATATATATATATATATATATATATATATATATATATATATATATATCAAATATTTTATGATAGTGGGCTTCCTGTCATTTTGCATAAATATGGAAAAAAATCATATGTCGCCAACCTCAGAAATAACAGATTTCTATATACTCCTTAAATTGCTCATATAAACCATGAGCAATGGTTCTTTTCTACCAGCTTTCTTGTATAAATCCTTTCATTACAAACACAGATCTCGGGATAAAGAGGTGACCTCCCCCCCAACAACCCAGCTGCTTAAATTGCATTCATTGTTTATAAAGATTTGTAGTAAAGCTCTGTATAACAGTTTCAGGCTCTCAAAAAGACTGTAGAAAAGAACATTGCTAAATTAAGAAAAAAAGGTGTTTTCTAGAGTTAATTTCATATACTGAATGGCATGGCTTTGTTATATGTTTTTCCCTTTTTCTAGGGGGTGACAAATGTAGACATCGCCCATGGTGCCAAACATCCAAGCTCGGGCTGTGCACTACACATTCAAGAAAGTAGCTTAACACTATAGCTTAACTACCTAACAACAACAATGACAGAATCACTTTTGCTAATATTTTTAAGAAATCATTATCTAAGCTGACATATCTGTGGTGGTGCAGCGGTAGCATTGTTGCCTCACAGCAAGAGGTTCTCCCGTTCAATTCTCAGCTGGTGTGCGGGGAGTGCCTTCTGTGTGGAGTCAGCATGTCCTCCCCGAGGTCGAGAGGCATTCCGAAAGAAATGCGTGAATGGGCATGCCTTCGTTGAAGGTTGGGCATCGAGCTGGCAACTCGGCACTGTAAAAAAAAAAAAAATACTGCCAATCATTAGCAGACCGGAGTTCCACTGTGGCACCCCTTAACCGGGAAAAGCCAAAAGACAAACAACAACAACATTATCTAAGCTGACAAGATCTCATCTAACCAGACCCTGGACACAAAACACTACTCACTCTAACACATCTTCACTTGCACCTTAACCCACAACTAAATTGAGTTGCCCTGGCTCCACCTTAACCATAACTAAACTGAAACACCCTAGCTCTACCTTAACCCAAAACTAAACTGAGTCACCTCAGCTCTACCTTAACCCAAACCTAAACTGAAACACCCTGACTCCACCTTAACCCAAAAATAAAAGAGAACCCTAGCTTCACCTTAACAAAAAAATTAAACTGAATCACCTTAGCTCATAGATTAGTACTAAGCTAACTGCCCTTGTGAGTCATTTTAAGCCTAGCCAATTATCCCTTGTATGACTCAAACACTGCACCTTGTGCTTGTAAGGCAAATACCTTAACCATTAGGCCACCCTCCCACTCCAACTTAACTGAATCATCTTGGCTCCCTACCTTCTCTGATAAGGATTTCTGAGACTATAGTCACACATGAATTAGTAATAGGTGACTCTATAGTTAAACACACTGATACTACACATATCAGGCTGTGTAGGGATAGTGCTGTAGTCAGCTTTCTCACTGGTTCCAGGATTTAGGTTGTGACATACTCCTTAAGTCCCTTCACCCCAAGTATGAGTATCCTTTCATTATTAGCTATATTGGATAAATAACTTCTGATGCTCTGTCCTGGAGGAGTTGATGAATATGCATGTGCCTATGACAGGTAAGACACTTGTCTTGAGAAGTATCTTGCCTTCTCCAAGAATGATGGCACAATTCCAAATGAAAAGTTGATTTCAACAATTGGCTTATTAATTGGTACTATCCCAGAGGGATCCAATATATGTGATCATGGAAGGTGATAACTAATAGGCTGCCCCAGTTTGTCAGGGATGGCCTTTACTTCTCTCTTCAGGTATGCAGTACATTGGTTAAGACATTTCTGCTCTTCACATCGGTGTTACTATGGCGGCAATGCAAGGAGATATAGCTAAGCTCTATATGTATATGTCTAAGGCAGTATCTTTTCTTCTCCAAGAATGATGCCTCATATTCAAACAAAAATAATTGATTACAACAATTGGATTATTAACTGATGACATTCCAAAGGGATCCAATACGTGTCAGCATGGGAGCTGATGACTGACAGGTGAACCTATTTTGCCGGGGATAGTCTTCACTTCTCGCCACAGATATTCAGTGTATTGAATTAAGTATTTTCTGCCCTCCCATAGTGCCTGTTTAAGGCAAAGTTCATTTGTCAGACATTGCAATGTAATAAATTCCAAACTGGTCTGCACTAAGGTGGCTCTGTTCTTTGCTAGTGTCTGAACACTAAATAGTCTGACGTCTTTCTCATGCTGGAGCACATTCTTCCATATCTTGTTACAGACACTTGGTTTGATATTCCAATAACTTTGCACCTGTCAAAGTATGTAGCACTGGTCTTTCTTCCAGACCATCTTGGGGCAGGGGTGGAGTATTTGTTTTGTAGGCTCAAGTGTTAACTTGCAACAGATATTTCCAGACTCTGAATTCAATCTCCTTGACATTTTGGTCACATTTGAAAATATTAGTTTGACTACATCATTGCCAATCATAAATCTTCTTCAGTGTCATCTGAGGACCACATTTGGTATCTTGATACATTGCATTTCATATCTATTAATCCCTATACCCTAATTCAAGGCTACTTCAGTCACCTATCCATCACTTTTGAGTCCAACATGGCTAGCAAGAAATATACCTAATGCTTCATAGATTTAATTAATTCTGACTCTCTACAGAAAATTATGCAAGTTCCCAAGGCAGAGAGACAGAGACTTGTCCTTGTCCTTATAAATGATGCCTTTGCTGCATGCCTACTAATGTAATTGCCTCTTTGGTCACATCTGACCACCAAACTATTACTTTTATCTTCATAATTAGTACCAAGTTTTCCACAAATTAATTTTTATTCAGGAACTCCTCTAAAGCCAAGTTTATAAATCTAACTGTAAGAACTTCAAAACTGATTTGTAAACAGTTGATCTTATCTCTAAAGCCAACAAATTCAATCATGACTTTTCAGCCATCTCAACCAATGTATAGATAAGTCAGTACCTATTCGTGATAAGTGTGGTTGAAATTCAAGGGTAAAGCCCTATGGTGTAACTCTGAGATAAGCAAACTCTATAACAGCAGAAGAAACTTATATGAATATGAATTGAAGGTAACAAACTCTTTCAAGGCTAATCACATTTTTTTCAAGAGTATTAGGAGTATTAGAGTTGATGAAGCTCTCAGCTGCATAAACAAAGTGTTGCTAACAATATGTGTGTGACTTGAGTGGTTGCTGAGGTACTGTAAGTTTACAAACCGTTACAAACATAATAGTAACTACGTTTACTATGACTTATAAATTCTAGTTTAAGATCTAGAGCTTCAAGAAAAATATCTATAAAATCATTTGTGCTGAAGAGTTTGCCATTTACATTTCTTTAGTAACACCTGCGGTTACGAAAATATGAGCATCTGTTTGAAATGTGAGCACATAATTTGATTTTATCAAATAGCACAGGTTCTGCCTATTGGAAGCTACAGTGAAAATTTCTAGAACTCCATTAGCGGGAGTGAGTTAAAGGGCATAACATCTTAGTCTCTTTTAAATTAAATCTTTATGCTTGAATGGAATCTCATAAATTTAACCCAGGGATTAGTAGTTTGTCCCGTGTGTAGAAGACAGGCATACCTAATTGTGATATTTCATCGGGTGTGTAGCTAGGTTATATATGGTTGTTCAAACTGATACTTAGTACTAACCTATAAAACTATATTTATACACAATTAATGACCCATCTTTAGTCATGAATCTGGAGCCACAGATTAGTTTGGTGCTCAACTACCTCTATTCTCTAGGATCTTCAGTCTATAAGAAATGAGCTCAGATGACATTGCAGTAAGACAGTATGCAGTTCATTTGATGTAAATAATAATGTTCTGAGACTTTGCATGCCTTGGGTTGCTTCTGTTTCAGTATAGTACCCAGCTGTGACTGTACAATGCTAATGTACTCAAGTCACACTGATACCACACATATCAGGCTGTGTAGGGATAGTGCTGTAGTCAGCTTTCTCACTGGTTCCAGGATTTAGGTTGAGACATACTCCTTAAGTCCCTTCACCCCAAGTATGAGTATCCTTTCATTATTAGCTATATTGGATAAATAACTTCTGATGCTCTGTCCTGGAGGAGTTGATGAATATGCATGTGCCTATGACAGGTAAGACACTTGTCTTGAGAAGTATCTTGCCTTCTCCAAGAATGATGGCACAATTCCAAATGAAAAGTTGATTTCAATAATTGGCTTATTAATTGGTACTATCCCAGAGGGATCCAATATATGTGATCATGGAAGGTGATAACTAATAGGCTGCCCCAGTCTGTCAGGGATGGCCTTTTCTTCTCTCTTCAGGTATGCAGTATATTGGTTAAGACATTTTCTGCTCTTCACATCGGTGTTACTATGGCGGCAATGCAAGGAGATATAGCTAAGTTCTATATGTATATGTCTAAGGCAGTATCTTTTCTTCTCCAAGAATGATGCCTCATATTCAAACAAAAATAATTGATTACAAGAATTGGATTATTAACGGATGACATTCCAGAGGGATCCAATATGTGTCAGCATGGGAGCTGATGACTGACAGGTGAACCTATTTTGCCGGGGATAGTCTTCACTTTTCTCCACAGGTATTCAGTGTATTGACTTAAGTATTTTCTGCCCTCCCATAGTGCCTGTTTAAGGCAAAGTTCATTTGTCAGACATTGCAATGTAATAAATTCCAAACTGGTCTGCACTAAGGTGGCTCTGTTCTTTGCTAGTGTCTGAACACTAAATAGTCTGACGTCTTTCTCATGCTGGAGCACATTCTTCCATATCTTGTTACAGACACTTGGTTTGATATTCCAATAACTTTGCACCTGTCAAAGACATTGGTCTTTCTTCCAGACCATCTTGGGGCAGGGGTTGAGTATTTGTTTTGTAGGCTCAAATGTTAACTTGCAACAGATATTTCCAGACTCTGAATTCAATCTCCTTGACATTTTGGTCACATTTGAAAATATTAGTTTGACTACATCATTGCCAATCATAAATCTTCTTCAGTGTCATCTGAGGACCACATTTGGTATCTTGATAAGTTGCATTTCATATCTATTAATCCCTATACCCTAATTCAAGGCTACTTCAGTTACCCATCCATCACTTTTGAGTCCAACATGGCTAGCAAGAAATATACCTAATGCTTCATAGATTTAATTAATTCTGACTCTCTACACCAAATTATGCAAGTTCCCAAGGCAGGGAGACAGAGACTTGTCCTTATAAATGATGCCTTTGCTGCATGCCTACTAATGTAATTGCCTCTTTGGTCACATCTGACTACCAAACTATTACTTTTATCTTCATAATTAGTACCAAGTTTTCCACAAATTAATTTTTATTCAGGAACTCCTCTAAAGCCAAGTTTATAAATCTAACTGTAAGAACTTCAAAACTGATTTGTAAACAGTTGATCTTATCTCTAAAGCCAACAAATTCAATCATGACTTTTCAGCCATCTCAACCAATGTATAGATAAGTCAGTACCTATTCGTGATAAGTGTGGTTGAAATTCAAGGGTAAAGCCCTATGGTGTAACTCTGAGATAAGCAAACTCTATAACAGCAGAAGAAACTTATATGAATATGAATTGAAGGTAACAAACTCTTTCAAGGCTAATCACATTTCTTTCAAGAGTATTAGGAGTATTAGAGTTGCTGAAGCTCTCAGCTGCATAAACAAAGTGTTGCTAACAATATGTGTGTGACTTGAGTGGTTGCTGAGGTAATGTATGTTTACAAACCGTTACAAACATAATAGTAACTACGTTTACTATGACTTATAAATTCTAGTTTAAGATCTAGAGCTTCAAGAAAAATATCTATAAAATCATTTGTGCTGAAGAGTTTGCCATTTACATTTCTTTAGTAACACCCGTGGTTACAAAAATATGAACATCTGTTTGAAATGTGAGCACATAATTTGATTTTATCAAATAGCACAGATTCTGCCTATTGGAAGCTACAGTGAAAATTTCTAGAACTCCATTAGCGGGAGTGAGTTAAAGGGCATAACATCTTAGTCTCTTTTAAATTAAATCTTTATGCTTGAATAGACTCTCATAAATTTAACCCAGGGATTAGTAGTTTGTCCCGTGTGTAGAAGACAGGCATACCTAATTGTGATATTTCATCGAATGTGTAGCTATAGGTTATATATGGTTGTTCAAACTGATACTTAGTACTAACCTATGAAACTATATTTATACACAATTAATGACCCATCTTTAGTCATGAATCTGGAGCCACAGATTAGTTTGGTGCTCAACTACCTCTATTCTCTAGGATCTTCAGTCTATAAGAAATGAGCTCAGATGACATTGTAGTAAGACAGTATGCAGTTCATTTGATGTAAATAATAATGTTCTGAGACTTTGCATGCCTTGGGTTGCTTCTGTTTCAGTATAGTACCCAGCTGTGACTGTACAATGCTAATGTGCTAAATGCATTGCATTAGGGCCAGGACAGCAATATTTCATGTTTAACTCACAAGCTAGTTAGTAATAAACTGTGATTAACTATCATCATTGTGGAAAGACACACTGACTGTCCCTTTTGGAGAAATGTAAAATAAATAGTCATATTTGGAGTTGCAACATGAGGGTGGATACTGGCAAGGTATGAATGGGTATGAGACCTTGGTGACTTTTTTTTTGTTACTTAAGCTACTGATCCCATTCTGGCAATGGACTCAGCTGTGTCACTGCATGCTATGGCCAATATCCCGTGAGGTTGCTGCTGCTGTGAAAGCGGGGGAAGGTGGAGGCTCAGCTGTGCAGCTGTACCATCACTTTAACCTTCCATCATGCTATCATCCTGGGAATGTGGGAAATCATCTATGCAGCTATGTATCACCACTCACCTTCTATACTGATGTCACTGGGGAAGGAGGCTCAGCTGCCAGCCTTCACTATGGTCATTCTCTCACACCAGTGATTTCATAGCAACATAACACTACTGAGCTTTAGTACCACATGATAGATAATCCAGGAGTTTTGCTAATGGGGATGGGGTAGGGGGACACTGATTAGAAAAAATATTTAAATCAGCCACTTTCTGATTATGTAAAGTGGCTGAGCAAGTAGTAAAACAGGCAGTGCAGGCATAAATCAGAGGGAGACTAGGCTATTGTCTTGGGCAGCAGCTGCCAGTGGGGGTGACTTCTGACTGAGTACAGAGTGCTACACATACTCATTTAGACTTGGGAACTCTGTAGACTATTTTTTCTAGGATGCCATGTGTTCAAAAGCCAGTCCTGCCAAAGGAAATATACACCTAACACCTTATTCATATGACTGTTTGAGTAAGACCTTAAGATGAATCTAAGCATGTATGCAGAGCCGCAAGAAAAAAATTGTTTACATAAATCATGACATAAGTAATATTTAGACAGATGCATTTTATGAGTATGCAAAAACTGTATGTCTAGGCTGACCCAGAAAACAAAAAAAAATTTGCTGTCAGCTAGTGAAGCAATATCTGACAACGAGAATACTAAATTTATTATTGTGTATTAGGAAATGGTTAAGAGTTGTTTCCTTACTAACTTGTAATAGTTTTCCTGCATAAATTCACCTGTTTCTTTATTTTTTGCCTTTTTTATGGCATTAGGTTGTCATAATTACTTCTTTCTTCTCTCTGCTATCTCTTGGACCCTTAGTATTGCAGCATTAACAGTATTCATAGCATAGATGACATCCATCTCTTGGACCCTTAGTATTGCAGCATTAACAGTATTCATAGCATAGATGACATCCATCTCTTGGACCCTTAGTATTGCAGCATTAACAGTATTCATAGCATAGATGACATCCATCACTTGGACCCTTAGTATTGCAGCATTAACAGTATTCATAGCATAGATGACATATGGTTGCATTTGTGTAGTGTGCAGGCCAGTACATGTGAAATGTTAACCATTTTCTACTTTATGACTAAATACAATGTACAGACGTTTGTGCCACACAGTGCATTGTTCTTTATATTGTTGATTTATTTCCCTTGTATCAAGCCACTGATCACTTTGACCCATTTTAAGACTTTTTGTCTATCTAGCACCTTCTGATTACAAAGCACAAAACCACCTAAAGCCTACCGTGGCTCAGCTGTGATGCAGGGAAATGAAAATAAGAATGAACACTTAACTTATTAGGTTTGACCTCCCTCTTTTGACCTCACTCTGAAGTTCGTGAGGACAGGTATAAATCTGAGAAGCGACTGATACTGTCTCACTGTCGCTTACATCATATCCAGCTTTAATAAAATTATGTCAGTGTTTCACAAACTGGCTGACTACTAGTGTGCTTCAGTTGTATCAAAACATTACTCCAAAAGTCACATTATTTATGCCTAATGATCCATTCATCAGAAATACCAGAGTGCTGGCCATTTCACCATTTTGTTAAATACAGCTGTGATCATTTTAACCCATACAATAGTGCACATAGTCAGATATACACATCTCCTAGTTGAACAGGCTATTTTCCATTGAATTCTCGCCTGTCTTTTCTGTGGTTTCCCATTAGCTGAAAACCAATGATAGTCTCAGCTGTAGCAAAACTTAAATGAAGCTTTGTGCCTATTTGTTAGGGTTGGAAAGTTATAAAAAAGCAGGGATCAAGATAAACTGGATCCATTCCTTCAGTTTTCAATAGTATTCCTTAGTTTAAAAACAAACAAACAAAAAAAATCTCTTGGAATATAATTGCAGATGCTAGTGCAGTGTGTCCTTAAATGGAAATTTAAATATAGCATGAACTCATATGGGTGGCCAAGTAAAATGATAGACTTGCAGTCATTAAGGGTATCACAAAAAACTGCAGGAGAGAACTAACTTCAAAATGTTGTATCAACTGAAATGCAATGCTTGGATTACATGTTATTTGTACAGTGTGCAATCTAAGTAATAAGCACCTTCAGAAATAACTAAAGGGGTAGAGGTTATTTTTCACTGTTAATAATAAATGCTTTTCCTTAATGGGCATTGTTAACAGTATAAAGAAACATCTGTAGGAAGAAAGTACTGTTTTATGTCTGCATTTCTCTCTCATTTACATTTTGTCTCATTTCAACTGCCCTTCGCACATTGTCTCCTTAAATTGTTAAAGACCATCATTTGTGAAATTTTGGTTAGTAGAATAGTCACTAGCATGGACATTTTCATGCATCGCGTAATATAGTCCATTATAAAATATCTGTAAATGTTTTCTGCAGGTTTTCTTGTTGGGTGTATATAAGAAGAAAATGAATGTTCTTTTATGTATTGCTTCTGTATCTAATGATGTTTTTGCTAGACCAAACAAGTTGCCACACACTGACTGATTTCTTTATAATACTACTGTCAATCATTTTGCTCAGAGCACTCATCGTCCCATTTTATTTTTGAACATTAACAGACCAAGAAGCTACACTGCTGGAAAAAACACCTACAAAGAATGAGGTGAAGGCATAAAGAGCCATTGCATGAAACTATGCTGTCCCTATGGTCTCATCAGCAATATGATATATGTTCATTCTTTAGATCTCTTATCTTGTTGGATAGTCTCAAATTAGCCTTTGAAAGATCTATACACTAATTTGGAAATGACACAGATTCCACCATCTCTTGACAAATACACTTTCTGCTTTCACTAACTAAGGTGTGGGAAAAATCTGTCTATAAATAAGTTACGTGGCTTCTAAGAATAATAGCATATTCTCCCAAGATTACTATCACAGACAATTAGAATTCTTACAAGTTTTTTAGTAAGACACCCAGGTGAGGCCTTTGATTCTGTTGACCCACATCTATTAATAAATGGACTACAGATTATAGATATGAATCAAAGAGCTGTCAGCTGGTTCTCTAGCTGTCTGGCTAATGTGTGGACCTGTTGTCATTAACAGAGCACACTCACAACCCTATGTTTTTATGAGTTCCATGAAGGTATATTCTCTCATCTATGTTTATTAACTCTTTTCCATGGAATGTCCTACGTTGTATTTAGTTCTGCTTGTAGATGATCTGGACATCCTCAGAAGTGACCCCAGCATACAGCTGCTAGTAGTAAACTTGGTGAATACCTTGTTTTAACCTTCCAATAAGTGCATGGAATTAATGAATGAACATTGACAGATGCATGCTCTTTGTAAGTAGCATAAGTAACCTCCAAGCTCCATAAAAGTAACATATTTTCAACAATACTTCCATGAAAATTGAAGGGACATCCACAGTGGTGCAGCGGTAGCGTTGTTGTCTCACAGCAAGAGGTTCTCCCGTTCGATTCTCGGCTGGAGTGTGGGGAGTGCCTCCTGTGTGGAGTCTGCATGTCCTCCCCGTGGTTGGGCGGGCATTCAAAAGACATGCGTAAATGGGCGTGCCTTCGTTGAAGGTTGAACATTGAGCTGGCACCTCGGCGTTCATCAAAATCTACTGCCAATCATTAGCGGACTGGAGTTCCGCTGTGGCGACCCCTAACCAGGAAAAGCCGAAAGACAACAATAACAACTTCCATGAAAATTGAAACCATTAATACTTTTAAGTACAAGGATACTCATTTCTATAATAGTCTCTTCACAACAGATGTGAACAATTTGAAAATTATATTTAATTAATGAATAAAAATTTTGTCACAGGACTGGTGCTCTCCTAACCCATGGAGCACCAACCTGTGTGGGTAAAATATATTCATCTTAGAATACAGTTTATCATCATAATGACCCTGTCTTCAGCTGGCAGTGCCCTTGGGCTGCACACTGTTTAAAACCAGACTCATGCTTCTCCATCCAAAGTCTGAAAACCATCAGATCACACTAAACATAATAAATATTATGTTCAACTGTAAGAGCTCATTTTGTGTGCTGTCATTTGCTGAAACGTATCGATCAACTGTCTCATTCCTACACAAAGCAATACCCTCTGCTTGCCCCAGAGTTTAAAGAATTTGATGCCTCTGTAACACATATTCTTAGATTAAAAAGCATTGTTATAGTTCATTGAAATATTATGGTTTAATTAATGATTTTATAATACCTATTGTATTCAATTCAGGGACATAGTCCAGCAAACAGTGGGCACAAGGCAGGACATCAGTGAGAGAGATAGATGTGTGCAAACCCACACATCAGTGAGAGACACACACACACACACACACACACACACACACACACACACACACACACACACACACACACACACACACACACACAAACATGCATGCATGAATAAGGCAGTGTCAGAATATAATTGGGGTGATTCAGGTAGCTAATAGGGTGCCCATAGCCAGTTCCAAAATAGGGCACATATACTGCAACTGCTGCTGCTTTGAATAGAGTTGATGCAGTACACTTGTTTATTTATTTATTTATCAAGTAAAGCTGCATTTATTTACTTAAACCATAATAGCAATAAAGAAGCAAGTGGACTGCATTGCCCCTATTGAAGGCAGCCACAGCTTCAGGGCCTATGGGAAGCATAGGTCAGTGTTGACTTGAGCAATCAGTTCATACAGACTTCATCCAAAGGCTTCAATTGTTAAAGGGTGAAAGGATGGTTGTAGAATGGGTCAGAAAAGCAGCAGCAGTGAACGTGGATGGTACAGTTTAGGTTTTTTTAACCCTGGCAGGCAAACAGGTAGATATTAGCAGTACATGACATTGCAAGGAATAGCCCTATGGGGCTGGTGAGTAGCTACTTATTATGTAAAATGGAATAGTTCAAGAGCTGGTTTTAATTTGGGGAATGGAGATATTGTCCTTATCTTTCAGCTGTCAACAATTTTGTAGACTATTCCTGTTTTTGCCTAGAAATTTTGCCCTGCACCTTATTGGGTTTGTTTCTTTCCTGGTACACAGCCATCATACTTCTTATTTTTGCATGTTGATGCATGACCTACTATTTACCTTTAAGTGAATCAGAGTACAGTTTAAAAAGTCCTTGATTTTTGGCTTTATATTTCCCGCCTGTATTCTTTTATTCTTTTCCTCAGGACTTCTTAAGTAAAGTAGCGAAGAGAAAGATGGGATTATATCATGTGTTTTTTGTCACTTATATCTTGATGTGAATCCAATAATACCTGAATGGAAATATCTTGCACAGGATTATGTGCATTTCATTGTAATGTTGAACAGAGAAAGATCAAAATATGCTAAGGGGAAAAAAGTAAAATAAATGTTATTAATAAAGGTTGTGTGACAAAAATAGAGTACTAGATGTCTGCAAACTACATACCCTTCCTGCAGGCTGGTACCCCTTTAAGTTTGCACTGTGGACGTTGTGTTGCTAATAGTGTACAAAGATGCATTTAGTGCTTCACAGCTGAAGCTTTTCCTAGCAAAAGAGCAGTTTCTGGATTCTAGCAGTCAGTCTTCCTCATGTTAGTTGAAGAACAGCCCACTCATATATTCTTCTTCTTTTGTCTGCTCCCATTAGGGGTTGCCACTGCAGATCAACTGTTTCCATTTCTTCCTGTCCTCTGCATCTTTCTCTGTCACACCAACCACCTGCATGTCCTCTCTCACCACATCCATAAACCTTATCTTAGGCCTTCGTCTTTTCCTGTTACCTGGCAGCTTCATCCTTAGCATCTTGTTCCCAATATACTCTGCGTCCCTCCTCAGCACATGTCCAAATTAAAGTAATCTTGCCTCTCTGGCTTTGTCTCCAAACCTTTCAACCTGGTCTGACCTTCTAATATACTTATTCCTAATCCTGTCCATCCTCGTCACACCCAGTGCAAATCTTAACATCTTCAACTCTGCCCTGTCAAGCTCTGACTTCTGCCTTTTTGTCAATGCCACTGTCTCCAGCCCATATAACATAGCTGGTCTCACTACCCTCTTGTAGACCTTCCCTTTCACTCTTACTGGTACTCGTCTGTCACAAATCACTCCTGACACTCTTCTCCACCCACTTCATCCTGACTATACTCACTTCTTCACCTCTCTTCCACACTCACCATTACTCTGAAATATTGATTCAAAGTATTTAAACTCATCCACCTTCACCACCTCTACTCCCTGCATCCTCACCATTCCTCTATCCTCCCTCTCATTCACACACATATATTCTGTCTTAGTCCTACTGACCTTCATTCCTCTTCTCTCTAGAGCATATCTCCACCTCTCCAGGGTCTCCTCCACCTGCTTCCTACTCTCACTACAGATCACAATGTCATCTGCAAACGTCATAGTCCACGGGGACTCATGTCTGATCTCGTCTGTCAACCTGTCCATCACCATTGCTCTTTCCTGGCATGAAACCATACTGATGATCACTAATCATCACCTCCCTTCTTAACCTAGCTTCCACTACTCTTTCCTATAACTTCATGCTGTGACTGATCGATTTAATCCCTCTGTAGTTACTACAGATCTGCACATACCCTTATTTTTAAAAATCGGTACCAAAACACTTCTTCTCCATTCCTCAGGCATCCTCTCACTTTCCAAGATTTCATTAAACAATCTAGTTAAAAGCTCCACTGTCATTTAACCTAAACACCTCCATGCTTCCACAGGTATGTCATCTGAACCAACAGCCTTTCCATTCTTTATCCTCTTCATAGCTATCCTTACTTCCTCCTTGCTAATCCACTGCACTTCATGATTCACTATCTGTACATCATCCAACCTTCTCTCCCTCTCATTCTCTTCATTCATCAACTTCTCAAATTACTCTTTCCATCTGCTCAACACACTCTCCTCACTTGTGAGTAAGTTTCCCTCATTATCCTTTATCACCTTTACCTGCTGCACATCTTTACTAGCTTGATCCCTCTTTCTAGCCAATCAGTACAGGTCCTTTTCTCCTTCCTTAGTGTCCAACCTTTTATACAACTCTTCATTCACCTTATCCTTAGCCTTCGCCACCTCTCTCTTTGCCATGCACCTCATCTCCTTATACTCTTATCTACTTTCTTCATCTCTCTGACAATCCCACTTCTTCTTCGCCAACCTCTTTCTCTGTATACTCTCCTGTAATTCTTCATTCCACCACCAGGTCTCCTTGTCCTTCTTCCTATTTCCAGATGTCACACCAAGCACCTTTCTAGCCATCTCTCTTACTAGCTCTGCTGTAGTTACCCAGCTATTCGGTAACTCTTCACTGCCACCCAGTGCCTGTCTTAACTCTTCACTGAACATCACCTCACAATTACTCTTTTTTAATTTCCACCATTTGATCCTTGGTGCTGCCCTCACACTCATCCTCCTCTTCTTGATCACCAATGTCATCCTACAAACCACCATCCTATGCTGCCTAACTACACTTTCCCCTGCCACCACTTTACAATCTCCAATTTCCTTCAGACTGGCCCTTCTGCATAAGATATAATCTACCTGTGTGCATCTTCCTCCACTCTTGTATGTCACCCTATGCTCCTCCCTCTTGTTAAAATATGTATTCATCACAGCCATGTCCATCCTTTTCGCAAAATCCACTACCATCTGACCTTCTGCATTCCTTTGCGTAACACCATACCTACCCATCGCTTCCTCATCCCCTCTGTTCCCTTCACCAACATGCCCATTGAAATCTGCTCCAATCACCAGTTTCTCATGCTTGGGTACAGTCATCACCACTTCATCCAACTCACTTCAAAATTGTGGAGCATATGCACTAACAACATTCATCATTACACCATCAATTTCCAGCTTCATAAACATCACTCTATCCGACACTCTTTTCACCTCCAAAACACTCATATGGTCACTGGTATTTAAATTCATGCAAGTAAGTTTAAGTAAAGGTTTACAGAATAGACACCTGCAAGGAAGCTCCGAGTTCAAGTGTCAATGGACTTGCAGTGAATTTGATACTGTATCTCACACTTTCTTGATTACTTAGAAGGTCTTATTAACCAAACATTGGCAATCATTATTACAAAATGGGTGCAGATACATTTTTGTTGGCTACATTCAAAAGTTGCTTAGTTGATGTTTTTGAGATGGCCTGCTATTTAAATTTGTGGTTATAAATAGGTTTACTTTCATATGAAAAATTTTTTAAAAAGTTTGTTTTCTTTTATTTATTATCTGTTATCCAGCCATATTAAAATGATGTTTTATATGAAGAGGCTAGTATAGGATGTTTCACCTGCAATCAGAAGCAGTTTTTGAGTGACATCATGGCTTGTATGTCTGTTTTATAGATAGCATGGTTACTTAGGTTTAAAAAGGTCCCCTGGGGTTGTTAGCCTAATAATCTCCTTTGAATCTATGAACCTCATATAGTAATACTCTTGGATCTATTTTTCATGCGAGTATATCACAGTTGGATTAGCTAATCCTCCAGACTCTATTCCATGTCTGGGAACTCAAAAGCTTTCTGTGGGTAAAAGTACCTTGCTCTCTTGTCATTTCCTCATTTTAAATAGTCATTAGTCTCACTTTGCATGACTAGTGTGTACTCATGTGAATTAAGTTGCAATAATTTTATTTTTATCAGTTTCTTAACCAAGTAAGTTCACTGGACATTGGTATCCTTTTCCAGGGGTGACCTAGGAACAATGTCTGGTTAAGTGAAATTCTCAGAGTCACATAGTTTGCAAATGTAGGTGGTAGGAATCAGCAGCCATACCCTGGCGTACACAAAGCATGCTGCTCATTAACATCCTTTGTGCTAACTACCAAATACTTTCTGTGGCTGCTGTGAGTTGGTGTGAAATGATCTTGAAATATATTTCAATGTTTTTTTTATCACAATCAGGTGTTTGAGGTGTACTTAATTAACCAAAGTGGATATAACTGTGATGGTGGGAGTGTCTGTCTGTAGACAAAAGTTACTTACTTTCTTTCCATCTGATCTCTTTAAGCAGTCATTAATCTGGCTTTGTGGGACCAAATTGCATTTGTTGGAAATAAGCTGGAATACTTTAATGTTGTTGTTGTGTCTTTCGGCTTATCCCGGTTAGGTGTCGCCACAGTGGAACTCCGGTCCGCTAATGTTTGGTAGTGGATTTTTACGTGCCGAGTTACCAGCCCTGATGCACAACCTTCAATGAAGGCATGCCCATTCACGCATGCCTCCACACAGAAGACGCTCTAGCTGAGAATCGAACGCGACAACGTCTTGCTGTGAGGCGACAACGCTACTGCAGCACCACTACCGTGGGGAATACTTTAATGTATAAACTTGAAATATATTGCCATGTCCAACTGAACAACTCAGCTGCTTATAGTGTGACCATATGGCTATAATTTCTGGGTACAGAGGAAACTTTGTGGATGAAAATGTCCTCTGTTGCCATAAACAAGTTAAGCAGTCATTAGTCTGGACTATGTAGTACTAGTGTGCATTCATTTATTGCAAGTTGGAATGCTTCTGTGGTCTTTTTTATCACAAATCAGACATGTAAAGAGTACACAGTTGATAAAGTGCTTATAACTGAGAAGTACTGACACTGTTGAAAATATAATGTTAACAGTTTGAGTGGTCATTTATAGTTGAAATGTTCTTAAATAGGTAATTGTGCTATTGATTAGTGAACTTTGTTTCACTTCTTGCTGAAAACAGTCTCAACTATAAATTTAAAACAAACCACAAAACTTTGATCTAGAGAACTATAAAAGTAAAATAAACATAAATCACCAGTGGAGTATTCAGAAAACATCCTCAATGCCTTTATTAACAACAGGTTGTTAATAAAAGTGCTATCTAAACACCACTCAAACAGATGGAACTTTATTGTGCAATAACTAAACAGTATGGAAGAGAAGGACACGTAAAACAGTCAGGAAGTTGACTTAAGAGAAGACATGCATTATATTCATGGCCCAAAAAAATATATAGCTTGGGGGAGAGCATAGTTTAGAAACTGCCTGGGGTCCAAGTTATACTTAATCCGCCACTGATGGGAGATGATTGGGAACCCTTATGAAAACCCATACAAGCTGCTTACTGAAGACACACCAGCTGAGAACCAAAACAGAACTAAGTGATGACAAGCAGTAGTGCTAATTGATGCACCACTGTGCTGGATCTTTTATGCTCCAAAGTGTGTACTAGCCTTCCTTACCATTAGAAGATTGGCTCTGCCTGACCTATATGTTCAGTTCTTCTCTTTTGACAACTGTGCCTTCTACTCAGACAATTTATTTTTCTAAGTATATACTGCTTTTTTATCTATTTTATTGTTATTGCAGAATAATACCATTGTGTTATTTTTCTTTCTCTAATTTATATTGGTTGATAGCACACTATTTGTGCACAAACCTGCATTTATATTGTATGCCGATTTAGCATCTGGTCAAGTTATAGTATGTATGTTGCCTTCATCATTTCTGTAGTTAGACAGTACTAGAAGTGCAATTTTTGTATGTTTCATATTTTTTCTTGCAATCCTGTGTTACTTTAGGGTATCAGTAACTGCCTTGAAGTACCATAACAAAACTGCAAGATGGAGTTTGGCAAAGCAACTGTTGCGAAACAGTTCCACCAAACTGTTTGGACAGCTATAAATGCTCTCTGATGAAAAATAATCTCCCTCAATGTACTAGAACTTTGAAGTAGGTCATATTTAATTGAAGGTTATGATGTCTTCCACCATATGGAGTAAAACCACTTTCTTTCTGTGTCTAAACATTTTGCTGAAACATTTTTGATCAACTATCACTTTCCTTATATATATATATATATATATATATTTTTTTTTTTTGCAGTACAGAGCCTTTAGTCTCTCAATTGTGATTTGCACAATACGTAATCATCTGCTCTACAATTTGGGTCAAGGCTGAAAAAGGAGATGGACCAAAGGAGGACACAGTTTGAAGATGCAAGGAGGTATTTTTTCACTGAATAATCCATAGATGCCTGGAATGTCTTTCTGGAAAAGGCATCATCATCAAAACCTGTGACAGAATTGAAGACTGCATGGAACATAGATAACATAAATCTTAATGGGGGGGGGGGTAAACTGTAGCCTGTTGTTAAAGTGTAATTTTAATCATGTTAAGCAACTGGAGAAATGGAGAGGCTAGGTGGGCCAACCTGTTCTCAACTGTTGTCTCTTTGGCTTTCAAAAGAATCAACAGATGCATTGTTGTTGTATAATCAGCAGAAGGAATTCACTGGATCTTGGGATATGTGGGAAGGTAGATAGGACAGCTTCACAGAGGCTAGTAGCTACCCGACATACTTGATGTACATCAATTTTCCATTGACTTCTTTCCATGGCCATACAAGTTTTTTTTTTCTAGAGCTTGGTTATCTAACCTGTAGTAGAATTTAAGATTTGGTATCAGAGAATGTAAGGTCTGTTAAATATCTTGCCTCTACAAAAGGCTGGTTTATATCCACATAGCTTATTTTCCCCATATGTCAGTAATGGCCTACTGGGTTACACATTTCACTTTTTATTAACTGACTTCTTTAAAGTTTAATATAGTTGTAAGGATCATATAAGGGATGCTCCTGTACCACATGCAGACATAGATATTTAATTATTAACTGTACTTTATTTCAAGCACTTGTTTTCATGCAACTAATTAAGTCAGCGAAACAGGGTTAATTCCAGTAACACAATTACATATACCCAAGTTTTCTGTTCATCTGTCTTACAGTTCCAATTCAAATTCAGTGCTATTAACTGAAAATAAAATAAAATATAATTTGATTGCCTTTTCACAAATATGTTTTGCTTCATTTGTAATGATTGCACTTTGCCTATGTAAAAATAAATGGTGTCAAATTAAGAAATACTGCATAAGATAATGCATGCTTTGCTTAATTATGTTTTTTCATTTATCCCAACCGACTATATACATTTGAGTTTTAACTACTTAAAATGTATATATCTTTAGCCATTTTCATATTGGATGCTACTGTTCTTGTCTATTACATTGACTGTTTTTGTCATGTGCTTTTTTATGGCATAGTACCAATATTCTTTCCACTGACCAAATAAATTTTAGTACTGGATTTGAGATCAAGGGTGTTGTGACATGCATTAGCTCTATATTTCTTCAGTTGTCTGAGCTGAGGTAAAGGCTGCCTTTACCACTAACATTACTGCAGACAGAGGAGGTATTGCAGACATGACATCATGTGCACATTTTTAAGAGTACTACAGATACTGGAAAGCACTTGGCCACATCTCATTCAAGCCCTACTTTGTGGTATCATCAGAGTTTACTAGGCAGTCATTTCTGCTTGAATGAAAACCTCAACATAAGGAGTACTTCACTTCTGATAGCAGAAGAAATAAAGCAGAAAACTAAAATAACCCACTCATTGAATCTGTCTGCTTGAGCTATTAGTGTCCTAGCCATCCTGTTTACCTCTTTAGGCACCAGTAAGTCTAGGCTCTGCTTATGTACAGGTCAGGCATTTCTTCTTCCCTGGCTTTAAATAACAGTAGATCTGAAACTCTTGGCGTTATCAAGTGCTTGAGACTTTGTAAGCAATTACAGCTGTCTGGATTCTATAACAGATTTTTAACTTGACAGCATTACTCTGGTAAGCTGACATGACACAGAGCATTACATCTGGTTTGCATCAATAAAGCCAAACAAAAATAAACCTTGCATAACATTTTGAAAGACCACTAGGGGGTGGGGGAATACTGTATTGTTGCAGATTCAAAATTTGAAACTAAAGGCAGACTAAGTCTGAACACATTCAAATAAATCTTTTTTTTTTTTTTTTGCTTGCTTGCTTCTCATTTCAGATGACATTCTGTGATGGATACAGAAGGAAGACATAGCTAAAAGTACATGAGGTCCTGTTAGCATTTTAAAATATTTTTGCTATACAGTCATTAGCCAGACCTCCCAGACTTTGTCCAGTAGAAGACAGGAGCAAACACAATGATAATTCCACATATGAATATGAAGATTTTATCATTTTAACATCATAATGGCCAAATTGCCTTGACATAGGCAGCAAGAAATTTTGCTGGTTATAGGTTCTCTACTTGTGGACCATTCTACATGAGACATCATCATCAACCCTCTTTTTTCCCATTTTCTACTACATGGGGTCGAGATGTCATGTGAACGATCGCCATCTCTTTCTCAATTCAATTCCAGTCTCCTACATTCTTAGACTTTTGTGCCTGACTGTCACAGGTCTTCATTCACACAATCCGTCCAGCTATTTGCTGTACATCATCCTCATCTCTTGCCTTCTTCCTGTCTCTCCCAAATCATCATCACTAGATTGCCTTCTGCTTTTCTGCATGTGCCTGAACCAATGTAATCTGCTCCCTTTGACTGTTTCTGAAATTGGAGCTACTTTGGCTTCTGCTCTTATGTCCTCATTTCTTCATCTGTCCCATAGTGTGCATCCTACCACCCATCTCAAGCACTTCATCCCCATCGCCTTTAACTATCTCAACTGCTCTGCCTATACTGCCAAGGTTTCTGTACCATGGTTGTACCACTGTTTTGTACACCTTACTTTTCAGCTTCTTTGGTATTCTTTTGTCATACACTACACCTGACACTCTATGCCAGTTAGCTGCAGACCCTCTGATTCTAGCTTTGATCTCTTCATTCAGACTTACCCCTCCCAGATACTTGAAGTTATTAACCTGTTCCATTATCTTCCTATTCCACTATCTTCCCTTCTATCTCAATTCCCAGCTTCTGATTTTCCCAATTTGCTGCCATTACCACTGTCTTATCTGTACTTAGTTTCATCCCATTTGCCTTCAGTTTTGTTTTCCATTCCCCTATCCTTTGCTGACATTCTTGGTCAGAGTTTGCCTGTAATGCCACATTATCTGCATATAGTAACTTTGGGGATTTGTCCCCACTGACTTGTTTGCTAATGTAGTCCATCACCAGTATGAGCAGCAGTTGGCTAAGAGCTGAGCCCTGGTGCACACTCACGCCCACTGACAGCATCTTTGTGAGACCAAACACTGTTTGTACTTGAACAATTGGGTCCTTGTACATAGCCTGCATTAATTCTACCAATGTTTCTGGGACTTCAATCTACAGCAGTACTGTCCAAATCAACTGTCTTGGGAATGTGTCACATGCTTGCTCCAAGTCTAGGAATGCCTAGTTGGACTCTTTCCTCATCTCTAGCTTCTCAACTATCTGTCTCACTGCAAACATCAAGTCAGTTGTGCTAAATCCTTATCTGAATCTGAACTACTCAACTCCATTCTTAGTTTCTACTACTCTGCATATTCATTTATCAATCACCCTCTCCAGAACTTTCATGCAGTGTGATAGGATTTTGATGCCTTTGTACTGCCCATAGTTGAGGATATCCCCTTTGTTCTTATACACTGGCACAAGCATGCTTATTCTCCATTCATCTGGGATGCGTCTTTCTCTCCACACTGCTACTGTACCATGCCACTGCACTCTCAGGAGCCATTTCTCCCCTATCTCACCCAGCATCTTTATCATATCTGCTGTGACCTCATCTGAGCCTGCTGCTTTCCTCAACCCACTTTTCACTAATAAATAGCCATGCCCATTTGGCAACATTAGTCAACACAACTAAATCACCTAGATGCCTATTTTGCAGTATTAGCTAGTCCTGCCACCACCTCAGTCTGTGATCCATGTTCTCATATCTTGAGGATACTGAGTACCACAGTAGTTGCCCAAAGTGATTGGTCTATAAAACTCTTCTTCCTATAGGACAGCATCTAAAGTCTGTGCTGCTGCCTACAACTCCATTCTTGGGTGAGTTTGAGATGAAAGCATTCAGCATGATTTTGGGAAGTGGGAGGACCCCAGAAAGACACAGGAGAAGATGGAATCTCCATATAGGCATTGGACTCAGGTTAGTATTGAACCTTGTACCTTATGCATGGGAGGTGAAGACCTTAAGCATTATGACAACTGGTCCAAGTTTTACATTGCTGTGTATGAATACTTAAAAGCTTACAAACTTTCAAATAGATTTCAAAAAGACATGTTCTGACTAAAGACTGCCCTGAATGATGATGATGTTTTAAGGCTGCAACAATAATTCATACATTTTGTGCCACTTTTATGCTTACGCTTGGTTTCCTTATATTTTTTCTTGCAGTGTTTGGTAATCCCTATGCATATCTAAACAAACTGCATTGTTTTCATGTCATTTGTTGATGACTATAACTCAGATTTTAATAAAAAGAGTTTTGACAAAAAAGAATGTTTTTGTTTGTCAGCTCTGTAAAGGAGCAGGCACACTCAGCCATGTCAGCTTCTTGGATGACACTTAGAGCTTACTTACTTTCTAAACAATTATCCCATCTATTAAAATGGTGCTGAAACAAGCCATGAATTATTTCATTATGAAACCTGAAATGGTATTCTGAGCTGCTTCCTGCTGTTTCTTTGCATAGTTTGTCCTGATGAGTTTCCAACCCAGCAATATGTTTCTGGCTGACATTCTTTGTGCATTCACTGATACAAATTCAGAATGTAGTTGGTTAGCTGCTCCTTGAGATTCATATTCAGCCATTAGCACCCTGCTCATTAGCAATATAGGTAAGCTCATACGTGAATACTAAGCTTACAGCCTCAGTGACCTCCCCTAGTAGGTTAAATTCCAACGTCTACCCCAGGTGTTAATTTTTCGTCTTCCATCTTTTCCTCAAGCCTCTTTTTTAAGATTTGCTAAGGTATTGCTCTTTGATGTGTAATGGAAGTCTGATTCAAAAGTAGAAGATGCTTTGTGAAAGATACTTATTGCATTCACAAGTGTTAATGTGATAGAGAAGGTTTAGGTCTATAGAGCTGTTGTTTATTGTGTCACTGGTTCTATGGAAGTGAAGATCAAAAACGTGTGGGATATTTTATAGCATGAAAAACTAAGAAGAGCTTATCTTGCAGGAGCCTATTTAAAATATTAGTAATGGGGAGGGTTTTTAATCTTTTGGGATACTATCAGTAGCCTAGTCCTATGATTTTCTTGATGAGGAATTTCTGAGATCTTTTTAGTTGTAATATTTACTTAGGGAGATACAAGCTGAATAGAGCATTGTATTCAATGACTGATTTAATAAAGGATATATTTAGTAAAATACTGACTTCTTTGTACCTAGAGGAAACACCCCAAAGAATAATATGTGTAGGGTTGAATGAGACATGGTGGCCACAGGAAAGCTGAGTATCAGTGGAGGTACCCAGCTGATTGTGTATGTTTTCAGGGCATGTGCCATGTATAGGGTATGAGGTGGGGGTGCCAGATTTCCCCAAGGTACTGCATTTATTGTTAATGGTTAACCCAGATTAACACACCAGACACTGGTTTAATCTAGCCTTTGCTGAAGAATCTGAAAGATGGAAGGCAGTTTCAAAACTGCATGCAGTTTGCAGTCATCTACAAATTGAGTTAACCATAGTCCCTTGAATTCTGCTTTTATATTAGTGTAGCAAATGTCAAAGAAGGGATACCAGGAGAAAACATTGTGGGACACTGTGAAATTTATCTGACTAGAGGAAGTACTCCCAGCTTTTACAATGTGAGTCCTATCATTTACCCAGCTAGCTATCTGATAGACTACATAGGGGCTTCTACAGAACTGGATGAGTTTGCCCACAAGAAGTGGATGAGCAATGATGTCAAAGAGCCAGTGAGGTCAAAGTAAGTACCATAGGCCGTCCGACTCTCATCCAGGAGCTCAAAATACCTTTCAAATAAATTTATTTAGGTGAACAGACACAATCTACATACAGTACTGTGTGCCATACTGAAAACTTCATCAGTGGAATCACATGAGCTCGGATTCAGAGATATCATTTGGCCTCTGAATCTCAGAATAAGAGTACTACCCCAAGCTGCAAATAGTGATCCTGTCAGTAGTGTGGCTGAGAAGTTAGTGAAAGTGCATCATTGATTGTCTTTCCTTATGCAGCCTCTCATAATAGCCTGAAATGTGCTTTCATACAGTGACTATAGAATCGCAGAATGCAGCCAACAATTCTGACATGCCGATCTGATATCTAAACCAAACTCCTGAAAGAACAAAGCATCTCACAAAGGTTCAAGAAATTGGTCATTTCTTTCAAACCCTCAGTGAAGTAAGATGGGAAAAAAGTTTACCTTTTGTGTTAAAAGTGTGTTTTCTGATGTGATTTTGTTTGTGTTGAATTATATTGTCCCCGTTGTGGTGATGTCTTCAGATATGTGGAAAAATGGAGAGAAGACGGTGGTGGACAGCTCAGCGGTAGTGTTGTCACCTCACAGCAACAGGTTCTCCGGTTCGATTCTCGACTGGAGTACCTTCTGTGAGGAGTCTACATGTCCTCCCTGCATTTGTGTGGGTTTCTCCAGGTGCTCCAGTTTCCTCCCACGTTACAAAGACAGGAATCTGGAGCATTTCTCCCTGGGCATCTGCTGAAAATTGTCTTTGTTCCTAGTCGGACTTTCCAGGTTAAGAAATGTTAAATAAATAAAGATGTTCTTGTGAAGTAGAAAGTATGTGAGGAACATTTCATCAATGCCAAGCCTCAGCCCAGTGATGGATTTTTAACACTTATTTGTCATGAGACTATGGAAAGCAGATATGCCTGGTGCTCTTGAAGTAGTTAGGCACCAGATGAAAGTCATATACAGACTTTTGATTTGTTAGGCTAATTAGGTGATGATTCTAGTGAGTTCTTGAAAGAGCAGTATGACTCCATGATGCCTTTTCAGCAAATGGAGGCTGAAGTGTCGATAAAATCTATGGAGATATGCTGTCAGATGGTGTATAAACAACAGAAACTTCATTTGATGGAAGATCAAACAAGATGGAGGAACCTGTAACTGAGTGTGATTTTGGAAGGTGAGGAATGATTTGACTTTTTGAAATTTCTGAAAACTTCATTTTTTAAGAGATCACTGATTATAGAAATGCTTATAGACTGCCCTTACTCCTGGCTGATAGAGTTTATGGTTAACCAAGAGCGATTCCAATTCAGTTTGTGATTTTGTTTGAGAATGAGCAAGTTTTTACAATTATGTCACCCTGTATAACCATAAAGCTGGAGGAAAAGTTAGTGTTCATGACTTCCTATAGACTACTATACAGCAAAGAGCATCATTTTGTCTGATGTAAAAGAATGACAAGGATGAAACTTAAGTTATTGTTTTTGTTATATTGAATGTCCTTTTTCCATTAGGTATACAGCTCATTTAAGCACATTTAGCAGTAGATTGCTTACAGGGTTTTGCCCGAGTAGCTCTATTATGTGCAAGAGGAATCTGTAGTATTGGAATTGAAAATGTTAACCATTGTTTTGAAACTGGAAGCATGAAACTAAACTTGGTGAGTTGAGACTGATGATGTATGTACACTGGTCAATAAGTGCTGGGAAGAAAGATATTGCTTGGCCATATGAGAAGATTTACCTTTGAGTAAATCAGTTTAGTAGTGACCATCTGCTGTGAATAGATGTCTTGTAATCAGTCAACTTTATGATTTAATGTTAAGTGGCTTTTCCAGAGAGGTATTTGATAAGTCTTCAAGGGATACAAGCTACTGGTTGAGTAGGGGGTGCTTTCAGACTTTGGGACCACTTGTTTTAATGCATGATATTTTTAAATCTATAACTTATATAAAATAGATGTTTATGATTTAGTTATCAAAAAAGTTATGTATTATTGGATGCTCTGCCACAACTGTTTTTCAAGAAGGACCTAAAATGTAACACTAAGGGTGAAGCAAATGTAGCCATTATGTTATTAGATACTCATGATAATGATTATTATCTGGACCAATATTGCATGTTTTGTGAATAAGAATATTTCAGGGACATCCAGGATGGCTCAAACTCATTATCCTCTTAAAAGTTAAGTCACTGTAATAAATAAATGCTCTTTAGTGAGCTTTGTCATTATTTTCTGAGCCATGAATAAGTAGAACTGCTTATGGTAGGCATAAAAACATAATATTACTTGGCGAGCATATTTTTGGGAGCATATTGTTAAAGGCATATTTATGCAAATGTTTTAAAGCACTGCTTACTCTGTCATAAGAAATGGGATTTGCATTATGTACTTGTCTAAAAAAATTACATTGCCTCTGCAAGATATGTTAACTGTTTTGCAAATTCTTTCAAATTGGAAGCCTGTTGTGGTTCAGGAGCATTAGTGTCTATGAAGATGGTATTTTTATGTTAATTGTTCTCATTAGTTATTAGAGTCAGTGAATCTGCAGTCTAATCTGCCTGTTCTACTTGCCAGTTAAATTGTGTTTTTCAGTGCTTTGGGAGCTTCCATTCACCAATGCTGACCTATAACAAGAACTGATATGAAGAAATGGTGTTATCCTGTATGGGAAGTGTGGTATATTATTTTATTTATTGTTATAGTATAAACAGGATATTTTGAATCATTTTTGTAAATGGGTCAGTGCAATGTGGTTAGTATGATTTGATGTGAGGGGTAGATTAGCTTTAAACTGTTCTAATAAGAAAGGTCAACTGCATTATGATAGCTTCTGGGTGAGAAAACTGATAAAATTCACTGAGGTTAAAAATAATGAAGATGTTATATTGTACTTGTTTTCCTTATATTAAACACAATGAATTTACAGTCTAGGCTGGCTGTTATAATGGTCAGCTTTGTTCAAGTGGAGGAGTTGCAATGGTGGGGCAAACAGGAGTAGTTGCCCTGAGGAGGAGGTGTTAGGAGGCACAACCAACAGATGCTAATAAGTCTGTAGTACAGTATTGTCATACAGAAACAAATGCTGATTCTGCATTTGCTGTCAGAGCTGAAGCACTTGAGCACTTTGAATGTGGCATTTAGCTGTAGCAAAGCTTTTTGCTCCTCATCTTAAAGATGTTGACCAGATCAGGAAATGACACCGGGTGCCATAACAGCTGGCCACATCTCTGTGTCAAAGGGTAGATTGAGACTGACATGTTACTAGAAAAGACTAGAAATAAATAGACTTTTAGAGGTTAGTGTTTTCTTGTATGTGAAACAGTGTTAATTTTAGTCATTGTTTAATTGTGATCGGGAGAGGTGCTTTCAAAATGAATAACACAAACGAATAATGAATGGCTATATGACGGTTGGCTTAAGCATCATAAGCAATATTGCAAGTATAGGAATGGTAGGGTTGCTAATTACAGTGAGTGACTTGGGGTGGGGTAGCATAAGTTTTATTAGTTTTGTTTACACCACTAAAGTTGTCTAATCAATATTCCAGGCAAAACTTTAACAGTAATATGGAAAATGTTCTTTTGCTATAGATTTTGCAGCAAATTGTCATTTACTTTTTTCTTTTATCTTTTTGTATTTTAGATCAGAGAATATTTAATGCAGCATGAAGGATCATGTTTTAATGACAGAATGCCAAAAAGAGAGAAAAATCCACTGCAAACCACGTACCACCAAAATGGAGTCAAATACTTTAATACGCAACTTTGTAGTTTCACTTAAAAGCTTCCTTGGGCACATAAACATTTAAAACAGTTACTAAAGCCATTTAAACAGATAAAAGTAATATGATAAAAGTCACACGATACACGTTCACCCGCAGATGTAATTCTCTCAAATATGACTTTAAAGATACAAATTCATTTAAGCCTGGCAATATGTGAGCTTTAAGTCATAAAATCCATCTATATTCCTCTAATTCAGTACATTGAACAATATCACCACCACGTAGGGATTCACTGACTTGAAATAAAATCATACATTTAAAATAGTGTATGTTGCCTGTATTATAAATATGCCTATATAATGCGTTTGTGTTAAGTTTCTTATTAATTTCAGGGAGATGACTACTAATATAATCTTTCAACCTTCTGTTGTTTTTTCCCCACATAATATGCATCGTATAACTGGTAAGTAACTAGGTATATAATGTTCCTAGAATTGCAATTTCCAAACGCTCATACATTAAATATTTTGCCTGTGTCTGGATGGATGTTTTAAATGTTTATGTGCCTGAGGAAGTTTTTAAGTGAACTACAAAGTTGCACATTAAGGTACTTGATGCCAGTTTGGTGCTCCGTGGCTTACAGTGGATTTTTTTCTCTTTTTTGGCTGTTTGCACTTATTTCCATTGTGATTTACCAGCAGATTATTCTTTTTATTGTTTAATGATAGAATGCAGTATGTGCTTTCTGTCATTAGTTGAAGTTAATATAAGAAGTCAAGTATTTTAGTATAATATGATAAAAAGGTTTAAGGATGTTTGTATTAAATGTCATGTAAGGTTTATGAGTTCACGTTTCAAGATTATTTTGTGAAGGGAGTAGTGCTAAGAGCTTAAACTGATTCTCTCATGGGGATATGTAAATTAGTCGATGACAAACTGGATAATCTAGCATGATGTATGATGACTTGGGTGCAAGTAAACAAAGCTGATTATCAATGTGCTGCCACTTCGAGTTCTATCACAATCACAGTGATGTACGGCTGAAAGATTAAGGGTGAATACTTCCAGATCAGGCCTATTTTCCACCTGTTCTGCAGTGTCCTGGATGATAGTGTATATAGGTATGGAAGTTTATATAAAAGGTGAATATTGATTACAGAAAGATATAGGATGTATTATGTGCCAAGATTAATGTACCCAGGTTGCACTGGTTAGTAAATGTAGAATTTCAAGTGCTGCAGTTTTCCTAAATATAAATACAGTTTTTGTGGCTTAAATTAATTCACTTGAGAAATTGTATATATTTCTGTACATATGTGCCTGTATTTCCTATTGGTTAAAATTTGTTTTCTGATCAAGGAAAGTTTTTTTTAAAAACCTGTACATGATACAGTATGATACAGTAGCTGCATCTCAGCCCCTTTCCACAACAGAACAAATTGTTCTTATTTTCCCTCTATCATACCATGATAGGGATCACTGTAAGTATAGGCAGTTGTATTACCTACCCTCCAATTCTGAATAGTCTCTCTGACTGTCAATCCTCTACCAGGTCTGTGCATGTATTGGTGAAGTTTTGTTCCTCACAGGTATTATGCTATATGGGCTTGTTAGTATTTAAAGCCTCCATAAATAAGGTGAATAAGCACCATTCAGGAATCTTCCTGGTATGTCACAATCAGGTGTGCCATTCCAGTAATTCGGTGTAGCACAGACAAGAGCTACTTAAGCTGGTACAACTTGCTCAGGTGGTGATGTGCCTATGGACACTGAACTATGTGTATTCATTCTTTGGGATTGGAGGCAGACACCTCTGAAAACAAACCGTATATGTATTCAAATGCAAGTTTAGATACTGAAAGAATACCCTAGACTCTGAGCCATATACTTTGTATTGTATGTGATGACAGGTGGGAGTCTCTAGATGGGAAGCAATGCATTATATTATCCTGTGCAGGTGAGCGCTATGCATTACACTGGAAGGACAGAAGAAGAATCTACATGTACACGTTCAACAATATTTGTGTCAAATCACAACTCTTGTTTCAGCACGTCATCCATTTAGTGGAAATATTCAGTCCCTAGTTTCAGAGTTTGTTGCTCTACATCAAAGGGCAATTACTAAATCATAAATGATATCTGCAGTTAGTGATATATAGTCTGGTTTGTAATGGCTCTACATTGAGTAGTACAGGCTGTGCTTTTCAAATACAAATGTTCATGCACCACAACCATAGAGATGATAGAGGCAGTTTATAAGGGTGCAATAAAATACTCCATGGTCTACAGAAGAAGTAATATGAAGAAAGACTAAAAGAGCTGCTCATGTGTAGTTTTGAGGAAAAGCTGAAAAGTGGAGACATTGCAGAAACTTCTGAGTATCTCAAGGCAATTCAATTGGGTAACAAAGATATCTAACAGAGAGGGAGAGAAAAATGATTCAGTCTTTGATTACAAAGCTGACAGATCAAGACAGATATAAATATGTGAAGTTTGCAAACAGGGTTGTAGATGACTGAAACAGTCTTCCAGAATATGAATTAAGGCCAAAATCTGTGACTTTATTCAAGAGTTCACTGAACAGGAATAAGGCCTTCTTCATAAGGAATGGAATAGATAACATAACCTGTAAGATAAATAAGATTTGCAACTTATTCGTTGTATGATGAGATGGCAATATTTGCACCACACAGTCCTAGTCTGGCATTTAAATTTAAGTTTCTCCGTCTTGCATAGAGTACATAATATGGTCCCCATGCAATGCAGCCATGCAGAGTGTGACATTGTTCTGCTATTATAAATAATGGTGCAGAAAGTCATGGCAGTAATACTTCAGACTGGTGACAGCACACAAAGAAAGCAGTATCCCAGTTCTGTAGGATATGAAGCAAATTATGATTGATGTGGCAGGGGCCACTGGACCGAATGGCAGTAAAAATTTAAATGCTATCTTAACAAAGCATGTCACAAGAGACAACTTTCTCTCTCTAATTCTTTGGGGATGCATAACACATCAGAAGTTGGTCATCTAAGATGCTCTGGACAAACATCTGATAGAATGAACTGGTTTGTAGAAAGGGATGATGTCCTTCTATTCCTATGTTGCAGTATTCTAATTGTGGGATTTCCTGCCCTTAGATGACTCAGCTCCTATACAAAACCTTCAGCTTGGCTGTTGCAGCTGCATGGGACATCATATGTAAGGCCATAAACCAGGAACCTTAAATGTGATGTCTGCATGCACAATCCTCAGACCTTTTCAGCCTGAGATGACCGACGCATCATTTGTTTGCTCCTTCTCATCAGACATCTCAATAAAGTTAAGTAACCCATTGGGTTTTGAATTTTTCATATCTGATTGTTATTGCTTAGGCTTGGTTTGTTGTAGCAATTTATAGCCAATGTCAGATAAAAAGGGTAAATGCTAATGCAGGTGCCAGATACCCCATAAAGACGCCTATGATAGGTGTGTTTTTGCTTAGGCCGGGAGCATGACCATTCCGCTTGCTCCATTTGTCTATCGTTTGTGTCAAAGACCCTATGCAGCAATCTGGCTACACTAAACCTCTACTTAGAAAACCAGTGCCTTAAGCGGTTAGCCTTAAGAATGCATCCTGCCTCGGAGGCTGCGTCAGAACAGCCGCTTATGAAGTCCAAGCTTCCTAGGCCTTCTTTGCCTGCCGCTCTAAAACCGGACACCCCACCAGCTGACAATTTAGGAGCTGAGGGGCACCCAGCAGATCTGTTGACTTTGACGACAATGTTTGGGGAAGCCGTTGCTCAGCCAATGACCGGCACTTCCTTGGAGTCTACCCCGACACTGACTGAGGTTGAGGGTGAACCAGATTCTGTGTTACCTCTGACCAGGATCCAGACTTCTGATACGGTTCCTACTAAACCTGATTCCAGGCCGGTTCCAGCATCCACCCCCGGCTAAAAAGAAACAGAAAACCAAGCATGCCTCCTTCACTGCAGAAGGCCTACTGGATTGGCAGTCCTTCACTTCTTCCCTGATGCAGGCCTTTATGGCCCTTAGACCTTCAGCCTCATCCCCCACTACTTTACCTTTGCTCAGCCCTAGGCCTGCTTCAGCCTCCCCCCCATGACATCTCAGGTTAGGGAAGAAGAGCATGATACTTCCTTTTTCTCCTCAGAGGACTCTGTATCTTACACCTCTCAAATTGCTTGTTCCCAGGAGTATTATTCTCCTGATGAGGAATCTGTTGAGGGGGATTCTCCTCCTGAGGATATTACATTTGGTGAGATGATCACCAAGATGAAAGACTATTTCAAATGGGATACCTCACAAATGACTGACACTCAAAACAGGTATTTTGAGCTTCTTCAAGTTGAATCTCCCTCCCCATCTGCTGTTTGTCCAGTTCTGCCTGCATACTTGGATGCCTTTAATTCTGCATCTAAGGCCCCAGGCTTACAGCTACCTGCCCCCAAATGCCCAGATAACTTCTACAAGGTGCATGATGAGCAGAAATTCTTAGTAAAACCACCCTTGGTAGACCCAGCAATGATTGCCACCTACCTTGATAAGCAATCCAGGCTCTTTCTCTCTGCCTCAGTCATACCCACTGACTATGGATAGGATTGGTAAGAAGGTATGCACCTCTTCCACATTGGCTTTCAGAGCCATTAACTATCAGATGGACATGACTAAATATGCTCTGGACTTGGTCTCTCAAGCCTCCTTCATGCTGGCTTCTATCCCTGACAGCCCCATAAAGGCTGACATCTCCTCTAAACTTTCTCTGGCTACACAAGTAGCCAGACACTCAATTAGATGTAGCTATGATGCTGCAGAAGCATCTGCTCACTCTGCAGCATCTGCTTCTGTCCTTAGGAGATACTCCTGGCTAAGACTTCGGAATCTCCCAGAAGACTTCAAGTCAAAGATCTTGGATGCCCCCCTGGATCACAATTTCCTTTTTGGAAAACAATCTTCAGATCTCTTCAAAAATATGCAAGAAAAAAGTAAGGAATTGCAGGACATAAAACATTTACTAGTGTCCCCCATTCCCAAGTACAAGAGAAACTACCCTGCTAAAGCCACCTTTGTAAGTCAAAATCCTACTCAGGCAAGTACTTCCTCTTCCAGATCTAGAAGAGGTACAAGAAGACCCACCATGTCCAGACCTGCTGCCCTGCATCCTCAGCACAGACAATCCTTTCAGGACAGAGGAGGCCCCCAACAATGCATGACTGCCTTGCCCACCTTCTACTGTCAGCACGTCTTCCCCACTGCCTCCCCTTCTGGCAAACCATTACCTCGGACCAATGGGTACTATCTATAATCCAAAAAGGATATTTCCTCTCCTGGAAAGAAAAAAACAACCATGAGAGGCATCCCATACCCCCACAAAACCAGCTACATCTCCTTCCACAGGATCTGACAGACATGCTGAAGCTGGATACCATAGAACCTGTTCCCTCAGGACAGGAAGGAAAAGGTTTCTACTCCCGTCTCTTCTTGGTTCCCAAGAAAGATGGCCCTTGGAGACCCATCTTAGACCTCTCCTTCCTAAATTTTCACCTTCAGGTCCCTACCTTAAAAATGCTGTCACTTTCCACCCTGCTACCTCTTATACCAGCCAAGGCTTTCATGGCCACCTTGGACCTAAAAGAGGCCTACCTACACATACCCATCAGGGCTTCCCACAGAATATTCCTGCATTTCTCTGTGCCCTCCTCTCATTTCCAATTTACTGCTTTGCCCTTTGGTTTGTCCACTGCCCCCCGAGTGTTCACAAAATGCCTGGCCCTGGCCATTGCCTTCTTCAGAACTCAAGGAATTCAGATTTACCCCTATCTGGATGACATCCTAATACTGGCAGAGTCAAAAGATACCCTCTCAAATCATCTGCACTTCACCATGTCCTTCTGCAGAATCTAGGGTTCACCCTCAACCTGCCAAAGTCCTCCTTGAACCCAGACCAGGGCAAGAGTTTTCTGGGTTGCAGAATCCGAACAGACAGAATGAAGACCTTTCTCCCACAGGACAAGGTACTTTCCCTGACCTCCCACTTCAAGGAGATCCTATATTCTCAGACAGTAGCTGCAAAGCAATTCCTTCGACTCCTGGGCTTAATGGCCACAACCATCCCTATGCTATCACTGACCAGAATGCATATGTGCAAGCTACAGTGGTACCTCAAAAACATTTGGTCCCAGCACCTGAATCACTTGGAACAAGTAATGCCCCTCCTTCCCCGTCTAAAGGAAGAAATCAGCTGGTGGATCCAACAAGTCCAGCTAAACCCGGGACTTCCACTTCAGCCCCCCCCCCCAACCCAAGTAATGCATACAGATGCCTCAAATTCTGGTTGGGGTGTAACAATGGCATCTTATAGGGTTCAAGCAAACTAGCACCCTTCCTTGAAGGTCAAACACATCAATGTCATAGAAATGACAGCAGTCTTCTTAGCTCTGAAAACCTTTACCCCTCTGCTTCTACCAGGCGTTCTTCTAATAGTAACAGACAAAACCACCATAATGTGATACCTCAACAAACAGGGAGGGACAAAGGCATATCAGCTATACAGACTAACCCTGCTGATATGGGACCTAGCCTCTCACCACAACTTGTCCCTGCAGGCAACCTACATCTCGTCACAGAACAGCAAGCAAGCAGATCTCCTAAGCAGGGCATCCTCTCCACAACATGAATAGATGCTGGACAGGACTGTCTTCATTGATATAGTCCACTGGTGGGGCACTCCTCAAATAGACCTGTTCACCTCTCCCCAGAACAAGTAGCTGCAGACCTTCTGTGCAAAGATCTACTCCCCTCTAGCCTGGAGAGTAGATGCTTTCAACATCTCCTGGGAGGAAGTTTCTTTATACCTCCCTTCCATTCCCACTGATTCAGAAAGTCCTCCTGAAAATTAGGAAGGACAAACCGAAAATTTTGTTAGTGACCCCCCCCCTACTGGCCAAGGCAGCACTGGTTCCCCCTACTTCACAATCTAGCCAAGGGGAATCACTACAAGTTACCCTACAAGGTGGACCTCCTGACACAAGAAAAAGCAACTCTCTTCCACCCACACTTGCAGAGGTTGTCCCTGACACTGTGGGTGATAAACTTTTGATCCCATTCAGACACCACTATTCAGAGGACGTGCGTTCAGTCTTGAAGAAGCCAAGGAAACCTACAACAAGAAAATCATACCTAGCTAAATGGGAAAGATTTACTAAGTGGTATCTAGACAAGGGAAGGGACCCTTGCATTGCTGACCCCCCCCCCAAGTTCTTACTTATGTGTGTCAATTGATAGAAAGTGGACTTTCCTATTCTTCAGTGAAAGTATACTTTTCTGCAATATCAGCCTGCTTGCATCTTAATTTCCCCTTACTAGCCAGGCTTGTCGTGAAACTTTTCCTTAAAGGGGTGTTACACATGAGACCTCCAAAAAGCCTATCCCTCTCCCACCCTGGGACCTTAACTACATCCTGGAAAAGCTTACTCAACACCCTTTCAAACCTGCTGGGACAGCTTCCCTACAGATATGTACATGGAAAACAGTCCTTCTAGTGGCTGTCACATCAGCCAGAAGGGTTTCAGAGCTGCAAGCCTTAATGGCTTGCCCACCATACACCACTTTCCACAAGGACAGGATTACTCTGAGAACTAACCCCTCCTTTATGCCATGCCCAAGGTGGTGAATGATTTGCCTCTAAACCAATCTATCCACCTACCCACTTTCTTTCCCTCTCCCACAAATGAAGGGGAGAGGATACTCCACTCCCTGGATGTACACAGGCAACTAAGATTTTACCTGGACAAAACTAAATCCATTAGGGAATCTAAGCAACTCTTTGTTTCCTTCCATCCCAGAGCATTGGGCAAAGCAGTCCCCAAACAAACCATCGCATGTTGGATCAGGAAAGCCATCTGTCTCTGCTACTCCCACCATGGGAAACCCCCCCCCCCAGTGGGAGTAAAGGCCCATTCCACAAGGGCAATGACCACCTCCAAGGCTTTCTTAAAAGGTCTGGACATGGCTTCCATTATGGAAGCAGCCACATGGTCCACTATCCACACTTTCACCAAACATTACAAGCTAGACCTAGTCTCCAGAGCATGTGCAGGATTCACCAGGACAATCCTATAGGGCTTTGTAGAATCCTCTTATGCATCCGCCACCATCTCATCCAACTAAGCTGTGGTACTCTAACACAACTAATAATACTGCAACATAGGAATAGAAGGACATAGAATAGCTGTGTAAAATCATACCATAACCATAGATGTCCTTCTTTTCCATGTTGCAGTATTCCTTCCCACCCTCCAATAACCCCCTCATCATTCTCCTTCCATCCCAGCTTTGCCCTGGTCCTATCTATGCTACAGAAGGACCCCAGGGTCCCATAACTGACACCACTGACATTTTCTCCTGCTGGGTCTTCTACTCTATCTGCTGAGCATCAAGTTCTGAGGATTGTGCGTGTAGACGTCACATTTAAGGCCCCTGGTTTATGGCCTCACGTGTGACGTCCCATGCAGCTGCAACAGCCAAGCTGAAGCTTTTGTATAGGAGCAGACGTATGAGTCGCCTGAGGGCAGGAAATCCCACAACTAGAATACTGCAACATGGAAGAGAAGGACATCTATGGTTATGGTGAGATTTTACACAACTATTCTTTCCTATCTTGAATGCTTAATTGCAAGGCACCATGTGGTGCTCATTGTCACTAAAAGCTTTTAGAGTTAAGGTGGATACATTTTTGAGTAAGAGAGGTTACTACAGACTGTGGGTTTGGTACTATTCAATGATCTTGTGCCCCTGTCAGCATTTGTATTGATGGGCAGATATATAACATTTTAAAATAGAAAACCCAAATGTAGACATTCCCCGGGATTCATGAACCTTGCACCAGGCGCACGCACAGAGTAGGCGTTACAACGCCAAATATGGCTGCCGAGCGATTCAGGTACGATCCAATCCCATGTGCACTACCGGCGTGCGCCAGATCAACGCTGCCACCGGCGTAGGTATGCTAAACACCCCATGTGTGGTGTTGCACCATGCAAATGAAGGCATATAGCGATCCACGAAGTGGCACAGGCGTAGCATAAGGCCACGGCAATGTAAACCAAAAAAACGGTTTACATTTTCCCAAACATAACATAGGAGTAACGGAAGGCTGTCAGCATCAGGTATCACACTGTTGCCATATGCCAATGGCGAAAGACACAGAGAATGTCAAAAGAAAACATGCACAACATGTAAATAATAACATAAATGGTATGTCCACAGAAACTCACAGCAGAACCCCAGGACATGTCTGCGGAAGGTGCAAAACAATGAAATAATATGACAATGTTATAAAACAGCAGCGTAATACACATCAGCTTCATAGCCACAATACACTATGGTATGCATGGAAAGCCACAACCACGGTACAAGGGTTGCCAAGGACTCGCGGCAGTGTTCAGCGTGGTAACTATGAATTAGTAGTCAATGCCATGCAAATGAGGCAGATAATACTGAATCGCAACCCCCCCGCCGGCGTAAGGCTGTACCAAATGGCGCAGCGGTAATACACCAAGGAGTGGCTCAGAGGGAATACATGTCACCTGCAGAGGGGTGTGCCACTGTAGGAGGAAGCACATTGGAGCTCAGCAAACCTGGGCTGTACATTGCACATCACAGCTGCAGGACCGGCGTGTGGGGAAATAGTTGAGCTGAGAGCACACAATGCGCGCAGAGGTGCATGTGCACGAGGATGACTACGTTCCCTTAACCCAGTCATGTGACGCTCACCCCGCAATTAACATCGGAAACAGGAAGGTGATGTTGAGAATATGAGGAAATGCGGAAGCAGTGTAATTGGAGTAGTAATGAGCAATCAACGCTAATCAACCCATGAAGGCCAATCGGCGGCAGCTGACAACTCTGCATGCAGAAACCTGAAAAACGGGATAGGGGAGGCATATGAATGCAAAGAAAGTAGGGGAGGTAGCAGAGTGCAAAGAGTGAAGACCTGACACAGCAGAGCCAAGCAGACAGGTAGCATAACGGCGGCGGCACACAAAATGCACGATATGCCATGTCCCAGAAACTACACATGAAAGGGCTCTGCAGGATGCATGCCAGGAAATAGTAGGTGCAACATGCAGAAACAGTAAGGGAAGGTCGAAAGGTAATCCATTGCAGGCAAGAGTAATGCAACACCAAAGGCAACAACGTTGCAGTGCCAACGGTAAAACATGGAAGATAATCCCCAGATACGGCCGCACAGACTATGACATCACCGGGTGTACAGCACAACAGTATAAAGTGTGAATGCACACAACACACAGCCGTGTATTCCCAAACGCCGCACCATAGGTGTAAACACACGGGGAACTTTTAAAATGTACATGTTGGGTGCTGCCGTGGCCGTGATCCATCAGCATGTGTTAGAGACAGATGGAGTTGTGGAGGAGGATGCCGACAACTACCGTAGGCCTCAGAGGAGAAGGAGAGTGTTCAGACCAAGGGTAACCTACCAGGGCTACAAGACCTGGAGATAGTAGAGCGTTACAGGGTGGATAGGGACATGTTACAGCAAATAGTGGAGCTGTGCCACGCCTGAGAACAAGAAACAACAGAGGGGAGCCCATCCCAGTGGACACAAAGGTATGTGTAAGCTTGCGAATACTGGCCACAGGTATCTTTCAAAGGCCAACTGGGGATATAATGGGCATCTCACAGGCATCAGCATCCAGGGTACTACACCAGTTTCTGGATGCCATGTTACCACATGCCAATGAGCATATATACTTCCCCAGATCTCAGGAGGAGTTGGCTAGCAATATGTGCCACTTCCACCGTGTGGCACAATACCCAGAGGTACTAGGTGCGATAGACTGTACGCACATACAAATCAAGTCACCACCTGGGGAGCAGGGTAGACGCTACATAAACCGCAAGGGATTCCCCTCCATCAATTGCCAGGTCATGTGCAATGCGCAGGGCATTATCATGGATGTGTGTGCTGGCAGCCCTGGAAGCTAACACGACTCCCATATCTGGCATGCCTCACAGCTGTACCAGGTATTCGCCAGGGGGGACATCCCACAAGGCCACCTTGTGGGAGATGCTGGCTATGCACTGGAGCCGTGGATGATGACTCCCATCAGAAATGCACACACACACATGCAAGAACGCCATAATGAGGCACACTCACAAACCAGAATAATCATAGAGCGTGTGTTTGGGATGCTGAAATCACAGTTCCGGTGCTTGGATACATCTGGTGGAGCCCTGCAGTACTCTCCAGGCACATGTGCCCACATATTCATAGTATGTGCCATGCTACATAATATGATCCTGTGGAAGCAGCTGCTGCAGGGACATAATAGCGAAGGGCCACAAAGTCCACCACAACTGCCAAGGCCAGTCCAGGCACAGAGGGTTCAGGACCATGAACACACTGTGCCAGCCCCAGTAGGCAGACGGAGGCGTACCCAATATGCCTATGCCCTGGCAAAGAGGGAACGTATAGCACATACTCTGACAGTGTAGGCCCCATGGACTGACACCTCCCTACCTCCACACACAGTGAAATGGATGGCACACAAACATGACCACCCATAAAGTGTACCGTATGGGTGGCATCATGTGTGACTCCAACATAGGCAGCACTCAAACACTGTACACCCAACAGCCAGCGGAGCATGGAACGTCAACACCTGAACCGTACGCGGGTCCTACAGCAGACGGCGTTGCTGTATGCTGCCACGTTCGCCGCAAGGTGTATACATATAAACATGTATGTATATATGTGCATATACATATATGTAGATAGATATCATTACATATATAGAAATATATGTAAACATATACATATAAGTACTACAGGTAAGACAGGGAATCAGAGGGATGTAAGGTGACAGAGATGTAACACGCGATATCTGTACATAGTATACATAGTGAAACAACAACCTCAGCATCCGGGAGATTTAACAGAAGAGGATACCGCCAACCATGGAAAGGTCAACATACCGAAATACATAACCGCGAGTCAGAATGATCTCCAGGTCACAGTACAGTAACAGTACATGCGTGGGTAATACTATGATGATATAAGGGGGGAGGTAGACACTGCCGCCGGTGATGCAGCCCACGCAGGTACTGTGTGCAACCGTCCCGTGACTGCCGTAGTATGTATGTGTGCGGAGAGGGTGCCGTGTGTCGCTGTGCGAGTGTAATGTGTGTGTCTCTGTAATATGTGTATGTTGGTGCCATGTTAGAGGCAGAGTGGAATAATATGTGTAGGCATACAGTACACTAGCCACAGGCATATGTACACCAGTAGTCGCAAAGTAGTAGTGAGAGCCCCACCCTGGATAGGCATGTGGCGACGTATAACGATGCAAAGTGACAATGTCCCAGAATGTAGCACAGGAATATACCCCACAGGAAATGGAAAGGACGTATGTACTAATCATGACCGTATGTATGACACCGATATGCTAATTGCAAAACGATACGTCGGCAAAGTCACACAGCAATAGGTATGTACCGCGGAAATACGTATGTGCTACCTCGCTACTGACCGTGGCCACGTATCGACCCGTAAACACCGCTGTATGTTCTACAAGTGTCAAACAAGCAATCCCCACCTGAATAGGTGGCAACCACTGACAAACAGGCCATCCCAAGTACAGGACCACAATCACTGTAAATATCTGGGACAGAATGACAAGGGATAGTCACGCATTACAAACAACCGCTGATATACCACAGATGTGACGGAGGAATACATGCATGAAGCACATACGCAGGTGATACCAACACCACATGACAACAACATAACCTACACTCCCAGACCAACAGACAATTAACTGTCAACTCCCCAGGCAGGGATGGAGCACACAGACAACCATACCATGTATGTAGAGATGCAAGGCCCACAACCCGTAACCGTCACCTACAACCTCCGATATTCCCCATCGTACATATTAAAGGGATACAAGCCGTAATAGCAGCACAAACATTACTTACTTACTTACTTATGCCCGTCACCCTTGACAGGGTATGGGCCACCAACTACAGCTCTCCACCGAATCTTGTCCTGGGCCAGCTGTTCTATTTGGTTCCATGTGTAGCCTCTAAGCTTAGCATCTGCCTCAAAATCTTGCCTCCAGGTGTTTCGTGGGCGGCCTCTTCCTCTCTTCCCCTGAGGATTCCAGTGCAACGCCTGTCTTGTAATGTTGTTTGCTGGTTTGCGAAGAGTATGCCCGATCTATCTCCACCTCCTCCTCTTAACTTCTTCCCCAATCGAAAGTTGGTTGGTCCTTTCCAAAAGGGTGGCGTTGCTAATAGTGTCTGGCCATTGAATCCGTAGAATCTTCCTGAGACAGCTATTTGTAAATGTCTGAAGTTTTTTAGTGGTGGTCTTGTTTAACCCCCAGGTCTCTGCCCCATACAGCAGTATTGACTTCACGTTAGAGTTAAACAGCCTTATCTTGTTGATCAAGGATAGTTCTCTTGTTTTCCAGACCCTATTTAACTGTATGAAGGCTGCTCTTGCTTTTCCTATCCTTGCCCTGACATCAGCTTCTGATCCACCCTGCTTGTCAATTATGCTGCCAAGGTAGGTAAAGGACTGCACTTCCTCCAGTGGCTTCCCTTGCAGAGTGATAGGGTTAGTATTTGTGGAGTTTAATTTAAGGATCTTTGTCTTCAGATTGTTAATGTTAAGACCCACCTCTAGTGCTGTAACTGCCACCAAATTTGTCTTGTTTTGCATTTGCTGCTGGCTGTGAGAGATGAGGGCGAGGTCATCAGCATAGTCCAGATCTTCCAGCTGACTCCATAGGGTCCATTGGATCCCATTTTTCTGTCCTGCAGTAGATTTCTTCATAATCCAATCGATAACTAACAGGAAGAGGAATGGTGACAGTAAGCATCCTTGCCTGACCCCAGTTTTTACTTGAAAGCTTTCAGAGAGCTGCCCTCCATGTATAACCCTGCATGATAGACCATTGTATGAGTTCTTTATCAAATTTACTATTTTCGTTGTTATACCATAGTGCTACAGAAGGCTCCACAGTGTCTCTCTGTCCACGCTATCAAACGCCTTTTCAAAGTCAACAAAGTTGATATACAATGGTGAGTTCCATTCAACTGACTGCTCCACAATTATTCTGAGCGTTGCAATTTGATCAATACACGATCTATTTTTGCGGAAGCCTGCCCGCTCTTCTCTCAGCTTTTTGTCAGTGGTGTCCTTTATCCTTTCCAAAAGGATACAGTTGAAAACTTTTCCTGGAACTATTAGAAGATTGATGCCTCTGTAGTTGTCGCATTTACTAAGGTCCCCTTTCTTGGGAAGCTTAATGAGATGGCTCTCTTTCCATTCTGAAGGAACAGTTTCCTCTGCCCAGATTCTTTCAAAGAGTGGGTACAACATCTCCACTGATGTATTCAGGTCTGCTTTAAGGGCCTCTGCCGGGATGTTATCTGGTCCTGCCACTTTCCCATTTTTCATTTGGATGATGGCTTTCCTGATCTCCTCCTTGCTTGGCTTTTCACAATTGATTGGTAGATCTTCATTGGCTGGCTCAATAATTGGAGGGTTTAGAGGTGACGGTCTGTTTAGAAGTTCATCAAAGTGTTCCACCCACCTTTTCAGTTGATGTTCTATACTATTGATGGTTTTCCCTTGCTTATCTTTAACAGGTCTCTCTGGCTTACTGTACTTTCCTGAAAGTTGCTTGGTGATATCATACAACATTTTTGTGTTACCACTGTAAGCTGCCAGTTCTGCCTCAACTGCCAACTGTTCCACATAATTGTTCTTGTCTATTTTAATGCATCTTTTGACCTCTCTGTGGGCATCTGCATATTCTTCTTGGGCCTTGATCTTTGAAGCTCTGGTTTTACTGTTGTTTACTTTTGCCTTCTTCCTCTTTCTGTCTTCTATCTTTACCAGTGTTTCTGCAGTGATCCACTCTTTCTGATGATACTTGTTAAGTCCCAGTGTCTCTTGACAAGCTAAGTCTACAGCCTTTTTCACATTCTGCCATGAGCTGTTTACTCCACCCTCCTCAACCAGTTCTTGTAGCACTTCAAATTTGTTCTTCAGTGCAATGTTGAACTGTTCTTTTGTCTGAGAATCTTTCAATAGATGAACATTGTATTTGATTCTCCCAGATGACTCTTGAACCTGGGTTCTTTTTAGCTTTAGCTTCAGTCTAGCCACCAAGTGATGGTCAGATGCTACATCTGCCCCTCTTTTCACTCTGACATCTTGTAATGTTCTTCTAAACCTTCTACAGATGCATATATGATCTATCTGGTTTTCTGTTGTGTAGTCAGGGGACACCCATGTATTTTTGTGTATCCGTTTGTGGGGAAAAATGCTGCCTCCAATGACCAAATTGTTGAGAGCACATAGATCAACAAACCATTCACCATTCTCGTTGATTGTTCCCAGAGCATGTATACCCATGATTTGCTCATATCCTATGTTACTGGATCCGACCTTGGCATTTATATCGCCCATAAGGATAGTAAGGTCTTTGTCTGGGTAGGCCTCGAGGATCTGCTGCAGTCTTTCATAAAACTGATCTTTATCTTCCTCTTCACTGTCATTAGTTGTGCGTAGCACTGGACCACATTCATTACAATTTTCTTCTTCTTTATGAATGAAGCTGTGATGATCCTGGGGCCATGTGCTTCCCATCCAATCAGGGCTCTCTTGGCCTGTTTAGCCAACATAAGACCAACCCCTTGGGAGTGAAGTGCTTCACTGTCCTCATGTCCAGAATAAAGCAGCAACTCTCCTGTAGATAATCGACACTGACCAGCCCCTGTCCACCTTGTCTCGCTGATTCCCAACAAACTCAAGTTGTTATTTCTCATTTCTGCTGCCACTTGGGCTGCCTTGCTTAGCTCATACATGATCCTGACATTCCATGTGCCAATGTTTATTTTCCTGGTAGAGAAGGGTGCTCTGCTTTGTGGCGTCCTTTCGGCTTTGGCCACAAAACTTCAAAAATCTTCCATTTGAAGAACCCTCCTCTTCCAAGACAAGATTGTCTGTGTTTCCTGTAGTTGGTGTTTTTGTAGCAATTTGTTTTTTATGGGATGGGGTTGCTAACCCTAAGCCCAACCCTCCTCCTTTTTCAGCCGGGCTTGAGACCGTCCTTGGCGGAGTTCAGCACAAACATACAGGCAGTCAATGACATCTGCATAACCGATACATCTCGCGTGGGAAACACAATCAACAGCGGATGCATACTTGCATGCGTTGTTCAAAGGAATACAACAGCTATGTTACACATCCGAATGCAAAACGCCATCAACAGACGCCGTCAGGACGGGGACACCCACATGTCGAACCTAATACCATACCCAACACACACAATCCATGGCCAACACCACTGCGAAATGTACCTGTCGCCACACATAGCGGCTTCAGTTACACATAACATAACACAATACAGACCATCTCCATGACGGTAGGGCAAATAGGCAACGCCCAGGTGAGGAATCCAACCATACCCCAGTTACGACTCGTAATGTCCGAATGGAGTAGATGCACAGGTGATATGCGCACAATTACACACTGAGGAACAGCAATTGGTGGGATGAACCCACATGTTGCAGGTATTGACGGATATAAGGATGACTCCCAGGATATTCAAACTGTATGCTCATACCGAACCAGCAGTGTACAACGGAAAGAGTAATAAATAGGAATAATGATACATGGAATGAAAAATGGAACGAAACACCGACAAGGTATGTAGAACACACGATATGTACGGGTGTGTAACGCATGATGTGTACGACGAAGCAGTACTGTATGGGAATGGTGTTTGTAAGTAATGATACTTGTCCATAATGCAGAGAGTGTTGAAAGGTGGTTATGTAGTGCTATCCTGCTGAGCATACCAACGACTGTGGACACCGTGTGCACAGCAGTGGGATATCATGTACACAGCCGAGACACCACAAGGGCTGCCACAGGGGGGCATAAGAGAGAACAATGCCAGACCACACACCGATGCTGGCAGTGGATGTCCAACAAGGAAGTGCCATAGCAGGGGATAGGACATGTATGTATACTGTCACAGCACACATGTGTATGGGCATATACCGTCTATGTCATATGTAATGTGCGCCCGACGTGCCGCATTATGCCTTGCAGTAGGGGATACTATGTCAACTATGTGTAATGTAAAGCTGTCATGGTGGATATGACAGACATTATACACAGTATCACAGGCATATCATGCATAATGGAGGTATTGCCTATTGGTATGTACAATAACAGGATACATATGGCCTGTAGGTATGGGACAGAGTAGTAGCATCATAGCCATCCGAAATGGAAGGAACACCAGGTAACCATGCCCAAACGATCTGTAGCAGGTGCATTGTGGGCAACAATGAGGTCTGGCAGGTCCATGTGTAAACACATGTGCAGTGTACACAGTAGTGTCACCTCCCCATGGTAGTGTCCAGTGAACAGCAGAGGCGGGTGTCAACTGCATGTTTACACAGTACTGCTGCTGTGGTGGTACCATGACTACATGTCACTCAAACAGCAAGGGAGGTATCACATGAACAGTGCCACTGTGTGTCCCTGTGGGATGTGCACAGGACCTATGTTCCACAGCATGGTGTGTGTTGTGTCTGGAAGTAACACAGAAGCCCAGCCCATGCAGTGTGGCATGTGTGCACATATCCATGAGCAGTCCGTTCACACTGCCCACTGCAATTGTCATGTATGAGGAGTATATGCATCAGTAATGCAGAGGACATGGTCCGTGTCAGAGCAGAAGACACCCCTGTGTATGTGGTATGCAGATGTGTACAGATGTGTTTTCCATCTGTCAGCGCATATGTAAACTGTCCGAGCCTGGTACACATCGTGGCATGACAATGCTGTGCCATGTAAAGTCGTAGCCGTTGTGGAAGGTACACCATGAATGTGGTATTGTACCCTTGACCGTGTGTAGATGTGTGTATGCCACAGGTACAATGGCTACCTATGTACCAGCATCACACACAGAACAGATAGGTGTGGCCCTGCAGAAGTGTATCCATGCCACAGTGGAATACGGTAGCCACAGGACCGTGTGGGGCATTTGTGTGTACAGCAACCATGTACAATGTGATATGCATGTACAGGGCCAGTATCCATGTGATAGTCACTGGGTGAATGTTGCTATGCAAAGGTGATGTGCATGCACCATGTGTCATGCATCCTGATGCCATGACACCCACATGATGTATGTGCCATACTGACAGCCGTATGGTCGTTATCGGTATGAGCTGGTGGAGCTATAATGGCACCAGGTATGTAGATGTGGGATATCTAGGCATGGACAGTACTCTGTGACAGCATGTTGTGTATGTAAGCCAATAGTGAACATGAGGGGCCCCATGAGTGAGGACTGTGTAATGCCATATGTACCTGACATGTAGTAGGTAGTATGATATGCTTGCCCCACTGTGTGTCCTGTCCAGGAGTCATATAGCCTAACATCCCGAGACACAGGGTATGATGTGCAGGTGGATGTGTACGTTGCCAATACCAGAACGTGGAATGGTGCTGAAGGGCAATGTGAGGACAATGTCTGATTTGTTGCCCTCTGTACCACCCCAACCACCCATGCAATGGTACGACAGGTGGCCAGCATGTGTACGTGGCATGCTGTGGCACACAGAAGCCCAACAAGGGTGCCAGGAAAGGCATGTAGGCCATTAATGTGTGCGTGAAGCACGTTTGTGAGGATGTGCCCCACTGCCATACAGAACAGTACAGTCATGGGTGTACGAATGCAGTGCCACACGTGCAATGCAGTGACACCCATGGGTAGTACGATAGATGCGGCTGTGCGGTAGTCAAGGTACACAATGTCTGACAACAGGCTAGCAGTGAATATAGTGGGCTGGTGTGGAGACACATACCAAACAGGTTGGTGGGACATAACAGCTAGGGACATCGGAAGGTGACATCGGGCCAGTGTCCCAGGACATAACGTGTGCATGTCAGTACCATGTATGTGTCCACAGGGACACTACGATGTCCATGTATGGATTGCAACCCTGTAGTGAGAGAGAGTGTGTATTGTTGGTAAGTACACCATCGCCTGGCACGTTGCCAACATTATCACGGTCTGCAATGCCTGGGTGACAATTGTATGTGACATTGAATGTGGATGTAGCCAAACAACACAGACATACCACCACACTGCCTGAGGCCCCACACTGCAATGTGCGGCAGTCATGTGTAGGTAGCTAGCCTTGGAGCATGTGACGGACCACGAGGACCCACCATGGCTGACAAGTGATGCACCCCACACATGTGAATATACACCACCGTGCAACAGCCTGCACATGTGCCCATACATCAGATGTGCATGGAACATGACCACCACCGTGGCGTCTGTGAAAAGGTCAGTACCGCCATGTCTCTGTGTGGATAGCATGATCCCCACCATTGTGTAGATGCTACGGAAGTGCACTGTGGTATGTGTCAGCATATGTATGTACACTGTCCATCTGCCGGGGTGTCATGCCATCAACAACTGCTGTCAGCAGATGTTAGTAGTACTGGCTGTAGTACACATGTTCCGTGTATGCTGCAATGGGTGTGTGTCCAGGGTGTGGCTAGCAGGGCCGTGAAGCATATGTGTTCATCCACCAAAGGGGGGATAACACCAGGTTTAACACACCAGACACATGGAGGTATTGTGCATGCTGAGGGTAGTGTAGGTATGGTATGTGTTGTGTAATGTGTCATCCAGCTGGGTGGAGTGCATGCCTCAAGCATGTGTAGGTACATGGGTGTCCATTCTAGGGAAGTGTGGGTTGCTGTCAGCACATGGCAGTGGCAGCTGTCCGAGGCCCAATGTACAGTATAACAACACAGACAGCATGTAACCTGTGGTGTACAATGTAAACTCTGTTGCGTGTTACAATGTGTCTAGCAGTCACAAACATGGGTATCTGCACATTGAGCACCTATGATGCATTGTGTTTGGCAAATATCCAGGATGTGTGCAGAACACTGTGTGATGTGTGATCCCTCACCTGTGTGTGTTGCAGTCCAGGTATGTGCCTGGGAGGTACGATCCGTGTACAATCTGTACTTGCAGGCATGCTGCGCAGAGCATGGAGGCAGGTCCCAGTCACTGCAGATAAATGTGAGTGGTGCACTACTGTGTGTGCCTTGCTTGTGTGCAGCACAGTGGAAGGTGCAAGCATTGTCCCACATGACCCCATGCCGTGCCTGCCTGTTACAGCCCTGCTGGAGACAGTCATGTGACACCGCCACAGAGGCAGTATAGCATGTGAAGATGTACATGTGTGCTCCACACCCCAGGCAGATGGCCACAGGTCATGTGTGCCACAGCAGTGTGGTCGACCAGGACTGTCATAGTGGTCAGATACCACATGCCTGTATAAGTACAGTATGAGCATAGGCAACAGTTGCAGTGACACAGTAGGTCAATGTACAGTGTCCTGTGTTCAGACCACTGCCTACTGTACACTTGGCTAGACACACACCCAGAGGGTGAATATACTGGTGAGCCATCACATGTCCCAGTACACGTAGCCTGTGTAATGCCATCACAGGGCGGTCACAATAACACGTTGTATGAGGATATGTTCTACCTGGTGATGTGTCATGTGTGCATATGTTGAGTTGCACAGCTGTTCACACGTCCGCAACATATCAGTGCATGATGCATACTGTAACATGATGTGTGGAACTGCACTGTGATCCACAACAGGGTCATCTGAGACAGGTGTGTTGTGAATGGTGTAACCCATGGTTCCACGGGATATACACGGTGCTGTTGGCTGCCATGCTGGGGCCACTAGTGGTGCCTCTGGTGGTCATACAGACATACTGCACACATTGTTCTGGCAGGAATGTCCATTGTTGTAGATGATGTGTTACTACGTGAAGGTAGGTGTGTGTTGTGAATGTTACCCATCCAGATGTGACCATCAGGTGCAGTCACGGTTGTTGACAGCATCACACCCATCCACAGCTGTCAGCACCCTGTCCCCAGAATGGGTGTCAGCCGCCCTGGTACTGTGTGACCTATGTGCAGATGGCGGAACACCTACTACTGGCTGGCTAACAGTGTCATCTAGGAAGGCTATGTGATGGCTGGAATGCGCTGTTATAATGTATAAGGATGGTATCCCAATGAAGTACATGGAATCACATACAGTAAGCCATGGCTGGCATGTAAACCATGTACAACAATGACTGTGTGACAGACACAAACAATGCGGAGCCATGTTGAACATGCACCCATGAGAATACCAAATGAGGTATGTTGCACATATTGATGTACAACTGTCAGCTATGGGCACAGCATGGATGCAGGCATATCCCCACAGGCAGTACCACGCCATGCAGGTAGGGGGGCATTGCATGACTACATGTGACAGTTGCTGTACCGCCACATGTACTGCATATCCGTCATATAGGGGTAGCAGTGGTATGTGACTGTTGGACATGCCTGTACATATGACCATGTCCCACAGGATATGTGTTATGTGTGTACAACACCTGTTGTACCATCATCAAGCTGTGAAGTGTATGGCTGCCAGTGTACCTGTGTGATATGTTGTGCAATGGGTGCAAAGGTAAGCAGTAGTGCATTGCATGCCCACATGTCCCACACAGGTGCATAGCCTGAACAAACAATACAAACAGTGTGTTGGATCATAGTAACCCACAAGAGGAGATGGGTACGGGTGGCAACCCACTACCACCTGTCCGGGTAAGGTGTGCATGTCCATGACACATTAGCACCTGAGATGTTAGCAGTACAGCTGTACAGGGTGGCTTGCATATTTGATCAGTAATACCCCTGTGTGTTCCACCACTGGCCTGTTGACAGACAGACACCGACACAATGTGCAGCATTGACATGTGCACAGCACATCACCGCTGGCTACTGTAGAACAGGTTTACCGTGTAGACACGTGCACAGAACATCTGCGCCAGCCACACTCAAACAAGTTATGTGTTGAACCCCACCATCATTGTAGCCTATGCCACAGACAGATGTTCATGCATCTGTGTATGTACGGCTGGGAATGTCCCTGGCCTAGCAGTATAGCTGTGTCAGTGTTGCGAACAACATACTGAATGGGCTGGGTGTGTGAGGTGTGTCATCGTGTATGGTCCGATGGATGATACCATCAGTGCCCCGCTATGTGAACATCCTGTCCCCATACATGGATACCTATGCTGTGCCCAACACCACGGTCCCTGTGGGAGGGATGGTGCTGTGTGGTGCACCTGCTGACATGGCGGTGGCAGCAGGCACTGGATGTAGACATATGTGGTACCCATGTCAGGCCAGGCTACCATCCATGTGCACGGGATATCAGTGTGTGGGCACATACAGCACTGTGTTGAACAATATCACAGCACATAGCACCTGTCAGGGGTAATGTGTATGCATGGATGTGCGATACCAGCATGCACCATACACCCCCACCAAGCAGCATGCTGCCTACCTTGCAGAAGGCCATTGTCCACACCATGATGATAGACATGTGTAATGTCCATATACACATAGCAATGACATATGGAATGGACAGCCACCCTCCCAATATCAGTACCCCCCAGGTGGGACACATCCCTGTGCCATGTATGTGACATACCCTGTCATACCATGCAGCCCTGTCCAGCAAGGCTGCACGTGCTATCACAGTCATACATGGTGCGATGGCCAAATGGCACTTGCACTATCAACCGTCCAGAGCAGTAATGTGGCACTGATGCACCTTGTGGTGTCACAGGTGCTGTGCGTTGGCATGTACAGGTAATGGCACATGCTATGTATGACCATCCCTACTAATGTCATATGATTACACAATGTCCCATGTGTATCACATGTGCAATACAGGTGAGCTGTGGCAGGTTGTCCAACACCTGTACAGTGCTGTGTAGATGTACATGGCACAACACATGCATGTACAGGTGTCCACGTGTATGTGTGCAGTGCCACCGCTGACATCCATAACAGCTGCGTCCGTGATGCCTAGTGACATATACACAGCATCCAGGTGAACAGTAGAACTGTGTGCACATTGGGACACGTGCCAACTGGTATGAACACAGGTGCGGGCAGGTACACATGTCCACAGCAGGTTACCATCAACATGGTGTGTGTACAGTGTGATAAGTTGACACACAGATATGATATGATACCTGCTGCTCAACGGTGTGACAGCAACACGTCAGCTGTGTTAGTGCCATGATGCATCGCAGAGATTACTGTGCAGATGTCGTACATGTCATAGCAATGTATGTCCAGCGGTATGCCAGTACATCAGTGTAAATGTGACCTGTCACCATCATTATGTCTTACAGATAATGCCACGTTCACGGCTGCCAGCCTTCAGCCGCCAGGAGGATGACGTAATCATACCATTGCTCCATGACAACCATGACCTGCTATTCAGCCATGTTCCACAGCAAGCACAGCAGCGGGATGACGTGTGGCAGGATATGCACAGGAGGGTGAACAACGTGGGTGGCAACAACTGCACCTACCAGCAGATACGCCAACACTGCATGGACCTAATACGGCACGCGAAACAGCATGCCGCCGCAATCACCAGAGAACAAGGTGGAACAGGTGGTGGGCCACCAACCCAGCACCCACTCACACACACGGAGGAGCTCCTGGCCAGTCTGGGGACACCCAGGGAACATCATGCAGAAACACTCACTGCCGTCGTGGAGGTGGGTGTCTCCCAACCAACGAGCCTGGAGCTGCCTGGTAAGTCAGTCTTGCATATGTGTATGATAACTGACGTAGGTGTGGGTGTCACAGTACACCACATAATGTACCAACACATGCCAGGTATATGGCCTCACAAGCCGCATACTACAGTATGCTACGTTGTGTTTGCAGACATGTGCATAACACATGCTACCACACAGGTACATGATGTGACATGCACAGTGCTTACTGTGGCTACAGTCATGGATAATGTTTATACTGTTGTGTCGCCCCTATACAGGCACCTCTGGCATGTCACACAGCCATGGGTCCGTCGCAGGTGAGACTGTTGTTAGTAACAGGCATGTTATGGTGTATAGATATTCGCCATGTGGCCAGGTATGACATGCACACCTGGGTTCCGCTCCAGTCACGGTATACAGGTTGCACCACCTGACACACACGCCACCCATGTACAGTAGATACAACCGTTAGTATACACCGGCATGAAACCACAGAACCCGTCAGTGTGATATGTGCAGTCAGCTATGCATACAATGGTGGAGGTGTTCTACAATGGCTGCATATGTAGTATGCATTGGAATGCCATTTGTGATGCACACAGTACCACATAGTGAGCTGTGATCTGGCCAGCACACAGGTGTTACCAATGTGACATATGCCCCTGCATTGTGTGCACCGTTGTGACATGGCATGACATGTCCCACGCGTGGTGTTCTGTCTGCAATATTGTCACACCATGACAAGACCTACGCCCGACATAGCAGACATCCACACTGTCTGCATAGGCCTCTGGATTGTGACACCTCAGACTTGTATGGGTGTATGTCACATGGGCCACGACAGGGATGGGTACACGATGCCCATCACACACAATTGTCCATGACCCAGTCAAACATGGCCATGGGTGATACCTACAGGCATGTTGCCACACAGTGCATCTGGAGTGGATAGACACCGTTGCACATTGTCCACACACAGTGTAATCATAGCTGTAGTGGACCACCTGTACATTTGATGTGGTACACCAGACAACCGGAATGCCTGTCTGCAGCCAATGGAGGTGCCACCAATGTCTACCATATACGTGCTGTGGAACAGCATGACTGTGTTGCAGACATGGCAATGCAATGCGTCCATGGTATGCATCACACAGAAACATACCTGTGTCCTGCTGCCATGCAGTGGCACAGTGCCTGTACTCCCCACTGTATAGCTATGTACACAGCTCACACCAACCACACCTGCACAGACATCTTTGTTACACATGCATTCTATCTGTAGCCTGTACACATAACACTGCACTGTGACGTCCAGTATGATGTGGTGCATGTGGTTGGACACCATTGTCACATGTCCACATGTTATCGCACATATTGGCAGAGTACATGTCAAAGTGACGCCAGCCATGTGTACTGTTAATCTGCCTGTGGCCACACGGTGTATCACGGTGATGCATGCAAACTACCATGAATGTGTGTACTGCATGCCTACTGAAATGACACCTGCTTGATGTAGTGTGCACCTCAGGGCAGTATGCATACTACCACTATTAATGTCTGGCCTGCATTCACTGAGCTGTGGTGTGGGAATGCTGCATGCCATCTGCAATATCACATGCATGATGTGTCTGCGTGTGTGTGTGTCTGCGTGTGTGTGTCAACGTGTGTGTGTGTCTGCGTGCATGTGTGTGCCTGTGTGTGTGTGTGTGTGTGTGTGTGTGTGTGTGTGTGTGTGTGTGTGTGTGTGTGTTCGTGTGTGTGTCTGTGTATGTGTGTGTGTGTGTGCGTGTGTGTAATGTATCTTACAGTATGTCTTTGTATTCACAGGTGGTGTAGGTGCGTTCCCCTCCTGCGGTCCATCTGATGCTAGTGTCCCCACAGATACTAGTGGTGATGACCATATGCATGAGGCACAGGCAGGGTTGTCAGGGGCAGAAGCTGTGCCATTGGTTACCATCCCACCTATGTCCCCTTCATCTCAGCACACGGTTCTGATGCCGACACATACCACATCACCATTGCCCATAGAGGAAGGATAGTCAGCGTCTGTTGGCATTGAGCAGGAATGTGTGGTGGCTACAGAAGGTGCGGGTACATACCATGTTGCCAGTGTAATGTCTGGTGATGTGCCACACAGGCATGTGGCTGGTGCTGCTCGTAGGAGGACCTCTGGCAGACATGCACCTGCTGTACAGGGTGCAGCAGCTGGTATCACCAGACGCATGTTCCAGACTGTAATGGCGGCACAGGCACATGCTGAACGGCAGAACCAAGAAGGGCAGAGGCTGCAGAGGGCCGCAATCCGTTCCCTAAATGAGAACATCCAGTCATTGGCGAATGCTCAACAGCAGATTGCTAATGTTCTGGATAGGCGATTAGGTGAGATGGTTGGAATCCTCGACCGAGGCATGTCAATCCGCGAGCGTGAGCTCTCTGTGCTGGAACACCTGGTAGGGGTGAGGTGTAGGACACGTGGCCGTAGGCCAGCAACACCAGCTAGTGTAGGTTGACGTGTGCGTGCCACCTCTCATGCCCACTCACACAGTGCCAGTAGCAGCAGCAGTGCAGCTGGTGCTACACCAACCACACCAGGACACAGCAGGCCACATGGACATGGCCCTGACCGGTCCCAGCGTGGACATGGTTCCAGCGGACATATGTCATTGGAGAGTGGCCACTCCACACCTCTACTCAGTAGTGCCCATGTGCCCCAGGCAGGCACGGGTCACGTGGCCACAGACGGACACAGTGAGCCATACAACCTGCACTGTACAGTCTGGGGCTGCCAAGTATACCCCGTGTAGGCATCACAGATGGCTGAACTGTGTACACATACCCACACACAGCAGACACAACTGTAGGGCTCCACCACATCCACATGCATTTGCACAGTCATGCCCAGTAAATGCACGGCCCTTACACACACATGATGTCATCCATTGGTACAGCCTATGCCCTGGCACACATATCACCTGTGCATATGATGAAGCCTCTGCCGCATCACTGTCATCCACACCATTGGTGCACAGTTATGCAAATATATTCTGATGCACAGGGTGGACAAGTTAGTGAGAGGTGTATGTGATACCTGTGTACGCATAGTGTGTGATGTGTATGTTGCAGTGGTTGTGTATGACAAGTGACAGGTGTGTATGTGACGTGGGTTGTGTACTGTCATCATGCAGCAGACATACCATGTAGTGCAGGTGCAGCATACATTGAGCTGTGTACACGGTATGTGTGATGGTTATATGTGTAGTACCATGTTGGTTCTGTTAACCTGTACGCCTCATATGTTGTACTTGCATGTGCCTACTGGGAGCACTGTTATCAGTCCCCCACGTGTAGCTGTGGGTTACCCACAGGCACATCTGGCAATATCAGCATACCACAGGTACCCGCAACCTGCCTGGACACCTACATAGGTACATAGGTGCATAGGTACATACCAGGCTATGTGCCCTATGGCATGTGTAAGCCTAGCCAGAGTGTGTGTGGCCTTCACCACCCCTTAGGATGAGGATACTATATCCATTGGTCTGCTGTCCCTCTGTCCAACAGTGACACAGAGATGATGCCTGGGGCATACCTACGAACACCCATCCACACATCAGGATTACTCTTGGACAGAGTCAGTGAGGGGCTCTGCTTCACAAGGGCTGGGAATCTGTTCCATGGTGTAGGGAGTCTCTGGGCGATGAACCTGTCCCTCCAGCATGTCCTATTTATGTCTGTGTCGAGGTTTCTGTCAGTTGCTCCCATGCCCGTGGTTGTTTGGATCCTAGGAGGTGGAACATGTCCATGACACCCAGGTCGGACATGGCCGTGTATGTCAGGCACAGATCACCTCGGAGCAGACGGTATGAGAAGGTATACAGCCGGAGTCCCCTCAGTCGGGCAGCATGTGACATATGTCTCAGCACCTTTATCCCTGTGTTGTGGAACATTTGAGGTCCTTCCAAGTGCTGCAGGTGTCAGGTTAGGTACATTCCAAATGTGGCGTTGTACCCAATCATCGGTCTGATCCGTGAAGAGTACAGGGGTACAATGACCTCCCCTGATGTGGATGTGAATCCCTTCATGACCAGGTGGGCACAGTGGAATGTCTTCCCAACCACATTGGCAATGTGAGTGTCAAGAGAGGTTACCAACAGGTTTGGTACTCTTGTCCATGATCACTTCCACCATGTTTAATGGATTACTACCTATGTGGTAATTCGGGGTGAACATGTCTTTCCCAAAGGGTAGGTCTATACCTTCCCTGGCATGTAGCTTCAGGCCATGGCTCTGGCACCAGGCATCCATTTCTATGAGACCTCAGGTGGATGTCCGCATCTGATGGGGTGTTGAGTATGGTGGCCGGTTTGCAGTCATCTGCATACCTTGTCTGCCACAATCCCCCTATGTTTGCATGCACGTCGGAAAGTTGAATGCCGAACAGGAGGGGGCCCAGGAATGAGCCCTGTGGGCCACCACTTGGGACCAGCTTGGAGTCTGACATGGCACCAGGAATACTAACCCTGTGGGTTTTGACCCCCATCCGGTTGGCAAACCATCGTGTGACATATGTCTCTACATCTACGCTGGTGAGCCTTTCTATGATGCCCACGTGGAGTGTGGTTCAAACGCTGTTGCCAGGTCACGGTAGTCTGTGCAAACTGACGTACCCCCATCAATGGCCTTAGTGACTCCTCCAAACAGGTCGACCAGGTTCGGGAGGCAGGATCTGCCCTTGACTAAGCCAATGTGGGTATGTTCCAGTATTTGTCGTTCCCCAATGTCTTTCTTTATGGGCTCCATTATGGACCCCTCCATAGCTTTGCAGACAAGGCTTGTCAAGCTTATAGGGCAGGGATGTACAGAGTCCATAGGAGCACTACTGGTGTGGAGTGGGACCACAGTTGCCGTATGCCATCCATCGGGTACATAGCCTGTAGTAAGGCTATGATTAAACAGCAGCCTTATGTGCGGGGTGAGGCCCTTATTGAGGTTATGTAGCACACAGCTTTGGACACCATCTGGTCCCATTGATGCTGTGTTCACTGCTTTACAGATATCAGCTCTCACCTGGGCATTTGAGATGTTTGGGAGGCTAGACTCTGGTGGGATAGATACGTCCCCTCTTGGGGGGTGGAGGGAGGGTAGATGTATGCACGGAACCTGTCTGCCAGTTTGTTGGCAATGTCTGTGGGTTCAGTGATCATTGTATCATTCTGGACTAATTCCGAGCATAACTGTGTGCTTCCACCCATGTTCCTACCATAGCTAAGGAAGGCCTTATGGTTGTCTTATGTGTCCTTTGCAAGTCCAGTCCCACAGGCAGCCTTGGATGATTGTATGAGTGATCGTATGTTAACGCCAGTATTAATCAGTGATGCCTTCCCTGGTAGTGATATTGCTCTGTCATGTAGTAGCTTTAACCTCTTGTTGTATGGTTTGTTAATGGCTGGGGTCCACCAGACCATGTGCCTGCCTTTGGTGGACAAGGTCCTGATGTTATCAGGGATCGCTTGATCAGACATTCCTGGGGCTGCTCATAGAAGGCATTTGTAAGGGTTTCAGCAGCGTGGCCTGTGTTTACCACTGGCATGGAGGCCTTGTAGGGTACCACACCAGTCATTATGACATGTGGGGTTCGCTGTGGAGGTCTTCACTGTGGTCTCCCTTGCGGTGGTGGGTGCAGGATGCGGATCTCCAGTGAGTTCACTATATGGTCTGACCTCACCGTTGAGGGATGTACATCCTGTGTGGAGCATGTCGTCCCCATGTGTGATGATCAGGACTAGTATAGTTCCTCCCTTTGTGGGTATGGTGCATGGTTGTTCCACAGCATTCGGGTGTATGAACACCTGGAACCTTTGGTGTAGGGTGTTGTGTCCTGGGTAATGTTCCCGGTCTATGTATGGGTGGTTGATGTCACCCAATATGATGGTGTTGTGAGAGCATTCATACTCCCCAGTGTCTTCAGGAAGGCTGTGCGGGTATCCTGGGTTTGGGAGGGTGGTCTGTAGCATGCAACAAACTGTAGGGCAGTCCTATCCATGGTTAATTGCACCTGGATGGTCCCTGCTGCTATGTGCATTTCTGCCAACCTGGAGGTGTGAGTATCCGTCACGGAAATGGAGACTCCCCCTCCTTCTGTGTTCGGTCCGGGTTATGGTCCTGAACACGTGATATGAGGTATGAAATGATAGTGCTGGGGTGCTCTCAGGAGCCCTGAACAATGTTTCAGTCACAGCACTGACATCGATGTCCTCCATACTGAGGAGGGCATTTGAGGGCGTGCAGCTTGGGCGTAGACTACTGGCACTGAGCAGTATTACCCTTTCTTCTCTCCAGGTTTGTAGTCTAGGGTGGTAGGTTTATCATTCCAGCCTTGCCTGCAGTGGGCACTGTGGGGGTGGCAGGAGTCTTAGCCGAACTCTTGAGGACCAGGGGCGACAGGTGCGAGCCATCCCTTGCGAAGGGGTGTGGCGTGCCAAGCATGTCATCCCAGGTAAGAGGAACCTGGATCCCCTCAGACTGACACCGGTAACCAGGCACATTATCAAGTGTGATCATTTGGAGCCAGTATAGTGGCATCATACATGATGAGGGTGGGATACTGCCCAGGGTCGGGGACATGCTGGCCTGGGCTACACAATCTGAGAGCCCCTCTATGTCTCCTTTCATGTATCCCAGGGTGGTATGTCTCCGGTCGTTGACACCGGCATGGACAATGACGCGTCATGCTTGTACATGCTGCGAGTGACCTGTGCGTGTGTTATGTGGTGGATTCCAGCGTCCGACGGGCAGCCTACTGTGATCATTCCTTGTTCAGTCTGGTGGGTGGGGCGTCGGTGTGTCTGACTGTGGCGTCACCCATTACCAGTGTGTCCGGCATTGTGTGTGGCCTTTGGGGCTGTGACTGTTGCTTTGGCGTTGAGAACTATGTGTTGCATGTCCTATGTCTTGTGGAGGAAGTTGCTTGGGTGTCTGCTTCAGAGGCCTCGTTAGGTTCATTACATGTTTTAACAGTGCCTCCACATATGTCTTAGTGTGTTCATGTGTTTGTTTAGCATTTGTGATAGTTACATGTGACACTGGGTTTGTGGTGTGCATGGTGTCCTTCCCCTCACGTTTTGTCTTGCCGGTCATGGTTTGAGAGAGCTCAGCCCCCTGTCTGGCTATATAGTTGCATCTCTCACATATATTATGTTTAGTGGGGGAGGTGCGGCTTGTCCGTGTCCATGAGGCACCTGTAACATTGCCCAGGGCCCAGATTCACCATCTGAACAGGAGAGGTCGCTAGCAATTGACCTTCGACATGCCAGAAGCGTGAATGCATTTGCTGTGTAACTGGGTCAGAAGGCACCTATAGGGAAGTGGGTACTCAAAGGGGATTCTAGGCTAGTGTAGTACTCCATCTAGTATACATGTACTTTACCTATGTAGGAATACTATGGGAGCAGGTGCAGAGCTTTTGTGATAGAGAACAGACAGTTGAGATTGCAGAAGAGGTTCTACATGTAAACCTGTAGCACGGAGCCAGATATAGTGTAGCGTTGCTTACGGTACATGGCACATGTCACAATATACTGCACCTGATGCCTGTGGTCGATTGCCACAGGCTACGGTGAACAGAGACATCACATACATGGCATGACACAGTACAGGTATGGTGACATTCTGCAGGTGCCGTACAGTGTGCTGGCAACTGACCACAGGTGTCACCTGTCAGCTGTGGTGCATGGTGTGCAGCAGTTGGATGCTGTACCGGTACAGGAATATGTCCACAATCGTGGGGCATACACCACTATGGCACACCCCATTGTGTGCAGATGGGGACACCTGCCTGTGTGGTCAGCACCCTCACAATACAATGCACCCACGCCATGTCACAGGGGCGGTCTTGCCTGGGTGGCCAGTAAGGCTCACAAGTATGGCATTGACAGGGCTGTACAATGCAGCACCAGTACGGGATGGTCACCCTGTGTGGTTAGTGTCCAGTCACAACACTATATCTGCATACACCCTCACAACAGGCAGCAGACATACACACATGTTGACACACTGACATGGTGGTGACCACACATGTCTACACGTAGGGATGACATGTTGCATGTACTGCACCATCTGCATCCATACACCCCACACTGAGGTATGTACAGATCTCTACCATGGTGTACAGTGATGTGTGGCACGTGGCACATAGTCCCCCCGATCTGTGGCATACATGGGCACACATTCCTGCACACATGTTGGTGCTAGGAATGCCACACCCGCTATATGGGATATGTGCAGGCATGCAGCGGTATGTAGTGCATCCTGCGTACCACCACTGTATCTGGCAGCTGTGCCAATATATGCACTTGGGAGGTGGTAGGGGTTAGAGTGGCCTTGTGACATATGGTCGATGACACATGGCGATGGGTATGCATTATGGCAGCGCTGTCATGTAAAGGCGACATAGCAGACTGTATGCACATGGCAGGGTAGGATGGTGTGTGACACACCTGTGACCAGTACCTGCACACATGCATGTGGACAGGTGTTTAAACACATGGTGTACACACATACCGCCATGCATGCTGTTACTATGCCATCATATGATGGCCCCCATGATGGTAGGGGGTTGCAACTGTGTTATGGACATTGGACACAGCTCATGCATGGCTGCACCATGCACAGTACATGTGTCACATGTATCCCCTGTTGCCATGTGTGTATGCATTGCTACGTTGTGACATGTGTGTCGACATATATGGAACATGGACTGTGGTATGGTATCACAGCTGTCACAGGCAAACTGTACAAGGGAATGTGTCCCAGTCAACACCGCTACACCCTGTAGGGGGTGCATACCACAGACATGTGTCCACCTTCCATTCATGTGTGTATTACCGCGTACGCCAGTGTTATGCATGTGGTACATCACAGGCTTCGTATGTGTCCTGTGTGCAGTCCATGCACACAGCCAGGCAATCACATATATGACATATCCAGACTTTGTTTCACTGTGGTACAGCTGCAGTCATGTATCATATCTGTGTTAGGCCCGTGGTATGTGTGGAGCACGCCTGTCCATGTATACCGATATGGGTGGACTACATCACACCTGTGGGATCATTGATAGTACATGTGTACTCTGCATGACGGGCGTACACCACATGAACTTGTGGACATATGTCACATGCTGTTGCTGGACCGTGAGGCATACTGCTGCACCAATGACATGGTGCTGGCATGGCAGCTACGGTGTTCACTGCAGTGTGTACATCTTCAGCCTGCACCCGTGACACCTGTGCTGTCATCTGTGTGTGTACGTGTAACTGCGTGTGTGTCCACCCTGTGCGTGTAACGGGTATACCTGGCGTGACTTGCGGTGTGCGCACTCCTTCTGCATGCCGGACGGTGTGTGAGCATGCCCGGGTTGCTGTTGTGTGGGTGGACACACGACGGTCCACATTCTGCCTTCCATGATTTCACCCCATGTATTTGCATGTCCGCACTGTGCAGATTCTAAGTGTCTGAGCATGCCCAGTAAGCAGCTGTGTAGATGGACACACAGTACAGTGCACACCACGCCCGTCTGCGTTGATACCCCATGTGCATGTCTGTTTCGCTTACTTAACCGCCACGTCTGTGGCATGGCGATTGCTGTTGTGCGGGTGGTCACACGACGGTCCACAATCTGCCTTCAAGATTTCATCCATGTGTATGCATGTCTGCACTGTGCAGATTCTAAGTGTCTGAGCATGCCCAGTAAGCAGCTGTGTAGATGGGCACAGTACAGTGCATACCGTGCCCATCTGTGATGATACCCGTGTGCATGTATGTTACCCTTCGCGACCGCTGGTGTGAGGGCATGGCCAGTATGCCATTCGGAGGGTACACACTATGGCGGCACCGATGTCTGCTACTAGGCATGTAGCCATGGCCAATGACATCCTGCATAGCCATGGTGACCGTCAGGTGAGTCATATGTGGTTGGTATGCCACAATGGCTGCCTACATCTTACCGCGCGGATGCCTCATAGGGTATATTGTCTGTGGTGCATCCCGTATCCATGTCGTGATGTTGTGCTCCGTAGTTAGTTGGTATTCCCAAGTGCAGCACTACCGTGTTACTGTCGCCCACCTTGGGATGGTAACATGCTGTGTGACTGCACTCTGTCTTCATTCCCTATCGGCTGCCTTGCCTCTGCAGATGATATCACCCACCTAGGTATGCCTCCTGACAGTGCTGTGCTCAGTAATCTCGGTGGCGTTCTGTAAATGCATCATGCTGTAGTGTGTTCATGTAGGTGGCGTGAGTTCAACTCCAGGCCCTTCCCCATGTGTGTGTGTGTGTGTGTGTGTGTGTGTGTTTCCAGCTGCCTCTGCAGATGGTCATGCTAGGCGGCAACACACACCTTGGCTATTGTCAGCTATTCCTTTCACGGATGATGTCACCGCCTAGATGTATGCCTCTGACAGCGCTGTGCTCAGTGATCTCGGTAGCGTTCTGTAAATGCATCATGCTGTAGTGTGTTCATGTAGGTAGGCGTAGGTTTGACTCCGGCCCTTCCCGTGTGTGTGTGTGTGTGTGTGTGTGTGTGTGTGTTTCCAGATGCCCTTGGTGGTAGTTCCTTTAGTCTTCTCAACACATACCTTGGCTATTGGCATCTATTCCTACGGATGATGTCACCGCCTAAGTATGTCTCTGACAGCGCTGTGCTCAGTAATCTCAATGGCATTCTGTAAATGCATCATGCTGTAGTGTGTTCATGTAGGTAGGCGTGAGTTCAACTCCGGCCCTTCCCGTGTGTGTGTGAGGTGTGTGTGTGTCTGTTTCCAGATGCCCTTGGTGAGAGTAGTTCCTTTAGTCGCTTCTCAACACATACCTTGGCTATTGGCATCTATTCCTTTATGGATGATGTCACCCGCCTAGAAGTATGCCTCCGACAGCACTGTGCTCAGTAATCCCGGTAGCGCGTTCTGTAAATGCATCATGCTGTAGTGTGTTCATGTAGGAAGGTGTAAGTTCAACTCCCGGCCCTTCGAGGTGTGTGTGTGTGTGTTTCCAGCTGCCTCTGCAGATGGTCATGCTTTTAGATGCTTCACAACACACACCTTGGCTATTGTCAGCTATTCCTTCTGGATGATGTCACCCGCCTAGAAGTATGCCTCTGACAGCGCTGTGCTCAGTAATCTCGGTGGCGGCGTTCTGTAAATGCATCATGCTGTAGTGTGTTCATGTAAGTGGGTTCGACTCGGCCCTTCCTGTGTGTGTGTGTGTGTGTGTGTGTGTGTGTGTGTGTGTGTGTGTGTTTCCAGATGCCCTTGGTGAGTAGTTCCTTTAGTCACTTCTCAACACATATTGGCTTAGCATCTATTCCTTTACGGATTATGTCACCCGCCTAGAAGTATACCTCCGACAGCTGTGCTCCAGTAATCCCGGTGGCGCGTTCTGTAAATGCATCATGCTGTAGTGTGTTCATGCAGGTAGGTGTAAGTTCAACTCCTGGCCCTTCCCCCTGTGTGTGTGTGTGTGTGTGTTTCCAGCTGCCTCTGCAGATGGTCATGCTAGATGCCCGCAACACACACCTTGTCAGCTATTCCTTTACGGATGATGTCACCGCCTAGAAGTATGCCTCTGACAGCACTGTGCTCAGTAATCTCAGTAGCGGCGTTCTGTAAATGCATCATGCTGTAGTGTGTTCATGTAGGTAGGCGTAGGTTAGAGCTCCGGCCCTTCCCATGTGTGTGTATTGAGGTGTGTGTGTGTGTGTGTGTGTGTTTCCAGATGCCCTTGGTGAGAGTAGTTCCTTAGTGCTTCTCAACATACCTTGGCTGTTGGCATCTATTCCTTCTGGATGATGTCACCCGCCTAGAAGTAATGCTTCGACAGTGCTGTGCTCAGTAATCTCAGTGGCGCGTTCTGTAAATGCATCATGCTGTAGTGTGTTCATGTAGGTAGGCGTAGGTTCAACTCCGGCCCTTCCCGTGTGTGTGTGAGGTGTGTGTGTGTTTCCAGATGCCCTTGGTGGGAGTAGTTCCTTTAGTGGCTTCTCAACACATACCTTATTGGCATCTATTCCTACGGAAGATGTCACCCGCCGGTAGCATGCCTCTGACAGCTGTGCTCAGTAATCCCGGTAAGCGGCGTTCTGTGAATGCATCATGCTGTAGTGTGTTCATGTAGGTAGTGGGTTCGACTCGCCCTTCCCGATGTGTGTGGGGTGTGTGTGTGTGTTTACAGCTGCCCTGTAGAGAGTAGTTATTTTATACCGCAACAGCATACCTTGGCTATCAGCGTCTATTCCTACGGATGTTGTCACCCACCCTAGGCGTGTGCCTCTGACAGTGCTGTGTTCAGTGATCCATAGCACATCCCATACCTGTGTCATATGCGGTTGGGTAGGTGGGGAGTCAATCCCCATGCCTGCCAGCTGTGTGTGTGTGTGTCTATGCTCACAGCGCATAGGTTCATAGGTTTGGCTTTAGAGTTTCGCTGAACACTTATATCCTGCCGCCATCTCTGTGTTTGTGGATGGTGAGGCGGCTCGATGGACTGCCTGTGTGCCTGCTGTGGTTGGCGACCTCCATGGCGTGTTCACCGATAAGCCCTGCCCTGCTGTGGTGTGATGGGGTGGTGCTGTATGCGTTACACTCCGGCCTTGCCACATGTGTCCGTCTGTATCTCTCGATGTATATACATACTTATGTTGTGCCCATAGCCCTACTGTTGCATGGACAGCTGTCTGTCCCATGTATGCATATGTTGCACGGCTGACACATAGAACTGTGACGATGCATATCTACTCATTGTCCATGCGTCCGTATTCCAGCGCTAGAGACATCTGCTGGATATTGTGGCAGACAGCTATCCTTGCTGTACTGACACTGTACCCGTTCATATAAACCTTGTCTGTAATTGCCTGTTTATGGTGTGTGTATATCTATCTGAGCTGTATGCATGGTGGGTGTGTATGTCGCTATACCGTCTGTGCAGAATTAATGCCACTATGGGTAATCCTTGTGAGCAGCTGTTTCATGTGCACTTCTGCACATACCTGCCGCATACTACCTCCTATGGCGGCCTTAGATCAACTGCTGCCCCAGGGCGATAGGGCTCCATGGCGCCCACCACCAAAACATGGTGCCCCATCCTGGTGTACCTACATGACATACCTACAGAAAGGTGGCCCTGCTAGTGCGGCCCTAGGCAGCCAGATTGGCTATGCCTCGGCCTATGAGCACATCACAGGCATACTTTTACACTCAGTGCTTTACAAAGGCTTGATTTTAATACCAGGGGACCTTATCAACTATACTTTATAATGCGGATTGAGATGGATTATTAGGTGGAGAGTTGACCACACACCAGGGCTGAATGATGTAGCACAGATTGAGCCTCTTTTGGGAAGCTTAAACCCAAATAACAGGAATGTAGTTTAGGTACAGCTATACATTTAACACCCATTAGTCCACTCTTTCCGTTGTTTACCACTGTATTACATTGATATAATATACATATTTTCGATATATATTGTTAGATTTTTGATTGATGAGTATTAGGCATAGTACAATATCATATAATACATGTTTTAATGGGATGTTTTGAGGATGTTAATATATGTGTGTGTAGTTAACATTGCATCTCGCTTTATATGCTGGGGTTAATTGTTCATTGTTTGATGAAATTGACCAATGAAAGTGTAAGGAGGGATATTTAAAGCCTGGATGCTTTTATGTTATGTGTAAGTCTGTAGACCTATGGGTGGCAGCTTACTTGTCTATAAAGGAACCTTTTTATACCATTTGGGCACTGTCCTGGACAATTTCTCGTTAACTGTTTCATCTACCTATGTGTTTTTTGATTGTGTGCCATAAGGTGCCAGCGGTTATTTTATGTTGATTAGGTGTATTCCATGGTCAATTGACATTAATCATATTAATTCATTAAAGGATCTTCTTTATAAGTGGAACATAGTTTAACCATCTATGACCTTCCTAGTTGAAGTTGTTAGTGTGCCATTAGTATGTGTTCCACAATAGCCCATTTGTTCCACATTATGGAAGCGAGTGATCCCCATTTTGATGATAGCAGATTGAGAGCTGTGTACGCCGGTATTAAATGTGGCGGTCGTGACTTTCTATGGAGAATGTCTAATGTAGTCCTATCTGTATTTCCTGTGCTATGCCTTACTGCAGCTGTGTAATTCCTGCAGGTTTCCAGTTATGGGTGCCATCTTGGTGTCGCGCTTGTCCATCCATGGGAATTGCCTACTGGACACTGATATAGGGCTGCACATTTCACACCTGCTTTTAACATTATCCGGTGGATGCTTTGCATCATTAGTGGGAGTAAGGCATCGCTATACCCACATCCCTCACGCGGGACAGTTATCTGCCAAACAACACCGAGCCCCATTTCTGCATACCCAGGATCCCATGGCTGCAACCCTCGATGGTATACATTACACATCCTTCGTATTGGCGGGACTGGGATGTGGGCGCACTTCTATGGACTTCGACAATCTGTGGATTTCTGTTCATATGTCCTGCATTTCATGTACACTTGTCATCAACCTTAAACAGCTGATGGTGCATATGTCTAGCTGTGCCATAGTCCGCGGCTGTCATTTCTTCTGGTCGATCGCAGCTGGTTGATATTGCGAATGGATCAATTTTGGAGTCCTACAATGGACGCAAATGTGCATATGTAATAAAGAGTGTAGACATTTGGACTGTCACCATCTGGCCAGTGGTTTGTGCTGCTGCTGTATGTTCCTGTCGTGGATGTCTTTGACTACCCATATTATGTATTACTTGGCCTATCTATATCCATGTGCCAGTGGCGGAAATACAGCAAACCAGGTCCTGGTCATCTTCATAAAAGACATTTGTTGAACATAAACCATGCCAAGACAGGCGATGACAAAAGCGATACACTCCACAGTCAAACCATACTGAGCTCTTTCACCCACTAACATGGGTCATCATGGTCACGATACATTAGATAGTCATCCCTTATATACTTCCTTCAGAGTCAGTTTAAAGTCAACTAATTAATAAACTTGCTCATAGTTAAGTGGACAGTGCTCCAAGTCTTGATGATAAAGTGACATATACAAATCGGTGTTGCATACATTACTTAATGGAAACAATGATACAAGAACAATGTGTTACTATAAATACAATAGGTCAAATCAATCAGTATATTGAAACATAGTTGACAATTGTTGTGAGTAAACCTTAGAATGTAGTGTGTTGATAATGATAATTTGTATATCCAATGTGTATAATTGTTGCATTAAGATTCAAATCATGGAATAAATAAGTACAATTAAATGCATATTTTGTATAACTATGAATGTAAATAAGGGTCACGATGTTAAATATGAATATGACTGTATTATAAGCTATATCAATATGATATGGAATAAACATAGTTGTTTACATCTTGTTTTCAGGTGACAAATCTATGTCCATACATCATATATCGGGCTGTCGGACTGCTGTGTGTAGATATATACATGTGAAACCCTCGTTTCATACCTTTCTTTGTTACTGTCTGTGGTTTACCTGTGTACACACATCAATTACCATGCCATACCTTTCCACTGTACAGGTTCTGGCATGGTGTAAACTGGCTATTGGCCCTTAATCTTGCTGTGTGTTACATTGACCTGTGTCTATCTGGCATTTCACTGGCGTGTCATGTGAGACCTTCTTGTATATAGGGACCTGATCCGAATTGGTGTGACGATGCTTCCACTGGCCATATATTTCTCTGTCATCTGGGATCTGTGTGTAACCAGTCCTTTCAGGACACTTTCTATTGTTGTTCTTTTTGGTTACATATATAGGTACTTTGGTATGTTGTGCTATTATTGTGTGTGGAGCATTTCTCCACGGGCCTCTGCTGACACTGGACATATATCCAGCTAGCCTAGCCGGTCAACAGGTGTGAGCCAACTGAACACATTACGTGCAGAGGGGCACCTTCTGACAAGTGGGTCGGGTTACAGATGCATAACCGTCGTCAATCCATACTACTAACACCGCGTTATTCTATCCACATTCTATGTTTGTCTTATCACATAGCGTGTGTTTCTCACTATTTCTAACGGTACTTTACATGCCATTGCCCGATTCCATACTTTCAGAGGCTGACAGTTTTGAGACATGTATGATTGGCGGTGGGGACACAGCCTTAACATTCCCTGCTGTGGCGGATCACACGCACAGCGCTTGCATTCCTAATTGTGGGTTCTGGCGCGCACATGCATATCCGTATTCTGGTTACATATGTTTACTGGGTCTGTGTGGTTACGTGGTCTGTGTTAGTTGTGACTGTTCGGTAACATATCTCTGATCCGGTTATTGGTTGTCGCGGTGCGAAACGCTTTCACCTTACATGTAACAGTCTTCGCGGCATGGGCGCGTACATTACGTTCACATTTATATGTTCTATAGTTAGTAATTCAAGCGGGACTGCATTCACGTTTGCGGTTACTGTGACCACTACCACGTTAGCTGTTGGTCTCATTTATATGCATACCCATGGTACTTAGCTAAATTTACATATCCCCACCCCCCCCGCGGTGCGTGCGTCCACAGGCATCCATTCGCCTGCTGGGAAGGTGCGGTGCTACATGTTAAACATTCCTTATTCCCTCCACTCATGGCCCAGGATGCATATGTAAGTGACGCAGGGATATTCAGATCTGGGGCTTATATCCCCTTTTACAGGCCTTGATTGTCAGGGTGTTCCTGTGGTGCTTTGGGTTTGGTCTTGTCCGCCTAGTCTACGGAACTGCCCTGACCGTGTAGAATGTCCAGGCGAGTCACATAGGCATGGTTTTGTCCGTGTCTATGATACCATATCCCCATTATTCCTAACCCGTTAATACTGTTTGGCCAAGCGTGCCGTTGTAGATCTTGTTATAGTAATTGCACGGTCTGGTCGAGCGGACCTATTTCCGTTACTAAACCTCGGTATTTATAACCTGTCTCGCTATATTACGGGTCTAACATTGCGTGATGGCTTTCACTGAGCCACGGACATGTCCGTTGCTTAGTTTGGGGCAGTCGCTCTGCTACACATTTAACATGGCCGGAACAGGTTGTACAACTCAACAGCGGGGACATCGGGCTCTCCGTCGCTGTTTAGTATTGAGTCGCTATGTTGACTTTGTTTCACTAGCAAGACGAATGTCGACATTGGTAAACGGACATCTCGTGCGATGCGTCCGCGCACCGCCATGGGTGCCGTATGTCTGCTTTGGGCGGACAGGCATTATGCTGTGCCATTATGTCTGGGAATATATGGTTTCTTTCCATAGATGATATGGCATACTAGCGATGACCCGTGTCTGGGTGTGGGTGCACTGCTGTAAGAGTGGCCTTAGGTCAAGTGGTGCCCTAGGCAAGGACTCCATGGTGCCCCACCACATCACCTACCCCCATCCTGGTCTACCTACACCACATGAGGGCTGGAAAGGTGCCCTAGTAGGCGGTGCCCTGAAGCGGCTATGTGTGGCCTATGCCTAAGGCCCGGTATGTGTGGCGTCCCTCGGGCGTCGGCCTCGGGAGGCGCTGTCTGCCATGGGTATATCTAGCATTACCCACATCCAGGCGTGGTTTATTGCTATGATGTTCCATGTATGCGGACCGTGTGTTTGGACAACATGCAATAGCTTCTGCTATTGGCATACAATGCTGTGGGTGGTGCGGTTACCATACATATGCCTTTCTCAGAAGCCGACTTCACACTTCTAAACACTAGTGTAATACGGGTCTCCTTTAAGGCCCTGAGCCAGTGGTAAACATTACTCAAACCGCTGCATCGCTTACATCATGCCTTCTACCAGCACACCTACAGGACTGCATGGATCAGGCAATCCCATACAAAACTAAGACTCTTTGTACCAAAGACAAGCATCCAGTCTGGTGGACCCCATACGCCATAAACAAGCTCTACAGCGAAAGGAGGTAGCTACTACAAGATAGAGCAGAATCGCTTGTAGGGTAAAAGACACCCTTGCTCATTATGTGTGAAGAACTACAAGCTCTCATGAAATCATCCAGGGCAAATTCGACAGATAAATCACCAAAAGGACTTCGAACAGACAATCGCATAAGGCCTTCTTTACCTATATTGGACACCTGGGAGGACACTCCCAGATAGTCATCCCTTATATACTTCCTTCAGAGTCAGTTTAAAGTCAACTAATTAATAAACTTGCTCATAGTTAAGTGGACAGTGCTCCAAGTCTTGATGATAAAGTGACATATACAAATCGGTGTTGCATACATTACTTAATGGAAACAATGATACAAGAACAATGTGTTAATATAAATACAATATTGGTCAAATCAATCAGTATATTGAAACATAGTTGACAATTGTTGTGAGTAAACCTTAGAATGTAGTGTGTTGATAATGATAATTTGTATATCAATGTGTATAATTGTTGCATTAAGATTCCAAATCATGGAATAAATAAGTACAATTAAATGCATATTTTGTATAACTATGAATGTAAATAAGGGTCACGATGTTAAATATGAATATGACTGTATTATAGCTATATCAATATGATATGGAATAAACTGTAGTTGTTTACATCTTGTTTTCAGGTGACAAATCTATGTCCATGCATCATATATACGGGCTGTCGGACTGCTGTGTGTAGATATATACATGTGAAACCCTCGTTTCATACCTTTCTTTGTTACTGTCTGTGGATTACCTGTGTACACACATCAATTACCATGCCATACCTTTCCACTGTACAGGTTCTGGCATGGTGTACGGCTGGTTGGCCCTTAATCTTGCTGTGTGTTACATTGACCTGTGTCTATCTGGCATTTCACTGGCGTGTCATGTGAGACCTTCTTGCTTATATAGGGACCTGATCCCGTAATTGTGACGTGCTTCCACTGGCCATATATTTCTCTGTCATCTGGGATCTGTGTGTAACCAGTCCTTTCAGGACACTTTCTATTGTTGTTCTTTTTTGGTTACATATATGAGTACTTTGGTATGTTGTGCTATTATTGTGTGTGGAGCATTTCTCCACGGGCCTCTGCTGACACTGGACATATATCCAGCTAGCCTAGCCCGGTCAACAGGTGTGAGCCAACTGAACACATTTCATACGGGGGCACCTTCTGACAAGTGGGTCGGGTTACAGATGCATAACCGTCGTCAATCCATACTACTAACACACACGTTATTCTATCCACATTCTATGTTTGTCTTATCACATAGCGTGTGTTTCTCACTATTTCTAACGGTACTTTACATGCCATTGCCCGATTCCATACTTTCAGAGGCTGACAGTTTTGAGACATGTATGATTGACGTGGGGACACAGCCTTAACATTCCCTGCTGTGAGCGGATCACACACGCGCACTTGCATTTCCTAATTGTGGGTTACGCGGGCGCATGCATATCCGTATTCTGGTTACATATGTTTACTGGGTCTGTGTGGTTACGTGGTCTGTGTTAGTTGTGAATGCTCCGGTAACATATCTCTGATCCGGTTGACGGACGTGTGCGGAATGCACTTTCACCTTTACACATGTAACAGTCTTGGCGGCATGGACGCATTACGTACACGTTCACATTTATATGTTCTATAGTCGTAATTCAAACGGGACTGCATTCACGTTTGCCGGTTACTGTGACCACTACACGTTAGCTGTTCGGTCTCATTTATATGCATACCCATGGTACTTAGCTAAATTTACATATCCCCCACCCTCCCCCGCAGTCACGTACGTCACAGGCATCCATTCGCCTGCTGGGAAAGGTGCGGTACTACATGTTAAACATTCCTTATTCCCTCCCACTCATGGCCCAGGATGCATATGTCGTGACCGCAGGGATATTCAGATCACAGGGGCTTATATCCCCTACGCATACAGGCCTTCGATTGTCAGGGTGTTCCTGTGGTGCTTTGGGTTTGGTCTTGTCCGCCTAGTCTACGGAACTGCCCTGACCATGTACGAATGTCAGACGAGTCACATGGGCATGGTTTGTCCGTGTCTATGATACCATATCCCCCCCCATTATTCCTAACCGTGTGCGCTGTTTGGCCGGCGTGCCCGTTGTAGATCTTGTTATAGTAATTGCACACGGTCTGGTCGAACGGACCTATTTCCGTTACTAAACCTCGGTATTTATAACCTGTCTCGCTATATTACACGGGTCTAACATTGCGTGATGGCTTTCACTGAGCCACGGACATGTCCGTTGCTTAGTTTGGGGCAGTCCCGCTCTGCTACACACATTTAACATGGCGGAACAGGTTGTACAGCTCAGCAACGGGGACATCAGGCTCTCCGTCGCTGTTTAGTATTGAATCGCTATGTTGACTTTGTTTCACATAGCAAGACAGTGTCGACATTGGTAACGGACATCTCGTGCAGTACGTCCGCACCGCCATGGGTGCCGTATGTCTGCTTTGGGCGGCGGACAGGCATTATGCTGTGCCATTATGTCTGGGAATATATGGTTTCTTTCCATAGATGATATGGCATACTAGCATTGACCCGTGTCTGGGTGTGGGTACTGCTGTAAGAGTGGCCTTAGGTCAAGTGGTGCCCTAGGCACAAGGACTCCATGGTGCCCCCACCACATCACCCACTACCCCCATCCTGGTCTACCTACACCACATGAGGGCTGGAAAGGTGCCCCTAGTAGAGCGGTGCCCTAGGCGGCTATGTGTGTGGCCTATGCCTAAGGCCGGCTATGTGTGTGGTCCCTCGGGCGTCGGCCTCGGGAACGCACCACGTCTGCCATGGGTATATCTAGCATTACCCACATCCAGGCGTGGTTTATTGCTATGATGTTCCATGTGTACGGACACGTGTGTTTGGACAACATGCAATAGCTTCTGCTATTGGCATACAATGCTGTGGGTGGTGCCGGTTACCATACATATGCCTTTCTCAGAAGTTTACTTCACACTTCTAAACACTAGTGTGGTCTCCTTTAAGGCCCCTGAGCCAGTGGTAAACATTACTCAAACCGCTGCATCACTTACATATGCCTTCTACCAGCACCTACAGGACTGCATGGATCAGGCAATCCCATACAAAACTAAGACTCTTTGTACCAAAGACAAGCATCCAGTCTGGTGGACCCCAGCCATAAACAAGCTCTACAACGAAAAGGAGGTAGCTACTACAAGATAGAGCAGAATCCTTGTAGGGTAAGACACCCTTGCTCATTATGTGAAGAACTACAAGCTCTCATGAAATCATCCAGGGCAAATTCACAGATAAATCACCAAGGACTCGACAGACAATCATAAGGCCTTCTTTACCTATGTTGGACACCTGGGAGGACACTCCCAGATATGCTCAGACTGGGTTCAGACTGATGTGAGGATTACTGAACCTACACACATTGCCAACATACTGGCTGACAGGTTCGGTGCAAACTTCTCCCGCCCCCATGGAGAGATATCTGTACCAGAGGATTGTGGCCCCCGGAACATCTGTAACGCACAGGTGGGAAATGCTCTCTCCAAGGCAGTAAACACAGCATCCATGGGACCAGATGGTGTCCCAACTGTGTACTCCACGAACTCAATGAGGAATTACACCCACAGTTAAGACAGCTGTTTAATCTTAGCCTCACCTCAGGTAACGTACCCAAGTAGTGGCGCGAGGCAACAGTAGTCCCACTTCACAAGGGCAGTGCCTCCGCTAACCCTGGTAATTACCGTCCCATTAGCTTGACAAGCCTTATCTGCAAAGCCATGGAGAAGGATCATAATGGAACTCATAGATAAAGACATAGGGGACTTGCATACTTTGTATCCAACACAATTTGGCTTGGTCGAAGGCAGATCATGCCTTTTAAACTTGGTTGACGTTTTAGGAACAGTCAGCAAGGCCATTGATGAGGGTCAAGCAGTCCATACAGCGTACCTCGACCTGGCAAAGGCCTTCGACACAATACCCCCCTCAGGTATCATTGATAAACTCATCGGCTTGAATGTAAACCCATACATCACAAGATGGGTTGCAAACTGGCTAAGTGACAGAACCCACACGGTCATAATTGCTGGCACCATGTCAGACTCACAGCCGGTCACAGGTGGTGTCCCACGGGGCTCAGTCCTGGGTCCACTCTTGTTCGGCATCTACATTTACATAGTACAAGCAAACACAGGGGGGTTATGGCTGACAATGTTTGCAAATGACTGCGAACTGGGTGCCATAGTCGGACACACATCTGACACAGATATCCTTCAGAAGGGCCTCAGAGATATGGATATCTGGTGCCAGACACATGGCCTACAGCTAAATGCCGGGAAATGCATAGTCATACCCTTCGGGAAGAACAAGGTTACCCCTAGCTACCATATAGGTGGCAATCCACTGAGCACAGGGGGAGTTACCAGGGATCTGGGGACCCAGGTTGTCAGTAACCGTTCGTTCGACACACACATTGCTAACATAGTTAGGTAGACCTTCTACATTGCCCACCTGATCATGCAGGGATTCACATGTAGATCAGGGGAGGTCATCGTCCCCTTGTACTCATCACTCATTAGACGTATGATTGAGTACAATGCCCTGTTCGGACTGTATCTGACCCGACACCTGCTGCAGCTGGAAAGGCCCCAACAGTTCATCGACAAACTGATGCAGGGTCTCAGGAATATGTGTTATGCTGCCCGACTGAAAGGACTCCTGCTCTATTCAGTCACATACCACTTGCTCAGAGGTGACCTGTGCCTGACATACAAGGCCATGTCGAACCCAGATTTGATGACTATGCTTCACCTAATGAATCTAGATCCCTCGGAACCACAAGGGCAGGTGACATAAACCTTGACATGGTCATTAATAGAATGTGCTGGAGGGACAGATTCATCACCCAGGCACTCACTATGCTGTGGAACAACATCCCAGTACATGTGAGGCAGAGCACCTCACTGGCCTTGTTCGAGGGGAATCTTGACCAATGGATGGGAGATTGCAGATATACCCCAGGGATTACTTCAGTGTCACTGCTTGACAGAGGTACAGCAATATTATAGGCATAGTTTTCTTCAAACTGAAGGGGTGGCACAGGCAACATAACTATGGGCTAGGCTTATAGCTGCCCTTGGGCGGATAGCCTACTATGAACCTATGAACCTATGAACCTATGTTCATAGTTTGTCCCATTCACACTTGTCTATCCCCTGTCCTCATTCGTATGTGGATATTTCTGTGGCACATGATTGAACTATGTATTACCTGCAGGTATGCTGTGTACAGTGCACATATGTCACGGTTGATTACAGTGTATCTGTGTACCTACCTCTGTGATACTGAGGACTACCACACATCCTTCACAGCATTACATGCATATGTCCATACTATTATTCGTTGGCCTGTGGGGGGTTGTCAGGGAAACAGTTACACATGTCCCTGTTTGTGCACGCATCAGGTGGTCTTTGACCAGCCTCCGTTGCTATCGTGGGATGGACAGTGGTGTTGGTGTGTGTTTGGGTTGTGTTTCCACTGCCGATACATGTGTGGGGGGTGTGGTTGGCACATGTTCCTTTTTGCATGGAGTCCCATCCTGGACATTTGTGTCATGCGTCAACACTTGGCACATGCCATATGTCCTGTGATATTCCCACAGTCGTGTATGCCTTCCTGCATTACTACTGCGTGTTACTGGCAGTTTGCATCTGGTACGCATGGCTATTATGTTGGATAGCTTAGCCTATTCCCATGATATGACATACCCATTCATCCAGGCATATACATGTTATTCCATCCTTTGCATTGGCCGTGGGTTTGGCCATCCGGCACCACTATTCTCGTGTGATGTCCCACCTTCACCTTCTGTGCATGTGGCACCCTGTTGGGGTGTCCTGCTTGGTGGGCAGATATTCCGCCCTATGTGTTGTGTTTGACATGTCTGCATTGCTAATCATCAGTACGGTGGCTGAACATACTGCTTTGTCCAGATGTGTACAGTTATGGACACCGTGGCGTGTGAACGCCTATGGGGTTTCGACAGGTCCATACCACATGCGGGATGTACACATTCTGCCGACACATTCACATGCAGCCATTTGGATATCAGTACCTGAGCTGGGATGTTCACATGTGGGGTACATATTTGCCCGCGTGGCACTGCCTAGGACAATACTTCATACTACATTTGAGGTATACCCACTGTGTGTAGGTGTGCAGCTGCACAAGGCTGCTAGCTGGGTTGGGTGCACGGTCGTACATGGGTGCGGGTTACGTGCTATGACGGGGCTGTTGTGTATTACATTTGCATGCATGGGTTCTGCTTCTGGATATTACGCTTCGGCATACGCCATCCTATGTGTATGCGACGGCCATGTTGCTGGATGTAGTACATGTTGCTATGCACATGTTTGTCTGTGTTTAGGGTATCTGGTTTCCTTCTGGTTGTTATATAGACACGGCTGCCCAGCTGTGTACTCTCACTACTGCTGGTGACCATGCCCATGGTGTGTGTAGGTGTGGTGCACTGACATGCTGCGGTACACCTTCACTGGGTATGCCCACTGACAGTGCATTGCGTGACGGACACGGTATTACGCGTATCCTTTGTTCCTTGGACGGGTACAATTTGGACTTCGTGGGTTAATGTTTGGTTCTCCGTTTTGTGTGAATGGGCACTATGTTGCATACTCTGCGTACGTTTCATTATCCATGGAGACTGGCTGGTGCGGTTACTATTGCAGGCGGACTGTGACAGTCAGCACTTTAGGTTGCTCCTCGCCTGCCGGCTTGGCCACGCCTACGGCGCATCCTACTTGGGCTCGCGCACGTGCCCATTGCACTTGTTTGTGGTTGTGGCGCGCACTCATTACTATGCATGTGGCGCTGCTATGCCGATTATACACTGCACTGCCGGCGCAAGCCTTACACCGGCCTTGCGCCGAGTTTCATGAATCCGGGGGATTATCTTTCAAATGCAGGTAATGCAGTGAATAAAACAATTCAGTTAGTATATTTGGTATTATTCACTCAGTCTAACAGGAAGTAAAAATATGTTAGTAAATCCATAATATAAACACTGAAAAAATACAGTTTGTTTCATAACAAAATATTTTGAATATTCACTCCCCTTACACTAGTTTTAAGTTTCAAACACCTCACCCAATAAATGAAGCTCTGCATTTATAAAGTGCATTTTATTATCTTTTCTTGTTATGTATGAATGTACAGAAAGAATATCATTTAGGTAACTGACAGCTGATCAAATGAAGCCCCTTTAGATGACCCCACAAAATATTAATCGATACTCAGTTTCTGTTGCATATAACTTGCCATTGATCTCATCATTCCATTCTGTCTAACTAGTTAATTTTGTACTTTTGTTGATGTAATAACAATTGAAGTAATTCTTTATCAACTTAACAAAATTATCGTCACTCAGCAATAACTCAAAATATTATACTTATAGAAAGACCGCCTTTGGGTTTTAATATGTATAAGTTTATGTTTTCACTAGATTCTGTATGGTGTATAATAGCTTGCATGTGGATGTTCGTCCACCAGTGAAAAGTGTCTCTGAGTCAAGCTGAATTATTCCCATTAAACAATAAAATCAAATGAGCAAACAAATAACCATCTTAATGTAAAAGCTGTTATAGAATTACTGGCAATAGTAGGTGCCCTTTTGAAAAATTATGCCAATCATGTTAGCTGTTATGATAATCCATACATAATAAACAAATTCTGCTGTTTGCAAGATATTCACTATTTGCAGTAATGATAAATGCTTCTATGGTTGACTGAGACACACATAATTGGAAAGCAATTAATTGATCACGACTGAGCAAGCACACAGATAACCTAAAGTACAGCTGCATTAGTCAAAAACAATTTTGGATTCATCCCTTACTCTCACACCTCCATTACTTTATATATATATATATATATATATATATATATATATATATATATATATATATATACATGTAGGCTAGAATTGTACAGTGGGGGAAAAGGAGAAACCATCCAAAACAGCAGACAGTGGTTTCGTACAGAGAGCTATACTGCAATGTTTATAGTCCAATGGAAAAAATAATCAAGCTTTAGTAACATTGAAGACATTTGGTCAAGAAGTTACAGCCTGATGAAATTACCCATGATGCTTGGTAGTGAAGCTATTTAAATTGTTACATTAGTGTGTGCTGATCAATGAAAGAGCTGCAGGGCAGAAACTCTACAGTTTTAAAATTCTGATGCAGAAAGAATTGTGTACAATATAATATGCTTACAGATGATATCCCTTCCATTGTCTATCTTGCCATATGTTTAATGCCTTTTTAGTGCCATTGGGTCTTAAATACAACATGGCTGAAGAAGAAGACGATCAAACATGTACACAGGGAAAGAACTTCAAAACAGATCAGCAGCATTGTATATCTGAAAAAAAACACAAAAGAAGACCATGCAATTAATGTTCAGACAATTTGTTTGATGTGGTATTATTTAAATTTAGATAAAAGGTTATTCATTTAAATGTTGTATTTAAGAACGTGTATTAAAAGAATATAGCAGTGGCAAATTTATCCCAAAAGTAATAAGTAAAGGAAATGTAAAAGAAGAGAGACTTGGAGATCCCCTTACTTCGCAAGTAGGTTACCTATTTCATATGAAACTGACACAAAATGCTTAATAGAACACATAGTTGCCCCATCTAGTTCATATAAAATGACAGATAATAGTTAATATAACACATAGTTGCCCCACTCATATGAATCAAACAACGCAACTTAGCTTATGCTATAAAAATACACATGTAGTAAAGGTAATTATACTGTAAATTTATGCGTGTTAAAAAAATTAGGGATAAAAATAATTTTAAATGATGTTTAACATTTTGAAATGATACCATAACAGAGTAAGCTCAGACAAGCTCACACAACACAAGCTAGAGGTATGTCAGATTATACTTGATGAACACTGCAAGAGGTTAGTTAGGGCTGGAACCTTGGGGGCTGTGTGTGTGTGTGTGTGTGTGTGTGTGTGTGTGTGTGTGTGTGTGTGTGTGTGTGTGTGTGTGTGCATGTGTGTGTATGAGTGTGTGTGTGTGTGTGTGTGTGTGTGTGTGTGTGCGCATGCACTTAAAGATTCTCTCTGTATGCTTGCTAGTAACAACTTTGCTTCATGTCAGCCAGGTCCCACGAGCTTGCAAGTCATAGCTTTAGTCCACATATTTGTTTAAGGCATGTACTCGGGCTACTCAATTTATAAACTAGTTTGATAAAAAAAAAAAAAAAAAAAGAAACTTTTTTAAGGGTGAACCCATTCATACCCCACACTCCCCAAACTTTAATTAGTCTGAATCCAACAGAAAGAGTGATTACTAACAGTGTAAACCTACTTCATTTTCATTTTTCACCTGAGAGACACTAACCTCTGCTTAGCAAAAAAACATGCTTAATCATAAACAACTTATGCAGGCAAGACCAGATTAGCATATGGCAAATCCAACTTTATTATTCTGAGCAAACATCTGCAAGCCAGTATGAATGTGTGTGTATATTTTAACTAGAAACACATATAGACATGCTAGAAAAAAAATTGCCTTTGAAAATAATTTGCATAACATTGTTTTGATATTTTTCAGTTTTAAAAATTAAAACATGATGGGTCAGATTCCAGAAGACTTGCTGTCAGACTAAGTCACTTACTCCAAGACTTGTGTATAGATGTAGGCCTTACACTAAAGTAAGTCTCTTAATCCGAGACTTGTGTATAGATGTAGGCCTTACACTAAAGTATGTCACTTACATTGAATCGAGAGCAAGTGTTTCGGAATCAGGGCAGAGTTCCACAGGAGGCTCTCACACACTGAGCAAGTCCTTTGGAATTGGGCCAGTTGGGCATGTCCTTTGTGAGAAGTCATATCTCTTTGAACCAGAGAAGAATTTATAGAATGAAAACCTTAATGTAACAGCTTAACATGGTCCTGTAAAAACTAAAACATAGTTTTCTTCTATAACAATGGCAAACCCAGCAAAGTCTTCCATGCAGGTGTGATAAAATAACACTGCAATAGAAAATGAACAGAAAAAAACAACCACTGGTACTCTGGTATGGAAACAGACGTCTGAAGGAGCATTTATTTCTCCTTATTAATCCTTTTAATAATAACCATAATGGGTAGGAGAAAGTATTTCATTTGCAGGTTTACAAATCACATACATATACGACACATGTTCTCTACACGTTTTAATTACAGGCAGCAACTTAAATAGAAATCATAAGCAAGGCAATTTAAAATTTATATTGGAACTCTTGTTTCCATGTAGGATTTCATGTTCTTATGTATGTGTCCATGTACTTTTTGTTTCATGTTTACATTTTAATGTATAAAAAATATTGAAGTAACAAGAGTAGTGAGTTCTTTCTCTTTTTCTTCCTGGAAATGCTTATTGAAAATCCTTGCTGCACTTATTTCGAATTAAGTAAGCTGAAACAGGTTTGAATTCTTATCTGCTTCATTCATTTTCTTGGTTTACATTACACCATGATGTGATGTACAGCTAATTTATATAAATTAAAAGGAAATCATTAAAACCAGAGTGTAGAGCAGCGCAGTAAAGAAAATAAAAACGTATGTATTGACTGCTCGGAGAGGTCTGACTGATTTGAAAGATGATTTGAAAGATCTGACTATCCACTCATGTGGACAGAAATGAACAACGAGGTAATGCAGAGTTTTATTTAATGCTACACATTAAAGCAGTTGCAAACCAAATATTTGCTTAGCACTTACACATGACTGTGAATCACGCACACTTGCAAATTGCGATTTATTTATATTACTTTGTTTAATAATCTACTAGACTATTGTTCCAAGTACTTTTATGACCATTATTAAATAAAACCTTATGTCAGACTAAACTGTGACTATTTGCGTCAAGATACAAGTATTTTTTTTTGCAGCTAAAAGACTCAAAACATCTGTTTGTACATCAACATGCCAGTCCAAGCTTCAAGCTTAGTATTTTTGCCCTCTTGCAAAGATAGAAAAAAAATGTTAATACTATGACAAAATGAAATGTTTATAAGACTGAAACCAAGAATTTTCCTGTTGTTATCTTGTCTAATACTGTCTGTTGTCCATCTGCAGATATTTATTTTCTGTTGACTAGATAACCTCATTTCAGTTTTCATCTTGCAGCTAAATAATAGTAGCCTAATGCAGTTTAGATTATAACTTATACTTACAGCATCATACATGTAGTATATTACACATTCCTCACATACCTCTCAACCTGGAAACACCAAAATCTGGACAAAGGCCCATGAAAAGTAGATACAACTGGCCAAATATCTGGATGCTGATTAACAATAAAATTGCATACTTATTATGTAACTCTACCCATTCCAATGGAATTGTGGGATACCAACATTCAAACACAAATTGAAGACCAGATAAAATATTATAAACACAAAATATAACCAGAACAATACTGTTTTATTTATATTAACCTCTGAACGTGTGTAAAACTAGAATATATTTTTTTATAAAAATAAAATTAACTGTGTGATGGTAAGCAATCATGGAACCTTAATCCTCACCATTGGCAACAGTGGAGGACATACACACTGGGAGAATGACAAGTACACACACAGTAAAGTGCAATTTCCTTACGAGCACACAGAGACCACAGTCAGTCTGGGGCTGGTTACTCCCACTTTCTCTAGATCCCCATAAAACTTCCTGCTGACAAACCTATAGAGTTGAGATCTCAGATGAGTGGCCAAGCCAAGACCTCCAGCACCCTCTCTGTCCAACCAGTGCTTTGTGCCCCTGCTTAAGTAGCTGACACACACACACTTTGAGATTTGATTTATATACAAACACACACACCTGGGAAAGGCTGACACAGGTTTACTATCTATGCCCTCTTTTGCCCAGACCATAAAGTAATTTGGAATGCCACCAGCCACTCCTTATCAGCTACTTTAAGGCCTTTAACAAATGGTGTCCAATCTTACTGTGTAATGTTACTATTAATCCAAATGGTATAGAGCAAGGCTATTAGGATTGGCCTGTACAGTGTCACCAAATAATTATGCAAGTACTCTAGGAGCTTAAATATCTCTAGACAGACCAGCTACAATTGAACAGTTTAAATATATTAAATAATAAATAATAAAAGAACATGAATGTACTCAGTAAACAATCACACTTACTTCAGAGTTCAAAATCACAGGAAATATTTAAAACAACATTGCAGGACAGTCTTAAATAAACAAACAAGAAAACCCCATCTAAGTTATAGTTTACTATATCCCTAACTGTATCTAGGGAAATTACTTTACCCTAGTTAACTTACTTACAGAGACAGGCAAGACAGATATGATAAGTGAATTTTCCCAGCTGATGCTGCCAGGTCAAAGACAAAATACAAAATGCACTGTCTCTCTCTGCCTCTCTGTCTCTCTCTGTCTCTCAGAGAGGTCTTAAATTAATATTTTAGATATTACTGCTGGGGTAGCTGGCAGCACAACATCACTTATTGTCATCTGAAAATCAGTTCCCAACTAAACCCTCATTGTTAGAAACTGCCAATATTTAGCATCTCCCTCTGAAAATACATAACCCTCAGATGTTTGCAGCAGCTGGAAGACATAAAACAATAAAACACAAAACAATGAAGAAGGCCCCCTAGTTTTAGATATCCTGACTTCTTGCTGCATTGAAACCATCTTTAATAGCACAGATATAAAACAATTTAATTTCAACTATTTTCTTGAAGTTTTGCAAGTTAAACCTCTGTGTTTCAGTCTCCCCTGTTAAAATATATATGTAAACAGTTACAATAGTATATATACATTTCTGTCCAGTATTTTACAAAATATCGCTTCAGCACAAATGTCTGTACAATATGACATACAGTTCTAATACTTTTGTAACACAAGCAATTGTATCATTCGGGTATTCACAAAATTCCAGATAGCTGGGCTGGCAGTATCTCCTTCTGTTACACTTTTATGTAAATTATAATAATATTCACAAATGACATTTAATTATTTATAAAATTTCAGCTAGCTAGACTGGCAATATCTTCTTTTGTTACAAACTGTTTCTATACTAATATTAAATAACACAACATGATATAACCAGAGCAATATTGTTTTATTTATATTAACATTTGAACTGATATAAAACTTTGAACTTGAATAAAACTAAAATGCAATTTTCTTTTATAAAAATTAACCGCTATACTCATATTAAATAATGCAGACTATAACCAGAACAATACTGTTTTGTTTATATTAACATTTGAACTTGTATAAAACTAAAATGCAATTTTCTTTTATAAAAAATGAACTGCTACATTCATATAAAATTAAAATGAATGCAATTTGTGTAAAATCAAATGAATTCTAACTACTACTCAAGTGATATAACATTTAAATAAATACATATTTAATAAGCTGTAACGACTAAACAGGTATAAAATAAAACTAAAATAAATACAAATCAAATTTTTATAACAAGTAGCATCAAATAAGCTCTGTCTCTGAGTAAATATTAAAATGGTATAAAGCTGAAATACAAATTATTTTATAAAAACAACATCAAATAAGTGTTACTTACTAATAAGCTAACTACTAAACTAATATTGCTATTAACATCACATAAATTTTAACTACTAAAGTGATTAACTAAGGACTAAAATAATACTAAAGTAAACTTAGTCACAGTTCACAAAATAATTACTTCTCCTTCACCTTTTGGTGTCCTCCATGGCTAATGTTAATGTTACAGTAACAGACTTTACAAAAGGCATACTGTAGCCCAAGCTTGCTTTTACTTAGCCAATCAAATGACATCTTCCAAATTGCATGGAATGAAGACAGCCTTCTTTTTTTCAACGTAACCTGTTAAAAACAAAACCTCCTCTAAGCATGACAACATGAATTATCTTGTAAATCATTTTACTACTACTAATAAAGAGATATATGACTGAGAGAACATGTAATACCTGTTCCTTTTAGGGGTCCCTGCCTCTTATTGCTCTTTACCATGGGTGACCGTCACTGGGTCCTCGGTTGCACTGCTTGTGATTGGTTCTGCTACTGAAGACATATTTTCCTTGACCTGACCTGTTTGTAAAGTGAAAAAGAAAAAAAATATTTAACCTCTTCCAAGTACGACAACAGAAATTCTGTTGAAAGCCACATATTACTAGAAGAGATATTGCTGAAAACAGGTCTTACCTTTTTCAGATTCAGCCATCTCTGCTTGTCCCTTAGATTATTTGATGGGGGTTGTTGTGCCTTTTTTGACCTGCTTGATCATTGTGCTACAGGTGCAGCAGGTGTGGCAGAAGTACTTTGTGAACTCCTGTAAAATCAAAACCCAGTATTATACAGCTACCAATCAGTGTACAACAAAGAGACATGAAACAGTTTAGGTGAGCTAGCTGGCATTGGAGGAAGGGGGTATGGTGGCTATATTAAAGAAACTGAGACTTTTGGCATCTTTACTCTTCAATCAAGTTCATTAAATAGACAGGGTTTACGACACACACAGCTACTCAAACTCAAGCAAGTGCAGCAATACAGTCCACACACACACACACACACACACACACACACACACACACACACACACACACACACACACACACACACACCTATTACAATATTTGAATGATTTCTATTCATATGTCCATTATAACTGAGAAAGATAACTGTATATATTTGATAGGTATGGTGTGAAATGTCATGGTGGGACACAGAAACACAGTAGAGAAACCTGAATTATGCTTAGAGATGCACAGACAGCTAACATACACACAAGATATGTATAATCACCAGCTGATCTACTTTTTTACTATATAGTTTACAAATTACAAAACTGGTCCATGTGATAGTGTTAGTGTATGTAGTTTGCAAAAAGCAGAAGACAAGTTACTTTACATTGTTCATGTACACTCCAAAATGAATGCAGAAAATGTGATTTATGTCCATTCATTTCTGAACACATAGTATGGACTTTACACATCCAGACCAACTACCCACTTGACAAATAATGCAGTAGCCAGTGAATCCTTAACTGCTGCTTCTCAGATCTCTATCAAACGTGTGTACAGCAATGTATAACATGGTTCCCACACCAAGACACTTGCATTGTCAAAGTTCAACAGCTATTGAACCCTCTTTCCATATGCTGTTATTTATGAAATCTATAGTTCTCTGTTGTGATTTAACAGCTTTGTCCAATTTTTAAAGAAGTGTGGAGGAGGGAGCCAAGACTAACTGAAGGAACTCAAGTCTTTTTAAAACCTTAAAATTGGTGGCAAACTACAGAAGACAGAAGTCACTAAATAATGACTGCATTTACTCAGGAAGCTTTAACAATCACTAAACATGGCTTCGTAACTCACAACTCATGTTCAACCCCAAAAAGGTCAAACTATTACTTTTCCCCCCAAATCCCTCTCTCATGAAAAATCTAAATTTAAAGTCCTCTCTCTTGATAATACAACAATTGAAGTCACTTCTCATAGCAATTATTAGGGGTGATAGTGGATGATAATCTTATATTCAACCTGTTATAAAAAAATTGCATAAGAAAAAAACTATCAAACATAAGTGATGCTTTACAGAGCCAAAATCTTTCTCACCAATGCAACTAAAACTGCACTTTCCACTAATTATCTCCTCTCCTCACTTCTTTATGACACTCCCATCCTTACTAATGTCCAGGCTTCACAAAAATTAAAATTTGAACAATGCTATAACAAAGTTGCTAAATATGCAGCAAATACCACTTTCGGAACTCACCACTGTATAGCACTGAAAAGCCTAGAATGGTTAGAACTGCCTCATCAGCTAACATATACAGAACTTCTTACCACCTATAAAATTACCCAGCATCTGTCTACCTGTCCAGCACTAAAAAGCATTCTGCACAACTCCAGTCTGTCTACAAACCTAGCACATCTGCTGGGCATTGTCTGTACTCATACAAGGTTGCTAAGGCCTGGGACTCCTTATCTGTATCCATCAGGTCTAACCCTCTCTCCCATCTTTCAAAACCACTCTGCAGGACTTCTCAGCTAAAATATGGCTCTGTTTTTACTCAAAGCTAGGATAAACTATATCCCTATATGTGAACAAGTACCTATTCATTCCTGACACCGTCTTACTTTCCCTTCTTCACTTCATTTTTTATTGCTAGCAAATTCTCTTCCCTGACCATCTCTGTAAATATACCATAAGCCTGTTTTTCTCTTACTTCATATTGCAATTCCTGTTTGTATTAGACTGTTCATTGTAATTTCTCAACAAACTGTCTAAAATTCTTTAAATATTAAATGATTGTCATATAATGCAGCAATTCTTAACCAATGTTTTCATATTATGTCTAATTTGTTGTAATTATTTAAACTGTAATGTTTTTGTTTTATTTTTGAAGATTGTAAAATTATTGTTCTGAAAATGTTTTGTAGTAATTTGGAGCTTCTTTCCCTGGGCCTCCTCTGAAAATGGGCTTCTATCCAGTTGGACTTTCCCAGTAATCAAATGTTAATAAATACTTACACACACCAATATGCATCTACATGTGTGCACATACACAGACAAAGTATGCACACACATGAACACAAACATGCACATATACACATACACCAGTACACACACACACACACACACACACACACACACACACACACACACACACACACACACACACACACACACACACAGACACACACACACAGACACACACACACACACACACACACACACACACACACACACACACACACTTGTAAACACAGATAAAAAAATTCACAGACTTTATACTCAATCAATTTTTGAGTTTATATAAACTATACTTTTAAAGTTTTCTGAAATAGCACAAGTCTGATTTCTTTATACACACATAAAGTATACTTTATGTCATCGTTTTGTGACATAAATATGCTTTTTAGATATGTCTTAAACTGCATTAGATCTCAACAGTTAAACTGTAAGTTATAAAGAATCGACATAGTTCAATCCATTTTTTCAGCTATACATGCCTCTCAAATGCCTGCTAGTTTTAATTCATTTGTGCATGTTCCTTATAGGCAGTTTCTCAGGTTGCTCTTTGACTACATTTAATATACTGATTTTTGACAACCAGGCAAGATAAATGAACTTTAGATTTCATTAAAGAAGTTATAATATTAAACTTTTAGATGTCAAGAGGCAAAATAGATTCTTGGCTACACTTCTAAATGAAAGCTACAAATAACAGCAAGTTTCCATCATTTATCATGGATTGCATCCCCTCCTTTACCAGGAGAATGTGAACTAACTGTTCCACACAATACCAGGTTTACTGTCTAATACTGTATACCCTTTAAAAAAATACTGCAATCATCCATTTAGAGAAATGGAGCAATAATACATTTGAAACCATGCTTACAAATCCAAACTGCTCCAGTCCATTTTTCTCTGGAAAAAAAGTTAACACCTAAAGCATCTGTAGTCTCTGCTCTGCAGGCACTCAACATATTACATATTCAAACTCTACATGTAAAGCTGAAAGCAGAAATTTAACATTTACATGCCGTTCTGCATAATTACTGTCGTGTGTTGTCAAGGACTTTGCTGCCTGATTTATACAGAAGGGAATAATGAGGTACATTTGGTTAAAGTGAGAAATGTGGAGATTTTAAGACTATCAGTTTAGTTGTAATCCTGGTTTAAGAGTTCTAGTCCTGTGATCCCAATTATCTATAAATGAATATTACTGAACTATTAAATCTCTTCCCAGAAAGGGTAAAATGTATCAGTAAATGACTTTTAATGATATTATACAGAATTTTTAAATCTGATTCTGAAACCTCACATTTTTGTGCAGCCAATGTGGCAAATAATATGTATATTTTACACTGTAAGTTTTCGTACAATAACGTGATTGCACTACAGTCAAAATAGAGAAAGAACTGTGTCAATAAATCATCTGTGTTTTGGTGCTGCTTTTTTCCTATTTTAATAAATTCTCTTTCATCCTTACCTTGAGCTTGAGGAGAAAGTAAATTTCTTCATCCCTGGTCTGACTTCTCATGATTCCTGCGACATGTGGAATGCAAGTGTGGGCAGTGAACACGTCAGGAGAGAGGGACGGCCTGTGAGTGTGGTGTCAGTCTCTCAGTCACACTCACACACTGTTTTCTTCCTCAAATAAAAAACTTCAAAACCGAGTTTTGCATTTGCTGATGCTGGAATTGAGGGTTCGCTAGTATCCAGACCAGACTCCTATAGTCCTATGCTTTTAGTACTCTTGATGTGATGTCGACTTACTGGGTTGTTGTATTGCCGCAAGCCTTAGGCAGGCTCGCAGCCATAAACAACAATTTTCTTTTTAAAGCTCTTTGACAGCCAATCAGAGGTCAGGCATGGACTCACAATGCTGATGTCATCATGCACGCCTTGCACATTGATGGTGTTGTGGGATACACTGGCAATGCATGATGACATCAGCATTAATGAACAATTGTAAATAAAAAAAATGTGATTTGAAGGGCCCACTTAAGAATTCATGCACACCATTATTTTATTTAAAAAAACAGGACATTTTGAGGAATTTGGGATAGTTGAAAGGTATGGGAAATTCCTCACACTGAACATGCCCTCTAATATTTCAGCCACAATATTTATAGCCCATGTTTAGGAAGGCTCTAAAAACATACCTCAAGAGTAACTGGATCCACAACTGTGACTCCCCAGGCTAGTCTAACTCCATCGTCTTTTAACAAACTTACCCTCAGGCATCCTAGCTTCATTTGATGTAATGTTTTTTTTTTCTGTTTGATGTAATGTTTTTTCTGTTGACATCCTAGTTTTACTTGATGTAAGCTGTATAAATTTATATTTCTGTAACTGTGAAAATGGACCTATTATACATGTGAAATGTGGAGCTTTTCTCTCCGGGCTTCCACTGAAAAAGGACTTGTGTCCAGTTGGACTTTCCCATTAACCAAATGTAAAATAAAATAAATAAATAAACATATAGCATATATACTCATTATCATAGCAACGAGTAAAGCCTATACCTATCAAATACCAACAACTGAACCAAGTCTGAGTCAAAAACCTCCAAACAGATATTGTGACTGGACTAATCCAAAAATTTGGGGCCATTTTCTATATATATATATATATATATATATATATATATATATATATATAGTTAAATATCTTGGCAACATGACATTCAATCAGTGGCAGAGCACTCATCCTACATACATCATCCTATGGCCCTCTACCCAGTGCCTCACATCCATGGCCAGCTTTACCATCCACTTCCTAACCCCTCTCTATGTCTCTGAAAGGGCTAAGTTCAATGTAGATCTTAGAGGCATCCTGGGGGTTTAGCCATTCACATCCTTTGGAGGGGATCTACTAATGATCTGTCTCCTGTTACTTTCTTCCTTCCTTTGGTTCCATAGTGTGGTGTACCTCCCTGCCTCTACAGCAGATTAGCCATAGCCAACACCATAATCCCCCATTGGACTGTGCCTTCTAATGTGATGTCTCCAGCCTCCATCACAGGAGACTGCCTTGGAACCGACCACCTGGGATAGTAATGCCCATCTTTCACTACTACTCTATCACCTGAACAGTCAACTGTGGTTGGATCTAATAGTTAAGGGGAGGGTGTTCCAGATTTTTGCTATGGAGCAGGAGTATAGACTTTGTCCAGCAGATATCCTTGGTTGGCTGGGCCATAGTCACGGCCTTAACCCTATACTCTTACAGAGTGGCTTGTACCTGAGGAAAACAAATACTGAACAGGGCATTTTTTTTCATCTGCAAGAGAAACAGAAATAAAAAATATGCAATATAAAAAAAAAAATCTGAAGTGAATGACTTTGCACTATGGCCACTTATTTTGTACTGCTTTTCTCTGATTTTATTTCATTTTTTTTTATTTTTTTATTTTTATTTGACAATTGTTTACTGGGAAAGCCCACTGGGCCTAAGAGAACTCATTTACATTGGAAGCTCAGGGAGAAAAGCTCCAACATGTAAGAGTTACAAAAGTTACAAAAATGTCTTTTTCATTTTAGCAGAACAATATAGAGTATTACAAATCATGTATGGAGGGAAAGTAAATAATTTGACTTCTACAAAACAAAACTGAATACAATGATTACAAATTTAGGAATGTTCCTAGTAGGAATACTCAATAAGCATCAGATAGATGCGAGAATACATGGAGAGGTCTCATCTGAGAGAATGGTAAAGGGCAAGATAGGCGTTAAAGAAGAAAGGGGAGATGGAACTATAGAGTGAAGATGGGAGGGGAGAGTAAATTCAAGTAGGAGAAGACTGAGCATGAGCTGATAAGAGGTAGGTGAGTTAATTAGGAAATGACTTGTCAACCTGAGGTTGAGCAGGAGCAGGTCCAGAATTTAGAAAGGCGTTCCTTAAGTGAGTGTTTAAAGGCTGAAGGTATGTGACTGGATCTAATAGTTAAGGGGAGGGTGTTCCAGATTTTTGCTATGGAGCAAACTATATGGAGCAGGTATAGACTTTGTCCAGCAGAAATCCTAGGTGGTGCAGGACTAAAAGTTGCTTATTTTGTGACCTAAGAGATCAAGTGGGTGTTAGGGTATGGAAGACAGTGTTGGGCAGGACAAGGCTTTATGAATGATATTGTGAGCCATTTTAAGTTGTTGGAAGGTTAGGTACTGGGGAAGTTCAGGCCAACTGAAAGAGTGAAGGGATATGCAGTGATGTGTAGAGTATTGTGCATCAGTGGCAAATTTCGCAACTTTATCGTAGCAAGTTCTGAGCTTAGTTTTGAGGTTAGTTTGTGAATTTGTAAGAACGGACACACTGAATAAGAGAGTAGGGAGAAGGTAGGAGGTGGCAAGAGTGAGTTTTCTGGGTGGGTCTAGTAAATGTTTGTGCTGGTAGAGAATACCCAGTTTCTGGTGTGTTTTCTTAATACTGTTTTGAATATGGAGGTCAAACTTAAGGTGCTTATTAGTGGTGACATCTAGAAGTTTGGTATGAGGAAGAAGCTGATGTTGTTCTTTGAGAGAATAGTACATTGGCTTTTATTTAGGGAGCGAGTTTTGATGGTGAACAGGAGAACTTTACTTTTAGAGGGGTTGACTAGTAATTGTTAGTAAGTCAGCTTTTGATGGATGTGAAAGCAGCTTGCATGATTTGTTGAAGGTGAGAAGAGCTGGAAGAGCAGATGACTGTTGAGTCATTGGCATATTGTATGAGTGTATTCTGTAGGGTGGAGGTATGTATGTCATTACTAAACCTGTTGAATAACATGCAAGAGATAAGCTATAAGAGGCACAGGTTGACAGCAACATCTCCTTCAACCACCACATTGCCACTGTGGTCAGAAAGTCTATGTGGCACATCTCATTACCAAGGGTTTTGCATCGAGGAAGAAAGAGGTCATCATCTCTCTCTACTCTTCCCTCATTAGATCAATCATTGAGTATAATGCCCCGTTTGAAATGTACCTCACTAAACACCTGCAACAGCTGAAAAGGCCACAAAAGTACCTCACGAACAGGATCCTTGGCCTTAAACACATGCCCTACATGGACAGACTCAAATAACTCCAGCTTTTTTCTGTCTCATATAATCTATTGAGAGACGATCTCTGCTTGACTTACAAAGCCATGTCTGACCCAGTTATGTTACAAAAGGTTACACCTAAAGAAATCCCAATCCCTCTGCATAACATGCTCTAGGGACCTCAACCTCATTACCACAATCAACAGAACATGCTGGAGGGACAGGTTCATAACCCAGAGACTGTCCATATTCTGGAATAGACTTCCCAAACATGTCAAGCAGAGCACTTCACTGGCCATTTTCAAGAGAAATCTTGATTAGTGGATGGGAAATGGAAAGTTCACCCCGGGGATTACTCCAGTGGCTCTACTTTGTAGAGGCCCCGGGAACTAAAGGCAGCATGATGCCAGGTCACTTCTATGGGCTAGGCCTGTAAAGGCTCCAGGGCCGCTGGCTTAGTACACATCTATGAACCTATAAACAGGTGGCCAGGGATAAAACCTTGGGGAACTCCAGTTGAGGTATTCTGGAATGAGGAGATGGAGTCTAGCCATTTAAGTGCCTGCTGTCTATTGGATAGATAACTAGTAAATCACCTGATAGATGGAGGGAAAAGTCCAAGGTCATTTAGCTTTTGAATAATAAAGTGATATGGAACAGTGTCAAAAGCTTTAGAAAGATCTAGGAACAGAGAGGAGACAAATTTGCCAGAGTCCTTGCTTTATTAACAGTATCAATGAAGGATAAAAAAAAGCAGCATTATTTCTGTGATCAGGTTTGAAGCCATGCTGTGTAAGTGTAATAAGTTGATTTTTTAGTAGTTAGTGAAGAAGTTGAGAGTGAATGTATTTTTCAAGGAGTTTGGAGTGGAGTGGGTGACAGAAGGGCAATGGGCTGTCAGTTAGACATTTCAATGAAGTTACCGCCTTTGTGAAGAGGTATACTGAAGGATTTTTTCCAGAGTGTTGGAATGTAAGCTTCTAGGATGGATCTGTTAATGAGGATGGATATAGGATATGCTATGGATTCAGCTGACAATTTGAGATATTTGACTGGAAGGTTATCTGGAGAGATAGATCATGGTTTGAGTTTGAGAAGGATATTTTGTTTTATATATTTTGAGTTTGTTAACAATATAAAAGGCAGAAATGGGCTGTGGATTACCGAATATGCTGATAATTTGACAGCAGTGTTACATAATTACATAAGTAAAAAATGCTAAGGTTCTCCTAGATGGTTTGAAAAAAATGCATACTTGGTACAGTAATGACAGCCTCACATTTAATATCAGTAAATATAGCACCATTACACTTTGCAAAAAATACTTAAGTTAAGATTACACAATCATAAATTTGACAGCATCATTTGCTTATTTAAAGTTACAGAGGCATTGTATTAGTATATGAGAAACCATCCTTTGATGTTATTAGAGTGACAATCTCTTTGAAGACTTATTCTCAGGTGAGGAAGGTACACCAAATTACTCACATTTTATGAATGTCGCTGATCATGGGGCAGCATGTTAACATGAATGCGTGTCTTTTTGGAATCCAGGAGAACGTTTTAAAGCATGTCCTTCATTTCATGCCATACTCTGTAATACACATTTGGACGTGCAGTATTATGTTTTAGAACATTAATTATCTTACAACTAAGAATATTTTCACATTGATTGGATTCTCATGTTGTTGGTTTTAACCATCTGCTGGCTTGTAGTTCTCTTTATTGTTCCAACTCCTTTTTTCACAGCTAAGTTTTGTCTATGAAGTGGAGTTATGCTTCAAGGTCCTCCTGTTCATAACCATATAGCTTAGTGTTTTTTGAGGCATCTTAAAATTTGTTTGTTTGCTATATTCTGTAGTACTTGCAGGTCTTTGCTGTGACTCCATTTTGTTATTGCAGATTACCTCTCAACCTCTTAACACAAGAAATCTGGAGAATACCTAAAAGAATGGGGGGACAAAGGCCTAAAATAGGGACAGATTTTAAATATTGCTCTTATAAACTTAAAAAGCTGCTAGAGTAACAGGATTTGAGTTAGCATACATTTTCTGAAGGATAAGAAGTCTGAAACTCAAATATATGCCATTATTTGGTCATAATTTAGTGACTTCAATCCTCCGTGAATTGCCAGAAAAACACAGATTTTATGAGGAACAGACCAAATATTTGAGGGAAAAATCCGGACATTCTGCAAAAATCTGTACAGTTGAGAGGTATGATTATGTTTTTTAACTTCTTAGTTGCCTCACAGCAAGAGGTTCTCCTGTTTGATTCTCAGCTGGAGTGCCTTCTGTGTGGAGTCTGCATGTTCTCCCCGCGGTCGGGTGGCATTCGAAAGACATGCGTGAATGGGCATGCCTTCGCTGAAGGTTAGGCGTCGGGCTGGCAACTCAGCACCATAAAAATCTACTGCCAATCATTAGCAGACCAGAGTTCCGCTGTGGCAACCCCTAACAGGGAAAAGCTGAAAAGACAAACATCTTTAACTAAATATACATACTAAATATACATATATGGTAGTCCCTGCAACAAATGTATTCTGTGCTGCAGACTGACAATCATCTCATATCCCGTCCCATAAAGCAAACTGAAAGCCAGCAACTAATGCTGCAACAGGTGATGGGGGCACTAAGATAACCTAGAAACAGCCAGAAAAACGGAGGTAGCATTAAGGGTTACAAGGGTAAGTACTTTACTTTGGACCAGAAAGTATACTTTCCATTTTTTATTTTCAGCTTGTGTCCCTGCAACCATTGATATTTACTTCAAATTGATGGTTGCTTTGCATTTCAAAGTTCTCTGTGCATTCCTATCAATGTGCCAGGGCTCCAGATCTACTAGAGAAACATATCATTTTCATTATATAGCTATTTATAAATGCACACATGTATGTACTAAATATATAAACACTTAAATATCAACAGCCTAAATACTGACAAAAAAACCTTAAGTTCAAAATATCGAATGTTAAAAATATCTAATATTGACAAAACCTAAACAAATCCTATTTTTTTTTTTTTTGCAAGGGGGTGTCAAGTACACCAACTCTGAGGTTGCACAACAGTAGGGAAAGGGCACATACTCTTTCCTGGTATAACTTCAGTTTTTTTGATATTTTCTGCTTAGATTATTTTAACTCTCGATATTATGAACTTTAGATATTTTAGGCTGTCGACATTTAAGTATTTAGATACTTAGTAATACATAGATACACACACACACACACACACACACACACACACACACACACACACACACACACACACACACACACACACACACACACACACACACACACACATATATTTATATGGGTTCTATTCATTCCATCAAATGCTCAGAATTCCAAACTCATTTGCTATCTGCATTTTATAATGAAATGTCAAAATTTTGAAAAGTGCCAGTAGCTAGTTGTGCAATAGTGTGGTATAGTGGGGAGTGGGATTTTGCACTTTCCCATCTGTACTGTGATCTTTGAGCAGGTATATACAATTAGTCGGGGGTGTATGGGGTACAGGGGGTCTTCCCCCAAATAAAAGATGCTTTACTTTTTTTCGTATTTTTGGCATTCTGAGGTTCAGCATAGTAGGTTTGAGGTTTTGGCATTCAAACATGGTGTCTGATATTGTGTTAGACATATTTCTGTGTATACATACACACACACACACACACACACACACACACACACACATATATATATATATATATATATATATATATATATATATATATATATATATATATATATATATAAAATAAAATATATATATGGGTCTAAATTTAGAATATAGCCCAAACAAAATATCAAGCCGCTTATCAGTGAGATTGCGTTATTGAATTCCAAAACATTGATGTCAAGACAATGGCAAAAACATCTTCTCTTGTATGGGGGCAAGCCCCTGTGACCCTATACCCCCTGCAACTTATATATTCCAATTCCGAGACTGCATCACAGTGATGCAGTCTCGACAATATGAAGCTTTATATTTTGTGTAGTTGATATTCTAAACTAGACCGGAGTGTGTGTTTTGTGTGTGTGTGTGTGTGTGTGTGTGTGTGTGTGTGTGTGTGTGTGTGTGTGTGTGTGTGTGTGTGTGTGTGTGTGTGTGTGCATATATACATCAAAAACTGGTGATTAGCATGGTTTTGCTTTTGCCGTCTTTTGGTGTTTAAGAGAAGGCAGCAGTCCTTTAGAAAGCAACAATTGTTAGTGAACCCTTCATGCCAGGTGTGTTGGATAAGGGGGAGAGATTTGTACTTGTAGAATAAAGCTGTATCATCAGAGTACTATAGTGACACTGGACATTGAGATGACATAGGGTTAACACATACATTGAAAAGGACTGAACCAAGTTTAGACAATTTTGGAGTTATTTGTTGTCAGAAAAGAATGAGTTGTTCCATTTCACCCTGTACCTATAGTTGTTTAAGTAACCATCAACCTGAGCCAGTTATGGCTAATGGTTAGTGAAGCAAGTCTACTTATGGGCATGTGTGACTGAAGGAGTTTTAAGGCCTTTGTTAACTGTAGAAACAAAGTTTTGAGGCCTTCTCAGATTTACTCAGACACATTAAAGGCTGTGGAGCTGTCTTTCCTAAAAGCATGCTGGGAATTGCTGACTATAGGTTTACTTGCTACTTATTAGGATAAGTGACTGTGTGCAATATTTTCTAGCATTTGTTATAAAGTGTGTAATACAGTTGTGGGTCCAAAGTATTGCGTTTAGTAGAATTATCTCCTTTGTGTATTATTATGAGGAAAGACTTATTTTCAGAATGTGAGGACTGAAACCTATGCAATGCTACAGTATTTGAGGAATTTAAGTGAAATTACTGGGGAGTAAGCAGAGGTTTGATAAATTTTGGTGGCTCAGATATACCTGAGGGTGGATAATATATTTTCTCTCAGTATTTATTAGGAAGTCTAAAAAGATGTTGTCTTCAGGACTTAAGCAGTACTCATTAGCTTGTGCACTACAGTAAACTCTCCATTATCCGCCACCCATAGGATTGGTAGACGCCGGATAACTGTAGTTTCTGGTTGCTTTAGAGTTACTATTAAAAATAGGCCTGATTAATACTATACCCTATACTACTTGTTTGGTTTGCCTTGCTCTTAGGTTGGGGGAGAGAGGGAATTTATTCCTATCTTCCTTTTTAAAACTCTAAAACTCTAAAAATGTAAAGTATGTTTCTGCAGGGGGAAACATAAAGTGCAACACATAAAAATTGTACTGAATTTCTTTGATTTTTTTCTCTGCTTGCTTGAAAGTTCTGTTTGCTTGAGGTCCGGTTAACTGAGAATTTGCTTTACTTGGAACTTGATGCTCTTTTCTTGTGGAGGAAGTTAAAATATCATGTTTGAGGGATATCTGCGAGGCAGGAACAAGCTCTGACCCATGAGTTCTGCAGAATGCAATATTTGGACACTTTTCAAATGATCTGGCATATACCTGTACCTACTTACGTCTGAAATTGTATAGTGTGAAGCAAGATGTACCCTTTGTGACTGCATGTGTTTGCATTTCTTTTGCTATAAACTTCTAATAAAAAGTATGCAGAAGAAAATTTTGGTGGAGTGCAGTTAGTCCTAACAGACCAAGAGCTTTTAATATTTACAAATGTTTTTTTTTTTTCCATGTGGCATAACCTTACTTCACATAGTATGAAATCTGTATTAGGGAGTTGAGAGTTACCAGGGTTGGAGACATTTGTTACAATTCACAGATTTATCCTCATTCATCTTACATTTATTGGTCTCAGTTATTTCAGAAATGGATCCTGGGTTACAGCTTGACAATCCCCTCATTGACCATACTGCCCATTGCCACAATAGAGTTGTTCAAGCTTATGTACATTATTATATAAATGAGCTAAGTTTATAAAAGTAATACTTATCATTGGTGTGCTGGGTTCCAGAAAACAAAGACATTATTTACTGAGAAAATAAGAAAGCGTTCCTCTGTTTGACCCTCTGCTAGATTTTTAGAAATGAGTACTATCATTTTAATGCCCAGAGAAGTATGAAAGCAGGAGAAGGAAGGGTAATTAAACTTTTTGCGAAGGGAAGGCTCCTCTGAGTGCTTGTTGGAGTTATTCTATGGACGTAAAACAACTTTATCGATAACTTTATTTAATGTTTAAGATAATTCAGAAAAATCTCTTTTGTATGGCATTCTCCCCTTGTTGTTGCTAATTAATTAAAGTCGACAATTTAAGAACTGTACCATTTCCATGCTTTGCATAAAATGTGTCTGTAACAATATAATGTTAATTGACTTGTTTTCTGCTGCTCTTGAAATCGATGTTAGGTACATATTTTTAATTAAATAGATGTCTTCTTGCTTTGTTTCAGTGAGATGATCATACAATGTATCCATGTGGTTTATCAGCCATCTTACATTCTGTCCTGTTCATAAACATATTTATTTTTAACCAACACAAGAGGCCCACAAAAGCAAATCCAACAAATAAATAGCAAATCCAGAGAACACAAGTCCAGAGATAAACACTGGTAATACACAGTCTAAGAATCGTATAACCTTAGACATAAACCCCTAGGTAAAGCTCCAATACTTTTACAGTAGTAAGGCAAGAATATGAAGCACCTTTGTAATAAGTAAAACAAACATTATGCCAAGTACAAACAAATGGTTAAGCACTTTCATAAACTCAGGACTTCATCAGAACTAGTAAATGCTATAAAAATGGAGTTTAAATGCATACAGCTGATTAAACAAATAACACTATTTGTGTCTTTCAGGCTTTTCCCGGTTAGGGGTCGCCACAGCGGAATTCCGGTCCGCTAATGATTGGCAGTAGATTTTCACATGCTGGCTTGCTGGGCCTAACACACAACCTTCAACGAAGGAATGCCCATTCATGCATGTTGACACATAGAAGACGCTCTAACTGAGAATCGAACGGGCAATGTCTAACTGTGAGGCGACAACACTACCGCAGCACCACCACCGCAGAAACAAACAACACTATTGATTGTTGGTAAATAAGTTGATGAGATAATTAGTAACAAATCCAAAACTGTTGTGGATAAGTCCAGTGCCTAAAACAAACAAGTAGGAGCTTTAAAAAACTAAGAATAAAGATCTTGCTGGTGTGGGATAAAGAACAAACGTTAAAAATATATACACAGTTAGAAAATGCAGGAAACTGTTTGAAAATACAAAGCATTATGCTTAAGCGAAACAACTCTAAGTTAAAAAGGAAAAAGAGAAAAAGTTTTAATACAAACTGATAACATTTTACATAATTCCCACATTACAGTTTGCTAGCCCTATGCTTTAAAACAGGGAAAATATAAATGTCCATTTAAATAAGGGTGTACTGAAGCACTTAATTTGATTGCCAAAATAACTCTCTGCTTTCAGTCCTGGTTTCCCATGCCCACCCACCATTCATTAAAAGGACCACCTTCCAAAATCCCAAACAAGAATTTCTTGAAGCCAGAATATGAAATGGAATGTTTAAACAGTGAATTATTAAGGTTGTGCTTGGATATACCATGACAGTGTTCGTAAATCCTTTTTCCATAAATCCTTTTATGGAACTATTGCTCTGTCTTACCAATATAAAAGCATGGACAGTTGGAATGTAGTGTGATGCAAATAACACCTTCAATTTGGCATTTGCCATCTGCCAAAGAAATGACTGATTGGCAAAATTAGATAAAGCCCCTTGTTCTTGCTGTAATACATAGGGGCATTGCCCACAAGTCCCACATTTACATGTGACTCTGTGCAATTTGTTAGAGGGGTAACTGCATGTTCTCAAACCAACCTTTGACATTTTTCCCAGTCTGGAATACAGTGGTGAATGTTGCCCCTAAGGTCTCAAAAATCTTGTCATTCACTTTAACAATATTCCAATTCCAATGGACAATATCTTTAATGTTTTTTGAATTTTAGAATTATAAGTGACCACCAGAGAATTTGTAATATTTGGTGGAATGTGTGTGTGTGTCCTATGTGTGGGGGTCCATGGATAATGGGAGAGTGATGTAAGCCTAAGAGTGCAGAAATTTGATACCACCCACCCCTAGAGACTTCCTGTCAAATAGGGTCAAGGAATTTAGCGGGATATCTTCTTTCCAAAATCATGTTAATGATGTAGTCACATTTGTTTGAAAAGATACCATAAGCAGAACTAATTTTTTCCACCCTAACTAATTGGCCCTTAAATATGTTCCTTTTACATGAAAGGGGGTGGCAACTGTTGAGGTGTAGGTAAGTGTTAGAAAAGGTGGGTTTCTGAAAATAGATGACTGGAAACAGTTGTGTAACTTCTCTTTCCAGATTCGGACATCTAAATATGTGTGAATAGGTGAACCTGAGAAAGGTGGTTTTCAAAAATATAATGCAGTTGGGAATCCCTTCAGATTGAAAGTTTCAAAAGATAAAAATATCATCCAAATATCAAAAGTACAAGTGCTAAAAGTCAGAGTAAGGAAAATTGGAAATGTAAGTTTTCTCCCATCAATACACAAGCCATTTGGCATATATGGGGGTGCAACTGCAGCATTTGCTACCTGACTTACTTGATGATAATATTCTCCCTCAAAAAATCTAATATTTACATGAAATTAATTATATGAGGGAGACAATGAAGCTAATAAGACCAGTGTCAAAATCAGTGAGTTCTAAAATGGCTGAGTGGAAAAATTCCTAACCAACACTATGTGGTATACTGGTGAAAAGGTCTACCACAAATTTTTAAGTATATGACTGGTGAAAATGAGTGTATGTTTCCTGGTACGGTCAATGCAGACTGCCAGTGGGAAATTTTGGAACCTTGGGCAGCTACAATTAACCTATAAGAAGGGTTGCTAATATCCTTATGAACCTTTGGGATGCCAAAAACGGCCGGTATCAAAGGTTTACATAAAGTTGAGCAGTAATAACACCTTGCATTAACGAATCTTCTAAAAATAAATCAATTTTCTTGAATGCAATATTGTTTTCATTGATGGAGACCGGGCTCTTAAAGTCCTGGAACATATTGGACATCTGGTAAATGTAATCAGCTTTATCTACTGACACAATACCCCCTTCTTTATCAGGGACCATCACGCTCAGGTTGGGTTCTTATCTTAAATTAAATAGTACATCCCTTTCTTCTTTGGTCAAATTAAAGTGCTGTCACGAATGAAAACGACATAGGGGATAAAAATTGTTCTCTCATCTTTTCTCAAAAATAGATAAAGTAGGAATCAGCTTGCATTAAAACTTTTTTACTTTTTCCTTTTTTAACTCAGAGTTATTTCAGTTGGACTAGTTTAAGTATAATGCTATGTATTTTCAAACAGTTTATATATTTTTAAAGAGTCCCTGGGATTCATGAAAGCTCCATGCAAGAATAAGTCTATTCTTGCATGGAGCGGATTGTGCAGCACAGCAGCGCACCTTGCATGTTCATGAAGGCATGCTGCTGTATAACCTGCACAGGCACGATCCATGAATGAGTGCAGGGAGTGTGTCCAAGCACTGCTCGCACAGTAAACATGCCCCCTGCACTCAGGAAGTGACGCCCAGCACTTTGAAAACAAAAATAAAAATGTCTGTGGACACTGTTAGCATACCCCCCAACTGAACAGATATTCACAGAATGTCCAGATTTGTGCCTCTTATGTTAGGTGTGTTCTTCATACTGTCCTGGCAAAGAGCTGAGGCTTGAAGTCATTAAATAATGACAAACATTTGAGTTTAAGACTCCACATCCTTCAGATAAGTCATGCTAATGCAAAACCTATTACTCTATCAATTTTCTAAGTTTGTAAAAGCCATATTTAAAATCTGTCCCTCTTTGTCCCCCATCAGGTTAGGCTTTGTCCAGATGTTATGCTCTAAGAGGTGGAGATGTATGACTGTTAGCTATGTGCATATCCGTAAACTAAGAAAAATAAAGCAAATATTGTTATATTTTTCCACTCCCCACTAAAATTTAAGTGTAGCTGAGTGGGTGTACACCTCATGCAGCTGTGTTCAGCATAACTTAAACATCTGAAGGAGCTAAATAGAAATATACAGCCAAAATAGCCAAGGTGAAATGTGTAGAGGTTAGAGCTTTCACTTGCAGGCATTCATGGTTTGAGCCCCAATGCAGTCCATTCATTTTTATATGTGAAGCAGCACTAAAACATCTTTTTTTCTAAACAGGTAGTGAATAATATATAATTGTTAACCAGAATAGAGTAGCAGGTCCAAATGTGAGGTGTCAGTGTACTACAGATGTGAAACCCCCATATAAACACAAGTGTCCCATACAGTATAGCGACAAAAGAATATAATGTAATGAAAGCACATAGATGGATGTTATGGAAGGTAAACATACATATCATAAGATGTAATTAATAAAGAATCAAGCCCACAATCCTGATAGTCAATAAAATGAAAGCTGAACAACGGTAAATTTTGCTCAGCTATGCTTAGCCAGTGTAAGCATTGCTTAACTCTAAATGCTTACCAATAATTAGTGTAGCTAAGTGGAGTTGTGCACTGGTAAGCAGTGCTTAGCATTTACCCCTTTAAGCAATTCTTATTTTAGCTACACGAGTTTACCCATTGCTTATCTCAGCATTTTCAAAATCATCCAATCACAGCAAAGGGCAGGAATCCAGCCCTATTTAAACCCTGCAGGTGGGAATACAACCATAACCAGTTGTAGCTGATCACTGCAGGCACTATGGCTGGCATTGATGAGGATGTGTGCTTTTGGGCACAGTGTTGGGACATTCAGGAGTCCAGAGTCATGATTGCACTCCTCATAAAAGACCATGAAAGAAGACTGCAGCAGGACCAGTACCAGAGCTCCCAATACAAAGCGGAGGCCTGGGACCATCTTGCACATGCCCTCACCAGTACTACTAGTATCCCTCTGACTGGTGAGCAGGTCTGGCACCATTATGCTGACCTGAAGCATAGGAAGAGGGACCTCTTGGACCAGTGGATCCAAGACACTTGGGCGCAGAATGTCCTAGCAGTATGTAAGTATCAGTTTCAATTATTGTGAAACAAAGTCCAGCCTAAGTATGAGATGGATAGGTATGCATAAATGTTTCTCTATCTCCTGTACAGCTGCAGATTAGAGGGCTGTGAACATGGACGCCCACTACAGCAGGCTGCTAAGGCTGTGTCGTGAGGCTGGTGAGTACAAATCTAGCTTGCAGTAGTCAGGGCAAATAAATAGAAAGGCTGCCAGTAGTTAGAAATGTGTATTGTTTGTACTGAATAAATGAGACATTAGCAGAGTAATAGTAACGTACAGGGTATATATCAATAAACGTGTCAGTACCTGTCAATAAAACTCAAAACCCCAGACTGTTGAGTTTACTTTGGTATGTGGTAGTATGAATCTAAATGTGTACAGGTTTCACACAGCAACTATGGCTCTGATAGCATTAATTAATTGAGGCTCATCTGACAAAGATTGTAGAGTTGTAAAACAGATTAACTATAAGAAATGTTCCATGCACCAAGATCTGATCTGTGAATAGTAATGTTGTGTTAACCATTGTTTTCCATACTGTAATATGTCAAGGTATGAATACACAGTATAAGAACTATATGTTATGCATGAATGTCAGAATCACAAGGCAGATTGTCCAAAGAAGAGAGTATTATGCAGAAAACAGTCATTAAAAAAACAGTAGTTCCCCAATAGCTCATTGTGATGAAACACAACCTTGTTGTACCTTTTTGCACAAACAGGCAAGGCTCAAATCCCAGGAGTGGTATTAATCTGTATGCATAATCTCACCCAAGAATATGGGAATATGTGTAGAAACAGTCAAGTATTGTTAACAGAAATGTCCTTGTTAACAGAAAAATCCAGGTAAAAAAAGTATAATACACTATGTACAACACCCACTGTCCAACCCAAGGCTGCAAATGACAGCAAGATAAGTACCTACACCAAGTAGTCTCCTCCAAGAAATGTCCCTCAAGTGTCACACTGTCACAGCTAGTGGTCACTGCCTCCAACACCCAGGGTGACCGATAGAAATCAAGGCAGAGTATGGCAGTAGCACACACACACACAGTATGGGTTCATGTATGTAACCTTGACTATGTGAATATGGGTAGAAACAGTCAGGTAGTGTTAACAGAAATTTCATCCACATGTCTCCAGGTAAGAAAATGTATAAATTAGCTGTAAGAAGGCTGTAGTTATACACTGTGTACAAACATGCCACTGCCCAACACAAGGCCATAGGTTGATGCAAAGTGAGGTAATACCTGGAAAGTAATGATTAGAGCAATGATCATTAAAGTTGTGAGCAATTAAAGCCTATACAATTGTTAATTGACATCTCTCTCTCTCCCCCCCACCCTATCTGCACCAGTAATCTAAACACATAAATCAATGGGTATGTTTTTCACCAAATCTACTGTTGGGACATGTGTCCTATTGTTCTACAAATATTTAAACATTTGATTATTAATGTTCCCTGTTTCCTGTTCAAATACTATCATTGGTGGCCTGTTGCTATCAATGTGACCTGCATGCCATTATAATGCCCACTATGGTTCCATATATGCATGTGTTCTGTTTGCTATGCAATTGTTTCAAATCTGCTGTTTTGGGTTAATGGGAACACCCATGTATGCTGTTATAACTAATCCTGGAATCTGTTGTTCATGACTAACCAACATATGTTGTAAAACCTCAACACCATAGCACATCTGGGAAGGGCGATCCCAGCAGATCCACCTGACCCACTTCAACTGTTCATGGCACTGCGCCCCAGAACATCTGGGATCCAATCTGGGACCTCCTCATCCGCTGGTCCTGCCCCACCTTCAGGTGGAATCACCTCAGGGGATGGGGTCCATCCCCCCGGGAGCGGGCACGGACAGGATACCGTTATCCATAGCTCTGGGGATTGGTGCATAGCGAGCTTTGAAAGGAGTTCAGAGATCAGTTACACCAGCTTGAGGGCCACATGGTGCATCTTGAGGGTCAGCCTGCCCATCCTGCTCAGCCTCCAGCACAGCCACCTTTGAGGCCGTGAAGGTGCAGTGGTGACTGCCCATGGGTGGGGACCTCAGTCCCACTGTATCCATTGAGGGGTCGTGGGCATCCAGTTCCCAAACATCCTCCCTGTCCAAGGTGTTTACCCCAACATGTGTCATATACCACCCCTGTCTTCTGTCTTGTCTGTCTTGTCTGTCTTCCTACCCAACGTACCACCCCAAATATACCTACTATCCTTCCCAACATCCCAATAAAAGGGCAATCTGTTCACAAAAAAAAATGTTGCCCCATACATAGCTGTCCATTTCGCACTTGTGTCCACTAGACACATGTAATCTGGTCTAATTGGCTTATTGACACATTACTATTGTCCTCACCCCACTCTCAGGGTTTTGAGTGTCCAAATTCACCTCCTATTCTGTACAAATGGACAGCTGTTGCTCTATCAGAAATGGACAGCTATGGACCTTCCCTACACCAATCCTGCACATCCCTAGCTATCTTTCATATTAATTTTACTTCTGCGTGCCCCCTTTTTCACCACTTTCCTATCACCCCTTCTTTTCTTTTAAAGAAGTTAGCATGGGGGTAAGTGGGAGTAAGCTTCAGTAAACAGCAGTAAGCGAGTTTGTGTGATGCTAAGTGAAGCCTACACAGGTTAAGCAGTTTCCCATTTAACTATGTGTTGGCATCACTTACCATTACCAAATCCATGCAAACCCATTTACAACTGCTTAAAACAACCTTAGTCACCCTGTTGCCATCAGCCACTATTCTGCCCAGCAATAAAATAATCAGCCCTGCCAAGTCTTGAAGCCAGGACCCTGTACACCATAGTCAGAGCAATGAATCACTACACCATCTGAGCTGTAATAAGGAATGCTGATTTTTCAAATATATCATGCAGTACAAGTATAGAATAGTAGGGAAAAAACACTGTGGAATCAGTCATGTTTAGTATATATAAATATACACATATAGATATGTATGGTGATAGATAAATATGAAAAAGTATATACATCATATATATGAAGCTATACATATAAAACAAATACGTATAGAATATATATGTATATATTGTTATATAAATATATGTATAGATATAAAAAAGGAATATATATATATATATATATATATATATATATATATATATATATATATATATATATATATATATATATATACATATATATATATATATATATATATATATATATATATATATATATATATATATATATATATATATATATATATATATATATATATATATATATATATATATATATATATATATATATATATATATATATACTCATAACATGTAGTGGAGTCATACCCAACACCATACCTCTCCACCTCTTAGTGCAAGAATTCTGGACAAAGGCTGTCACAATGGGGGGCAATGGGCCAAGACAGGGACATACTGTACGTACTGCTACAGTAACAGGGTTTGTGTCAGCATACATGTTCAGAAGGATGTGAGTTCTGAAACTGAAATGTATGTCATTTACTGACAGAAATCCTCACATCATCACAGTGATTTACCACAGAAATGAAAATAATGATTCTGTGGAACAGAACAGAAATATGAGCAACAAACCTGGACACTCTGAAACAATCTTGCCAGTCGAGAGGTATGCTCAGAACCCCTTAGTGCAACAAATCTGGATCAAGCCTGACAAAGGGGGGGGGGTAAAGCCATAAAACTGGGAACATATCCCAAATACTGGAGTAGATAATGTGACACAGCTGATGCAGTAACACCCTCCTGTCTGTTGTAACATATATTGACTGGAATAGCCCAAGTCCAAAAACAAATTACTCCCCACTAATTGCTGACATAAATCTTCACATCATCCCACTGATGTGTCAGACATACACAACACGTATGGGGGCCAGGCAGCAGTACAGCTGATAAATATCTGGACATAACATCACAGTAGGGAAGCTACACTGAGCTGCTAGGCATGTCACCAAGTACTGTCTAAACTACAGGCAGATTGACACAACACTAGCCTAATTTTGCTATTCCAAATATATCAGGCACTATAGGGATGTAACAGTACTGACAGACACCAATGTGAAAGTGCATACCCATAACCAATCTCACCACATTCAAAGTGACATATTGGTAAGCCACATGAACAGTAGAGTATATGGACTGTGTGAACAAAATCATCAGCATGTTTGTTACTCACACACTACCCCTACATATACTGGCCCAATTCACAGTGTATTCTGATGTCTGACTGTGGTATGGGACATGTGTCAGCCTGCCCCTACAAACATATACAGCTGATAGAGTACCAGAAACTGGATCAGCATGCAAAGGCAGATAGAAAAGGACCCATAACTCTTACATCTACCCCTCCCTACACAGGCCAAATAACACATTCACAATACACTGCTACACAATCCTGACAATCTGTCAACAATCACCAGAAATACATAGACCTCTCAACTGTACAGAGTCCCACAGAATGTCCAGACTTTACTCTCATATATAAGGTCTCCTACACATAGCATGTCTTTCAATCTGATACATCACTGGGATATCAGGAATGAAGTCACCATATAATGATATACCATACCTATCCACCTCTTAGAGCATGAAATCTGGACAAAGCCTGACATACTTGGGGATCAGAGGCCCAAACACGGGGCCATTATTGACATATTGCTGTTATAAACTGAGAAAGTTGCTGGTGTAACAGGGTTGGTGTAACATATCTGTTCTGAGGGATATGAAGTCAGAAACGCACATGAATATTACGATATACTGACTGCAATCTTCAGAGTATGCTACTGAATTTCCAAGGCCAAAAAATGTGTGAGTAACACACCAAATATAAGAGTCCAAACTCTGGCCAGCCTGCGGGTAGCCCTACAGGTGAGAGTTATGTTGACCACATAACACTATCAGACTTAAATTCACGCAGAGCAGCCATATCCACACAAACCCTGTCAAACTAGTACTACTTCAACTGTATAACAGCAATACTTACATTCTGTCCCTATGTCTGGAACATTCTCCCCCCGTTTGTTGGGCTGTCTCCACAGCGTTTGTTGTAAGAGGTATTTCCAACTACTCTCTGTGATGCTGTTTGTCACACACCTCCATGAATTCCCCCTCACAGGCAAGGAAAAGGGGCAATACCCATATGAAGTACTCAGTTATAGGAGTGTGTTTCCATGCTTTTGGGTATGGGAATGATACCACAGCTGTTCTACATGTAATTAGCAAGTGGGGGATTCCAAATGGTACACAGGCCATCAGCTGCTCATGAGCATTACCTACAAAAGGCAAGCTGCTGCCTACACAAAACAGATGTATATCCTACATCTGTCTCAGAGTGAGACAGACACACAAACAAACAAACAAAGGCAGCGAGACAGACACTCACACTGAAACTGATGGATTATACCAACTGAACCGAAAAGAAAAAGCACAGGTATGTCAAACAATTAAGCATGTAGTGGAATGTAGTAGGGGGTATGTAAATGTGGAAAATAGAAAGTTCAAACAATATTATGTCTCAACAATACATGCTGTTCTTATATACTGCTGAGCAGAGTCTATGCACATAGCATCTGTGTCTGTCTGCAGTGACATAGAATAAAGCTCAGGGCCCTGAGTCACCCCAGGAAAGGATGGCTCACATATGACCACTACTGAAGTATGTGTTGCACAGTACTGACTGTGACACTGCTAAGCCAGCTACTGGGATGTCACAGATATCCATATGTTAATTGTCAATACAAATATAATAGACATGTTTGTCTCAGACATATGAAGGATCTATACAGGGTATTTGCATACTGAAATACAGTCATAGCTGTGCATGTTGAACTGCATGTGATATACTGAGCTCATACCATTTAACTGTCCAGTGTTATGCACACTGACCATATGTGTGCCTCATATTTGTAGTTATATCATCAAGAGTTGTGTTATGTCTGGCAAATAATTGTAAACCTGTGAAGACTGACATTCCAACATCACCTTCTCTTTCTTTTGGCTGTAACTACCTGCATGTCCGCTATCACCACATACATACACCTTATCTCAGGCCTTCCACTTTTCCTCTTACCTGGCAGCCTCATTGTTTGCTAAATATACTCAGCATACCTCCTCATCACATGTCCAAACCAACATAATCTTGCCACTCTCTGGCTTTGTCCCCAAGCTGTCGAACCTGGGATGACACCCTAACATACATATTACTAATCCTGTCCGCCCTCATCACACCCGGTGCAAATCTTAACATCATTAACTCTGCTACATCAAGCTCTGACTCATGCCTCTTTTTTCACTGCCAATGTCTCCAACCCATATAACATAGCTGGTCTCACTACCCTCTTGCAGACCTTCCCTATCACTCTTAATGGTACTTATCTGTTACAAATCACACCTGACACTCTTCTCCACCACCCACATCCTGCCTGTACTCTTGTCTTCACCTGTCCCCCACATTCACCATTACTCTGAACTGTTGTTCCCAAGTATTTACACCTATCCACCTTTGCAAACTATACTCCCTGCATCCTCACCATTCCTCTATCCTCCCTCCCATTCACACACATGTATTCTGTCTTAGTCCTGCTGACCATCATTTCTCCCCTCTCTAGACCATACATCTACCTCTCCAAGGCTCCTCAACCTGTTCCCTACTCTCACTACAGACCACAATGTCATCTGCAAACAGCACAGTCTACAGGGACTCCTGTCTGATCATGTCTGTTAACCTATCCATCGCTACTGCAAATAAAAAAGGGCTCATAGCTGATCCCTGATGTACTCCCACCTCCACCTTAAATGCACCTGCCACTCCCAATGCAGAACCCACCACTGTCACAGTAGCCTTGTACATATCCTGGAGCATTATTATGGATTCCTCTACCACTCCTGACCACCTCATACAATACTACAACTCCTCTCTAGGCATCCTGTCATATGCCCTTGATAAGTCCACAAACACACAATGCAGCTACTTCCAACCTTCTCTGTATGTCCCCATCAACACTCTCAGAGCAAACATTGCAGCTGTACTGCTCTTTCCTGGCATGAAACCAGACGGCTGATCAGTAATCAATACCTCCCTTATTAACCTAGCTTTCACCACCCTTTACCATTACTCATGCTGTGACTGATCAGTGTTATCCCTCTACACACCACCCTTATTCTCATAATTAGTACACAAACACATTTTATCCACTCCTCACGCATCCTCTCACTTTCCAAGATTACAGTAAACAATCCGGTTAAAAAGACCACTGCCATTTGTCCTAAACACCTCCATGGTTCCATAGGTATGTCATCTGGACCAACAGCCTTTCCATTCTTAAACCTCTTCATAGCTATCCTTAATTACCCCTTGATAATCATTTGCATATCCTGGTTCACCATACCCACATCATCCAACCTTCCCTCTCTGATTCTCTTCATTCAACAGCCCATCAAAGTACTGTTTCCACTTGCTCAACACACTCTCCTTGCTTGTGAGTGCACTTCCACCATTATCCTTCATCAGTCTTATTTGCTGCACATCCTTCCTAGCTAAATGCCTGTGTCTAGCCAGTTGGTACAGGTCCTATTCTCCATCCTTGGTGTCCAATCTTACATACAACCCTTCAGATGCCCCATCCTTAGCCTTTGCCACCACTCTCTTTGCCATGCACCCCATCTCCCTATACATCTGCCTACTTTCTTCATCTGTCTGACAATCCCATTTCTCCTTGGCCAACCTCTTTCTCTGTATACTCCCCCGTACTTCCTCATGCCACCACCAGGTCTCCTTGTCCTCCTTCCTCTGTGCAGATATCACACCAAGCCCCATTCTACTCATCTCCTTACTAGCTCAGATGTAGTTACCCAGATATTTGCTAAGTCTTCACTGCCACCCACTGCCCGTCTTAACTCTTTCCTGAACTCAGCCTCACAGTCACCCTTTCTCAGTATCCACCATTTAATCCATGGTGCTGCCATCACACTCCTCCACCTCTTTTTGATCACCAACATCATCCCACAGACCAATATTCCATGCTGCCTAACTACACTTTTCGCAGTCACCACTTTACAGTTACCAATCCCCATCAAACAGGCTCACCTGCATAGGAGATAATCCACCTGTGTGCATCTTCCTCCACTCTTATATGTCACCCTATGCCCCTCTCTCTTGTAAAACTACATATTCACCACAACCACGTCCAACCTCTGTTGCAAACTCCACCACCATCTTACCTTCTGCATTCCTTTGCTTAACACCATACCTACCTATCACTTCTGCATCCCCTCTGTCCCCTTCACCAACATGCCCATTGAAATCTTCTCCAATCACCACTCTCTTACCCTTGGGTACATTCATCATCACTTCATCCAACCACACCAAAGTACGTCCGTCTCATCCATCACCCACGCAATTAGCAGAGCATATGCACTAACAATTGTCATCATTACACCATCAATTCCCAGCCTTCTAAACATCACTCTATCTGACACTCTTATCACCTCCACAAACACTCTTGGCATAATGTTCCTTCAGGTTAACCCCTACACCAGTTCCCCTCCCATATACACCATGATAAAACTATTTGTACCTGACTCCGATACACACAACTGTATACCCCTTTTATCTGGTCTCTGGCACACACAATATAGCCACCTTTCCTCTGTCCAGCATATCAGATAGCTCTGTCCCCATACCAGTCATACTCACAACATTAACAGTTCCTACCCTCACTACCACACCTCTAGCCGTTCTCCTCGCTGCCTGCCATATGAGCATCAGACATTCTCCAGGGTATGTCTGTGAATGCAAAGGCTACTGCACTATCAAATGACACTATCAAACAGCAATATGAAGAAAGTGTCACTAATTTTGGCCCATAGCCCACCATGTATGTGCGGTGTCCTCCAGATGTCCTGCCCTAACAGGTTGACATGACTGACTGAGCAGCAAGACTGTATTTACAGTGCCATAATGACATAGAACAGAAATGTATAGCAGGTATTACCTGTGCATATGTATGTATGGGTAGGTGTACCTGGCTGCCTCATAACAACTGTCATGGGATGCAAAACATCAGGTAAATAAGCTGTACATGTTGTACACATGTGTAACCTTAGTTTATGTGCATCCAACAGAGTTACACTTCTACAGCTACTGGTTGTGGCATTGCCCTGATACAGACATGGGTACTAGAATAAGCATGAGTATCACATTGAAATTGTAGAGGTGGCCAACTGTGTTCTGACCCTGTGTCCATGCCAACTACAAACAGATATATGATCACTCACATAGGTGTGTGGCCTCAGCAATGCCTTACTTGTAAAACTTGTCTCCACCAAAGTAGATTAAACCCCTTTGCTGGACAGCAGCAATGCACAAAGCACATTGGCTGTACAGGGCAAAGTAGGAGCAGGCACCAACTGGACAGCATGTCAACCTTTGTCTGAACAAGCATATTAGGTCACAGGTGGATTACTGTAAGACTAACTATGAGTACAAATTGGACACATTCACTAAGTGCAATCATAAGGACATCTTCACATATGTCTGCAGTCTCAGAGGCAACAACCCAACCCACTCTGTAATGGTGGGCAATCAGAGCACATACACACACACCATAGCTACAGCCAACCTGTTGCAGACAGGTTTAAGGCAAACATCACCCCTCTGGCTCACCATTGACATCCCATCTTCAAGGAACATGACCACTGTTATCCCTCTACACAAACGTGAACGATGAATGGTGGTTTATGCAATCTACTGGCCCTCATTGGGGGGAACATGACACATCAGGACCAGGAGTACAATGCATGTTGATACAGTGCTGCCAGGTACAGGGGTATGATGTGTTTGTAAGTGGTGCTAATGATAGTCCATATTCATGTGCTGGCTCTGGAAGGAACTCTGGGCAATGTCTGAGGTCCTGTGATGAGTTTTCTTGTTTATGTCTTCCAGGTTCCATGCAGTGGCAACCCCCTTACACCATTGCACAGACAGCAGCCATCACAGAATCTGTAATCTTAAACTATGCCATCCTTTCTGGCCAGAGCCAGCAAAATCTGCGGGAGCGGACTGCCCTGTGGGATGAGATCATCCACAGAATGAACATCTGGGACATCATGGATGCACTTATGATCATGTCAGCCATAGAGCAACTGACCTGATATGCTGTGCCCGGCAAAGGGCTGCTGCTGTAGTGAGGGATCATACTGCTACCGGTGGGGGGCCAGCCACACAGGCCCCACTTACGGCAACAGAGGAGATCCTTGCCAACCTTGAGGTAGCCCCCTCACAGACTCAAACACAGGAAACAGCAGTTGTTGAGATGGGGGGCACCCAGGCAACAGCCGAGGAGCATCCAGGTAAGGCCAAAGTGCACATCAATGTAATGAGGTAGCATTTAAACTATCTTCTCTAGAGTCTCTCGATGCATATGTCAGTGCAAAATGGATTAGTGGGTGGGGTTAGTAATGCACACAAGTGCACATCTATGGTGAAGAACAGCAAATTGTGTAATATCATAGTGTGCACTGTACCTGTGCAGAAACGTACCATTCATCTTGTACCAATGCCTAATGTGAATCTGCATACAGTACCTCTCCCTCACAACTACATAGGTCCTTCTGGTCTGCACATGGGACAGCAGCCTAAAGCCAGTAAGTATGGGATTTTCCTGTTGTGGCTCACCAGTACCCCAGGCATGCTAATGTTAATTCATGTGACCATGCACAGAACTGTTACACTCAGCCATTTGGCAATATCTGCATGATCACTTGTGGTGGGGTTCACTGTATAATATTACAGTGGATGTTACAGGGGCTGATTTGCAGGAGATGTCACATATCTGTAGCATACCTCACAGCCTGTCATTGCAGGACATCTGGACAAAGACTGACAAAATGGGGGGACAGAGGCCCAAAACTAGGCAAAAATATTGTATAAATTAGTGTTATACAGTGCATATAAATGATGTACACACCTGTTAGAATGTCAGGTATTTGTGAAATACTGCCAACCTTTCATGTGACCTATAACCTGTACAATTCAATTGTAAAGCAAACAAATCTGTTAGGGGAACAATAATGACACATAACAATAGTACAACAACTTACATGCATACGTGTGTACATATGTGTGTACAGACTGAAGCTAGTACTGTGCTGAGGCAGCTATCAATATAACTACAGCAGTACGTCTTATAGGGTACACACCTGCCATTAATTAAAGAGACTATTTGATTAACAGCAAATAATGGTCAGCTATCCTACCAGAATTATCCTAACATATACCCATCTGTCTGCTACAGCAACAGACATGGTTTAAATGAAACCGACAAAGCAGCTAAGGGACCAAATGTTTAAGATATATCAACCTGGAGAAGGATACCAAACATTTCCACAGCATTGCACATACCATGGAACACAGTGCAGACAGTCATAAAAAGGTGGTGCAAAATATGGGGCTACAGTAACATTGTGAAGGAGTGGACATCCCACCAAAGTCTATGAGAATACAAGACCAAAACTGGCCAGGGAGGCTGCCAGCATCCCTACAGCAACAGTGAAGAGGTAGCAGGAATCTCTGGCAAGTACTGGGTGTATACTACATGTCACAACAATCTTCCATGGTCTCCATATGTCCTGCCTATAGGGTAGGGTTGGAAGATGGCAGAAGTTCCTCACACCTAACAATATCCAGGGCTGGTGAAAGTCTGAAAACAATACATCAGGTCTCCAAAAAGCAAGTGGGAAAATATGTTATGGTAATATGGGACCATGGCTGAAGTCTTTGGCCACAATTCTGACAGGTGTGTTTGGTGCAATAATATCACTGCACATCACCACAACAACACCACCCCCACGGTGAAGCATGGTGATGGCAGTGTCCTGCTTTGGGGTTGCTGTTCATAAGCTGGAACTGGGGCTGTAGCCAAGTTAGAGGGGATTATGAACAGTTCCAAACACTGGTCCCTTGTGGCTCCAATCCTTCTGGTGTCTGCTATATAGCTGTTGATGGTGAGGAATTCCACCTTTCCACACAACAATGGCCAAAACCATACATCTGAATCAACAAAAGGATAGCTTCACCAGAACATGTGCAATGTTCTGCACTGACCAAGTCAGAGCCCACACCTATGTCCAATAGGATATATGCAGGGTGACGTAAAGAGGGCAGTGCACAGGGGATGTCCTTGCAATCTGACATAGTTGCAGGTGTTTTGCAAGGGAGAGTGTGCAAACATTGGCAAGGCAAGATGTGTTAAGCTGATAGACACCTTCCCAAGGGAACTGCATGCTGTGGTTAAATTAAAAGGTGCAGTGTATTACTTTAAGGGTGTGCACACTCATGCAACCAGCCTATTGTACCTATTTCATTTACCATACGTTACCTGTAACTAATGTGTATGTTATTCAGTTGGATTGCACAGATTATATGTCATATGAAATGATGACAATGTTATGACCTGATTTCTGAGGTGTCATGTGATATATCACAAAAACCTGGCATGTTAACAGGTGTGTGTACACTTACTATATCCACTGTAAGCTTGGGAAGTTGTTTGAGTAACCAGCTTTATTTTAACATACATGTACTGCAGGTTATGCAGAATGCACTTCAAATTAGGACATTAATTAGTGACACCAATCCACAGGTCAACCCAGTAATGTATCAGACAAATATAGGAGTTATGAGGAACAGACCAAACATATGAGCCACACATGTAGACATTCAGCAAAACCCTGTACAGTTCGGAGGTATATTCTGTAGGAGTTGCCACAGTGCTATACAGGTGAACAGCAATAATTTACATGGGTGCAGTGTGTGGTAGGTGAAGGCCCATCATCTACTAACACCACTCACATATCCTAGAGGTGTACATTATTAGTAATGGTAATTGGAAATGACTGCACTGCATGATGCTGAGGGTCTGTCCAGAGTGTGTATGTTATTGTCTGACTGTGTGTCGTGAATGCCCCCAGTCGGCTAATGTGACATCTGTGTAATGCCTTTGAGGCACTTCATCTGTATATGTGTGTGTGTGTGTGTGTGTGTGTGTGTGTGTGTGTGTGTGTGTGTGTGTGTGGGTTTGTGTGGACCAGCAAACCTTAGAGTGCCGGTAGTAATTTACATATGTTGTTTTTCCCTCACAGGTGGTCCCTCTCGCTCTGATACTGATGTCAGTGTCTCTGCAGACTCTGACCATGATTATACTCGTATTGAGGCACAGGTGGGGTTGTCAGGGGCTGAATCTGTGCCATTGATTGGCATCCCACTATTGTCAACCCCATCCCCGCACACAGTCACAATGTCCACACATACCCCGTCACCAGTGGCCACAGATAATGGGCATTTGGCAGGTGGTGGCGTGGGTTAGGCTACTGTGGTGACTATGGCAAGTGAGGGTGCAGGCACTAGCCCTATCCAGAGTGCTGGCAATGTCCCACACAGGCAGATGGGCAGGGTTGCTCGGAGGAGGATTGCAGCTTGTCATGCCCCTGTGGCAAGTGCCACAGCAGCAGTCACCAGCAGCATGTTTCTGGCTGTCATGGAGGCACAGGCATGCAATGAATATAATACCAGACATATATGCAGAGTCATGGATGAGCACGTCCCTGGTGACTCTGATGATATTCGTGACCTCACTGCAGCCATCTGTGAGTGTACTTAGGTCATGGATAGATGATGAGGGGAGACCTTGGCACTCTTCGACCATGGAATATTTGTGCTTGAGCATTTGGCGGATGATGGCCAGCGGCCATGTGGATGTAGGGCAGCACCACCATCAGCTGCAGGTCTTCATGGCCATGCACCATCATGTTCCCATACTGGCAGTACCACCAGCATTACTGAAGGAGGTGTGCTGTCCATGCCATGATGCTACAGGCCATGGGCATGTGATCAGGGATGCAGATCTAGCAGGCGGCAGTACCACTGGGGAGTAGTATTGCATCTGGACTCAGCCCTAGTAGTGATGGTGATACCCTTGGCAGGCCCAGTTCCTGTGTCCGTGGCCGGAGATGGTGAACTGTACACCCTGCCAGGTATGGTCCACACCTGTCCAAAATACTCCTTTGTAGGGCACCCACATGGTGTGACTGTGTGCATACAAACACACACACATCACCGTCAGACAAGTCACCTCCACACACACACACACACACACACACACACACACACACACACACACACACACACACACACACACACACCGCCCCTGCACACCTGCACAGCCCATTTAATGAACACCCCCCAAACACTCACACATGATGTCAACCATATGGCCCAACCTAGGCTTCTGGCAAACCCACACAGCACCCTGTGCAAATGATGATACCTGTGCCACATCCATGCCATCCATACCATCAATGCAGGGAGATGCTAATATGGGTCTTATGCACAGGTTGACTTTAGTAAAGTGTAGCTACTTAATGCTGTGTTAGGTGCTGTCATCTGTAATGGGTACACATCAGAGTGTGTGTGTGTACCTTTTCAGCCATGATGCATTATTGGTGTTAGTAACACTAAGTGAATGTGTTCTCACATGGTGTATTCTGTTTGTGTTCCAGGTGTCTGTGTGTCAGCAGGATGTGGCCCTGCAGACATCACCAATGAGGGGTATGGCAGTATTGTAACACATTGACCATATCATTGCTGAGGTACAGCTGTATCTGCACACATTTCCCAGGTCTGTGTAACAGTTCTTGCATGTGCCTCACAGCTTATAGGGCTGACAGGTTGTATCTCAGTCAATGGTGGTTGACATCAGCTCTAGTAGGGTGGACAATGGTAAGTGTGGTGGATGGAACACACATCAGATTACTAACCCCCTCAACCCCAGAGGATATTGTGTCGACCAAACACACAAAGAACACTGTTCACATGCACACACACACACACACACACACACACACACACACACACACACACACACACACACACACACACACACACACACACACACACTCACAGGATCACAGTTGCCAGTGTTGTGTTTGGAACCCCTACCCATCAAGTTGGGGTACCACACTATTATGTGGTTATTGCAGGTGGCACATGACTTCAAGTGTGATGAGTGTTACAAGGTACCTGTAAGGTGAATAACATCATGTGGCCTTGTGGGGTATGACAATGGTGGCTGCACTGGGTGTGAAAGTACTCATAAGAGTGTCACATACAAGTCTACACACTCACAACCATTGCTGTACACACCAATACACACACACACACACACACACACACACACACACACACACACATGCCCGTGCGTGCACACACACACACACACACACACACACACACACACACACACACACACACACACACACACACACACACACACACACACACACATGCAAACACTTGCCAGTACTGACATTAGCAGACCAACCTATCTTGTTATTCATTCCATACTATTCCATACTGTTGAACAGGACTTATAGGGCTGAAGAGAGTCTATAGATACCTCTACAGTTGATCTGAACAGCGGACCTCATACAGTAGACCTAGGAATGTGTACTGTGAGTACAATGGCATAAAATATGAAACCATGCCCATCCACTGGATTTTGTTCTCACACAAACACACACACACTAGATACTCTTCTCTCACACACATTTTCCAGGACTAAGCTTAGAACCCCTACCTATATATTTATTGTTACTACATTGTTGTGCATTTATCACATGCTCCATGGAGGTTATGGGATGACACTTGCCCAAAGGTACTTCTAAGGTGAGGGACATCACCAGGCCTTGCAAATTATGACAATGGGTGATGTACTGGGTGAGAGAGGCCACAAAATTCTGTAACCTACACATATACACACTTACACACAATAACACACACACACACACACACACACACACACACACACACACACACACACACACACACACACATTTGCCAGGACTCATATTAGAACCCCTAGCTATGTAGTTATTGGTATAATAGTGTTATGCAGTTACTGTACACACCATAGAGCTTATTGGTTGGGGAGTGTCCCAAAGTACTTATACAGTGAATAACATCTACAGCACTTGTAAGGTATGGCAATGGTAGTTGTACTGGGTGAGACGGGCCACCAACTACTTTCATTCACATGTTTACACACTCACTTTTATACAAACTAATGCACACACAGACACACACACACACACACACACACACACACACACACACACACACA